>NW_026057588.1:20756739-20839239 GCF_023721935.1 Panthera uncia
GAATGGATGGATGGACGGACGGATGGATGGACAGACAGACAAATGGATGGATGGATGGATGGATGGATGGATGGATGGATAAATAATGAATAACAAAGAAAAAAGGCAGACTGCAAATCAGGAGTGGGGCCACCTGATGTCCTTCCTCCTTTTCCTTCCTCTGCCCCCCACCAGCGTCCCTCTCAGCTTCTGAAATTGGCAGAGGAGTAGTTCCCAGCTCACATCATAGGTCAAGAAGATTTTGACAGCATTAGCAGTGGGTGACTTTTTAGTTCCAGGAAAAAGGGGCACAGCCTGGAAAAGGAATACAGAGGGAGCACTGGAGGAGATGAATGGAAAGGACCAAGGTTAATGGAGTGAGGGTGGAAGGTAGCAGAAAATGGGGAAGACTGGCTTGAATGGGTGCACTCTGAACTCGATCCCACGCATTCATTAAAAATGATATAGAAGAATGTTTAACACCCATGGGGGACACTCAAGAAGCTGGGGCAGTGGCCAATTACACTAGGGTGCGGTGCCTAGATTTTCACACTTTTCCCCGTGGTCTGTGTGGTTTAGATTCAATCACTGGAAACCTGGGTGAAGAAGAGATTGAATTTCCTCTCAACTTCTGTGCACACATCTGTATGTGCACATGTCCACATACCCATGCACAGGAGAAGAGACACAGTCCACCTTTGTCACATCTCTACCTCTGACCCGAAGACTTGCACCCCTTCAGGGGTGCTGATGAATCTGCCAGGGCAAACATTCATAGTGCCCACTAGGTCAGAGAAAACAATGCCACTGATTCCATGACTGTCACTTTCCTTCCCAGAAAGGGAGCTCCAGTCACCTTCTTTGAGCCAAAGACAAAGAGCCTAGTCCCTACATCAAAAGAGAAAAAAAAAAAAAAAGCACATCTCAATAGCCACCCCCAGGATTCTACTGAATAAATAAATTAGGGTAGTAGTTATACAATTGTTCTTGCGCTCATCAAAAAAGATGCAGAAGAATACATTAAATTAAACATTTGATTATAAAATGGCAAGTGAAGTACAATCCCACTTTATATACAACAGCAACAACAACAACGAAAGAAAGCAAATACACAAAATAGTCTGGAAGGATGCACAGCAAAGAGTCAACATTGGTGATCACTAAGGGATGATTTGTATTTCCTTCTAGCTGTTCAACTCTGATTTCTGATTTTTCAAAATAAGCTTGAATGTAATGATAGAGAAATTAGTAAAATGTAGTATATAGAAATGAGAAGAAAGAAACGCTCTCCTGTCGATTTTTCAGCATTCAGGGCATCATATAAGCCACCTGTCAGTCACACAGGACATGTGAGGTCAGGAAGTTGTGGAGTGCCTGGCCCCCTTGTTCCAGTGGCTCTTCATCTAGCCACCTGCTGTGGGCTGGGCTAGGAGTGAAGGGACAGGCACAAGAAAGGCAGCAATTTCTGCCAAAGCCAGATCCTTTCTCTTACAGGTGAGGCAGGTTGACGTGCTGGGGCCACGTGGCTGGCAAAGCCTCTCCATCTTCTCCATCGAGCTCCCTTTGGCTTGCAGCTCTTTCTAGATTATTCAGGAGGCACATGTTTTTTCCAAAGGTTATCACCGTAAGGGGCTGTTATGTGGTAGCAATTTATGGGGAAACACCAACAAGATGTGGGTCCCTGTTTTAAACGAGCACATTCATGACAGAAACCTGGTTCACAAGATGCAGTTATGTAGTCATTGAACAGACATTTACCAAGGGTCATTGTGTCAATTGCCGAGCTGTGCCGGCCCTGGCACCTTGCTCAGTCCTTTAAAGGAAAACTGGCAAGCACGGATTCTCAGGGTGGAAACAGCTAGGAAATGGCCCCAACCACCACTAGATAATCCAAGCTTCCTCAATACTCAGAGCTAAAAAATATGCATTTCCTATCTCAGGTATTTATAGACACACAAATTATCCTTCCCCAAAGAGTAGAGCACTCCTACATCATTCTGATGTCCCCCAGCCCAGAGCAAGGGGGTGTGGATTTCCAACGAAACCCCATTCCAGAGGCCAGCCCAGCCCATCAGCGCAGCCCCGACTGGTGCCCCAGGCCCCTGGTGCCTGAACCTCTCCTGATCCCATAACCACATGAGACTCTCCTGCCTCCCTTCTCCTTCCTTGGGCTGTTTGTCTCCCGGCGCTCACCGCAGCTGATCAGCTGTCCCCTTTCACTGATGCCTGCACTAGGTTAACAAGTCATATGTCAGAGGTGTCTGTACCCCTCCCACGTGCCCCGCACAGCGCACATATTTCTCCCGTAGCAAATGCACAACTCCTGACTCCGACAGAGACTCTGCAGGTATCTGCCTTGGAGGGAGGGCATCCACACAGCCCCCGGTGGGTGGTGCCAATTTCCAATGCGCAGAAAGCCCAGGTGGAAAACACGCTGGGTTCACCTTCTGATGATGCTGATTCTGAAAACCTGCCTTCCAGACTAGAGCACCGGACCCATGAACAGACACCAGGAGGAAGGCCGGCAAGAGGCCAAAGGCAGAAGAGCAGTCGTCAGTGGCTCCACGTGCTTCAAGAAGCTTTCCAGAAGGCACTGGTCTGTGCGCTCATGAGCCTATCCAGCCTGAAGCTGCTTTCAGTCCCGCAGCCTTTGACATTCACACACTAGGAAGACTCCAAGCTCAGGGAGTGGTACTGAGGGACCACAGCGACGGTGACCGACCTCACTTCATGTGTGCTGAACACTGTTCTGGGTGCCTTCACGCGACCCTTCACAGCAACTCTGTGAAATAATTTTGCTATCATCAAACCCATAATGGAAGAACTAGGCACAGAGAGATTAAATAACTTGCCCAAAGTCACCCATCTGATAAATGGAATCGCTGGAACCTTCTCCGTGTACCATACATCTACCCCTAAGCCACCATGACCTCCGGTAGCCCTCAGTTAACACAGCTGGGATTCCTGGGACCCTGGATCGAGGAAAACCAGGGCTCCCTCCAGCCTGTCATGAATACGGAATCTCCACCTGAGTTTGCCTGCGCGTTTCCTCAGGGGCACTGGGCTCCCCCAAACAGACTGGAAGCCCCCAGAAGGGCAGGGCGGCCCCCTGCGTGCCCAGACCCAGGTCTGTGTGCGTGGTAACAGGCCCTCCGCGGGACGGTGCTGACCTGAAGGCCATTTCACGTGCCATTTGTGTTTTTAGGACGGGCAGCAAGGAACGTGGGAAAGAACAACCAGTACATTGCGGTAAGGAGATTTTAGATGAAGAGCAGGAAAAAAAATAAATAAATGAAAGAAAGAAAAGAAAGAAAGAGAAAGAAAGAAAGAAAGAAAGAAAGAAAGAAAGAAAGAAAGAAAAAGAAAGAACGATGAACACTGGGCCAGTGGTGGGGAAAGCTAAAAGGATTAAGTTGCCTGAATTCACCCTTAAATTCCCATGAATTCTTCAGCCAAGTGGAGATTCCATGTACGCCGGCCGGCAGATGTTCGCTGAGAGCCTACTATGTGACCGTCCGGCCCCCAGAGGCGCCAGCAGGCTCCCGTCACAGGCCTGGTGTAGACCCTTGCCATCAGGAGCGCAGCATGAGCCAGGGACGGTCAGAGAGCAGCTGGACCCAGAACCAGGAGGGCAGCCGCCTAGCTCAGCGGCAGCCGAGGCTGCACGAGGCAGCGAGCGGTGTCCTCTCTGGGGCTGCAACCGCGGATCAGGCATGCATTTCACAAACTTCAAGTAAGTGGGCCATAACTCACTTCAAGTGCACTTGCCCCGGAGTTGGGTCTGCAGCAGCAAGCGGAGGGGAGCTCACCGCCAGTGCCAAGACCTTGCACGACCTCCCTCCCCCAGACCTGACTCGAAACGGTCTTAATGACCCAAATGCCGTAACCAGAAGAGTTTCCTCTCTGCTCGAGAAACAGGAAAAATAGAGAAACACATTCTTGCTCAGCCTTTGACCTTTGGCTCTCACTTTCCGTCTCCCAGCATTTTGGGGGGAAAGAGTTTGTCTTTTCAAAGGGCGGCCTTGTCCTCTCTGCACATTTTCGTGAAATGACGTAAAGAGGCAACTTCTAAAAAAATAGTGTCATGCCGGAAAGCGCGGGCCCTCTGAATGAGCCCGGCTGTTTGTCTATAATCACTCCAACGTCTGAAATGCCCAGATCACATATGCTTCAGAGGCTGGGACTAACAATATGTTCTTGATGTCATTTTAGGCAACTGCCAGGGAGCATGTCCAAGGGCAGCTCGTCGGCGGAGTTGGGCCCACCCGCCAGCACCCCTTCTCACCCCTTCTGCACGTGAGACCGACCGCACAGAGCTGTGAGCGTTCCTGCCAGAGGCCAGAGGACGGCAACACCGAACGTAAACATTTATTCCTCGACGACAAGGAGAAGTCTGCCGTGTCAGGCTTGGGGTTTGGGCCTCACAATAAAGCCTTTGTCCGTGCGAACGGCAAAGGGGTGAACATTCCCCTCCAACTCAATCTGCAGGACGGCAGGTCACTTTAAATCGAATTGTTAAACCTTAAAAAAAAAGTTTTTTCTAATATCCAAAAATTAAAAATCTCTCTCTCTCTCTTCTCTCTCTCTCTCTCTCTCTCTCTCTCTCTCACACACACACACACACACACACACACACACACACATTTTTTATAGTAAGTAAAGCCGCTGAAATAATATGATCTGGCATGCTTTGGAAAAAGGCAGTTTTTGAGAACTGCATCTTTAACATCCCCAGGGGTTTGCATGCTTTTACAACACAGGAGCCTGCTGAGGGTTCCATGTGAGAAGGGGAAATCGAAGGTGGCTGGGACAGTTAGAACAGGTTGTTTCAAGTGATCAGAGGCCCCACACACCGTACGGGTGAGCACGGCTTCCTCCTGAAAGGGTAGAACGAACTACTCTCCTAACCATCCTGAAGCCTTAGAAGTATTATGCTGTTACAGATTTCAAAAGGTTAGCTTCAATGAACCTGACATCAGTATAACCCAAAATAACCCATTCAAGAGAAAAGTAAGAAATAATTCCTGTTTTCTCTTTTTTTTCCCCCTCCGCTATATTGCTATAATGATTTTGCATAACAGATTGAACAAAGCGCTGTTGTGACAGGTGGTGGAATTCAGCTAGTAAGCACCGAGACAGGGTTCAATTTAGTTTGTGAATCCTTTAATTGTTGTGCAGCTAATTAAAGAAGGTTCTTTACACTCGCAAGTGTTTACCGTTGCTAGTATGCATACATGAAAAATTAAATTGTGCCTTCAAGGGCTGAGAACTATAGAAAAATCATAGCTGAGGCTGCAACCAGCTCAAAATAGCTGCTTTTCACAATTGGAATTTGTAAAACTTTTTGCTAAGCAAATATAGAGCTAATTAGAAGTGTTCGTTGGACCAATTAACATTTAAATAAATAAGCCATATTGCACATTTCACAGTCTTTATTTAATGATGCTTCTAACTCTTTGGAAAGATTCTCTTAAGTACAAATAAGTTGTCATAAAAATGAAAGATAAAAATAACCCCATAACAGTATATGCTATTTTTTTCCTTTTGCCTTGAAGTCCCTTCCGAAAACTCTGTACCTATTATTGAAGAAGAAAAGGGAAAAAAAAACCACACACCTACCACCCACAAACCCGGATCTTTCTTTCATCTTCTCTAGTTACCTTTCCCTTCTTTGAATAGAAACAGAAAAACATATTTTATTACTATTTAAATTGTTATGATAATTCTGTTTACTTACGGTTTTTACCCCATGGTAGAAAAATCTGTTTTAGAAAATCCCACTTTAATCTGAGAACATGCGTAAGCAAGGAAAAGAAGGAAAGGGAGGGCAAAAACAGTAGTGTCTGGGTGGGGGGGGGAGGGTGTGCAGTGGAGACAGTGGCTGGGAAATCCCTCCCACGTGTTCCTGTGCAGGGTGAACCCTCAGGGGACTCTGCACCCACTCCCAGCGCCACGCCCATTTTCACTGGAGGCCAGAGGCACTGGGTGGTGGGACACCCAACCTGGACCCCGGAGTCCCTCTTTCTCACCGTCAAAGACCAAGATGTGTATGTCAATGGAAGAGAACAGACAACCCACAAGCAGCCTCCACATTTGGCATTTTTTACACAGATGTGCAAGTAAGTCAAAGGAGGATGGGTAGTTTTTCCCACAAATGGTGCTGGGTGGAAAAAAAGGACCTTGACCTAAACGTCACATCTTACACAAAAATTAACTCAAAATGCATCACAGATTTCGAGGTAAAACATTAAAGAAGATAACATGGGAAAACATCATCAGGACCTAGACCCTGGCAAAGAGTTCTCAGACATGGCACCAAAGGCATGATCCATAAAAGGTAAAATTGATGAATTGGGTCTCATCAAAATAAAAAAATTTTGCTCCGCAGAAGACCCTGCTAGGAAGATGAAAAGACAAGCCACAGGCTGGGAGAAAATATTTGCAAACCACATGTCTGACAAAGGACTGAATCTAGTATATACAAAGAACTCTCAAACTCAACAGTAAAGAGACAAAAATATCATTAGAAAATGGGCAGAAGACACGATCAGACATTTCACCAAGAGGATATAAAAGATGTTCAAATAAATGCATAGAAAGACGTTCAAAACAAGTGAACGAGATATTCACTAGCAATTGGGAAAATACGAATTAAAACCACCATGGTATATACCACGGCACACCTACCACGACAGTTAAAATAACAAACAGCGAGAATACCAAATGCTGGCCAGGATGCAAAGAGACTGGATCTCTCATCCATCGCCGAGCCGAATACAAGATGGGTACAGCCACTCTTGAAAACAGTTTGGTAGTTTCTTCCAAAACGAAGCATACAGGGCACGCCTGGGTGGCTCAGTCAGTCAAGCATCCGATTCTTGATTCCTGCTCAGGGCACAATCTCACAGTTTGTGAGATTGAGCCCCCAAGTCGGGCTCTGAACTGAGCATGGAACCTGCTTAAGATTCTCTCTGTCCCTCTCCCTCTACCCACCCCCTCGAACTCTCTCTCTCTCTCTCTCTCTCTCTCTCTCTCTCTCTCCCAAAAACAAAACAACAAAACATACTCTTACCATACAACCCAGCAAGTACACTTCTGAGCATTCATCTTACAGAAATGAGAACCTATTTCCATATGAAAACTTGTCGACCTACTGTTCACCACAGCTTCATTTGTGTTAGCCGAAAGCTGGAAACAACCACAATGCCCCCACAAGAGGGGAATGGTAAGCAAACTGTGGTCCGTCCATACAATGGAGGACGACTCAGCACGTTGAGACATGCGGCAATGTGGATGGATCTCAAGGGCAACATGCTGAGTAAGAAAGGTCCATTTAACGCATGATTCCATTTACCTAATATTTTCAAACTGACAAAATCATAAAGATGGCATATAGATTAGTAACTGCCAGGGGCTAGAATGGCGGGGCTGGGATGAATACTACAAGCGCAAAGGGGCAGCGTGCACAACATCTTTGTGGTGACGGAACAGGTCTGTATCTTAACTGAGGTGGTACTTACGGAATGCACAGATGCCATCAAATAACATACAACTCTGTGCACCTCGTAGCAATACCAATTTCCTGGTTTTGCTATTATAGTTGACCCTGGAACAAGGCAGGGGTCAGGGACGCCGATCCCCTGTGAAGTTCAAAAACTGCATGTAACTTTTGACTCGCCCAAAACTCAACTACAGATCACCTGCTATTGACTGAAAGCCTTACCAATAGCATAAAGAGTCGATTAACTCCTATTTTGGATAGTATACGCGTTATATGCTGTATTTTTGCAATAAAGTGAGCTCTGAGAAAAGAAAGTCTTAAGAAAATCATAAGGAAGAGAAAATACATCTACAGCATGGTACTTATCAAAAACATCAGTGTCTAAGTGGACCTGTGTAGATCACATCCATGCTGTTCAAAGGTCAACGCTATACTATGGAGGAAACCAGGTAAACAGTCCACAAGGACCTCCCTGTAATACCTTTGCAACTTCCTGTAAACCTGTAATTATTTCAAAGTTTTAAGGCTTAAAAAGAAAACTGAGAAATGAATGTTTAAATCACATGCCATTTTCTGTTGGTACTTTCTAACACCCTGGAGCTGGCCTCTTTTGTAAGCTCTTCACTCCACATTGAGAGCCAAGAATCTACTCTCTCCGCTGAAGGATTCTCTCTCTCTCTCTCACATCCACGTGTTTCTGAGCACAGGTTACCCTCCTGTAAGAATGAGGGTCTTCTCAGACCCCCTCCTCCACGTCCTCATACCTGGTAATCACTAAGAGGTCTTCCTGTCCCGTTTGGCTCCCAGCATTGAAACCAAATTAAAGAGGCCAATTAACATTTAAATAAATGAGACAGATCTGTGAAGAATACCCAGAAACCAAAATCTAAGGGGTAGGATGGAAATGACAATATCAAACGAAGAACTTAAAGCTACTTTATTTTTTAACTTTTTGTTTTGAGATCATTATAGATTCACAGGTCCTATAACATATAAGATAGAGGGACCCTGCCTACTTTCTTTGTCTACCCACGATAACCTTGTACATAACCACAGTGCAGTATCACAAGCAGAAAACTGATGTAGATTTCACTAGTTTCACATACATTCATTTGTGTGCGTGTGTGTGCGTTGTGTGTGCGCGCGCACATTTAGTCCTATGTAATTTTATCACGGGTAGTCTTGCTTGGCAAAACAGACAAGAGAGGAGGCTAGCTGGAGAGCCCCAAGCCGGTGAGAATTCTTTCCAACGAAACCTTCCATTTACGATGCAAAGTGTGGGTTGAGACACTGTATGTATGATGTGGTTGGGAGTCCCGAGATTTAGCAGGCAAAGTCAGGAACAGTATAATCTCTCTTACCACCGAGTCTCAAACCACGTTGCCAGCTTGGTCTCTGTTAAACAAGCTCTCAAGTCACAAGTTCCAACAAATAATAAATGCTTGGGTTTTCAACTTTAGGGCCCTGGGAGGCCGAAAGGCCAACCAGGAACTCTGGGCTCTGCGAAGAGGCTGGGGAGGAAGAAGCAGGTTTGCAGGAGGGCCAAGATTCCCATCTGACAGGAAGGTCAGGAAGCCCTTTAAAGACTGCCCTCACATCACAGAAAGGAGGCAGGACACATTCCGTGAGAAGTCCCCCTTTCCCCTAAAACCCTTTGCAGATTCTCCTCCTGGAAACTGTTGTTCCGTAAACTACTGGCAGTCTACACTGAGCGTCTATGCAACAGGTGGATGGGGGAGACCAATCTAAAGAAATTGCCAAAAACAAAAATAAACCGCATGCTTCTAGAACTTTGAACTGATCCAGAAAATAGAAGTCAAATTGGACATGTCCTTTCAAACTGCTTATTTTACGGACCCCAGAACACAGACGTGTGATCCCTTACTTGGAAGAAATCCACCAGTCCAAATTCCCTCCTACAGACAAAATCCTCCTCTTGGGTGGGAATGGGAGGAGTTTTCCAGCATGCCTCTGGCTGAATAAAAGGATGGCATTTTTTGTAACTGGCATTTTTTGCTTGATGAGAAGTTGTCCTTAAAAACATAATGAAATAGGCACAGCAGAGAAGCGTTTTAGGGCAGTGAAATTCTTGTGCCGTAGTTTGTAATGTACATTGTAGCATCCAAACACTACAACGGTGGAAATGTGTCATTATACATTTGTCCAAACCCATAGAATGTACACCAAGAGTGAACCCTGATGTAATGATGGACTTTGGGTGATAATGACGTGTCAGCGGAGGTTCATCAATTGTAACAAACGTACCACTGTGGTGCGGGTTGTCCAAAGTGGGGGTGGTAGTATGTGGGGGCAGGGCTCTATGGGCAATCTCTTTGCTTCCCGTTCAGTTTTCCTGTGAACCTAAACCTGCCCTAAAAAATAAATTTTATTAACTAAAAAGACTGAAAACAGAAATGTAAGTGATCCAGTTACTGTCAACCTTCCACTCCAAACAAGCCCTAACTTGCATTAAAATGATAAAAAGTCCCTACTAAACGGAAACGGATCCTTTACAGCATCTGAGACTCAGCAAAATGCAGAGGCATTTCATCACAGCAGAGGCAAAGTTTGATGTTGGAAAAGGACATGGTGCTAAAACCGGATCACCAGCAGCACTGAGGGGAACGTATAGACTCCTCCCAGCACAGCGTCCTGGGAAGGAGCGGCTCTCCTCAGGCCAATAAAACAGAGGTCTGGGTGACCCTGGGCCCTCTTCCCACAGGACGAATTCCTGACCAGTGACTGTGGCACCTCAGGGTCAACGTTCTCCATCCACCGGCAGGACTGGCTGTCAACATTAAACCACAACCTGCCCATCCCCAACATCCCAAACCAAATGTGCATCTCGGGTGTTTTACTGTAGATGTTGCAAACCGAGGAAAAAAATTGCCACTTTTATGTTTCAGTTACTTGATATTCCCTTTATGGTTTCCCAAAGTGACGATTTGTTGGTTTTTTAGACTATATGTTTGTAGGGTCATAAAGTAGCCGTCCCATGTTAGCTCCCTTTAAAAAAAAAATCAGTTTTATTAATATTGTACCACCGATGACATGAAAACGGGCAGTAATTAAGGTTCACCTAAGGTGTGTCCCTTTCGCACAGCAGAAAGCCTAGGACCAGACCCTCCTTTGGTTCAGTGAGGCGTCGATATAAGTGACAGTCTCACTGTTGGGTAACTTTGCAACCAGGCACTAAAGCCTTTACGTGCTTGACTTTTATCTGCAGGGGTAGCCGGGCCCGTGAGCAGTCGAGCCAAGAGCCAGATGTGTGTGACCCCAAAGCCAGTGACTCTCCCCCCAAGTCTCTCCAGCACTACTGCGTGCAAGGCCTGGGCATTGATGAGTGGGGATCGTCTCTCGGGAGGGTAAAGAAGCAACTTCTCACGTGTACTTTGCAGACTGCACTATTTACAGGCAGAGCAAACAATCGCCACCCAGTACTGGAGTAAAGATGATATTGTTTCCCTTCCCTTGGTGGGGAGGGTGTGGTGGCGCACAGGGGCCCGGGGAGGGACGCGGAAGGTGGCTTCCTCGGGTGCCCTGGAGCAGACGTAAGAGACAACCTGGCCCCGTCACACACCTGGGTATGTGTGCCCTGGGAGGCAGGAAGGTGGCCGGGAACCAGGAGTGGGAAGAGGGCTGTTTAAGGAAATGAGCGTTTACAAATGCAAATCCAGTAATTACACACCCACACACACGCCTATCGGTAGTTAGACACCGAACTACCCATTTGCACACGCAATTACCCAATTTGTACAGGTTCATAATAGATAAGTAGGCAAGAGGGGGGCACACCTGTTGGACTGGCTTCAGAAAATATAAATAATCCTCTAAGATACAAAGGAGGAAATTGAAGTCCTCTAAGGAAGGGTCTGGGCCACCAATTAGATAGAAGTCCACGGTATCTGGTGTGTAAAAGGCCCCTGCTATGTGGGTTGACGTCAGCAAGAGTCACCGGGTGCCGCTAGCTGATCTGATGGTGTGGCTGACCTTTGGTCATCGGTGCGTGCCCTTCCCTGGCCTGGATCTCCCTTCCCTGGCCAGCGATCCTGGCAGACTCCTCGGCCTCCACCTCGGAACCAAGGGCTTTCTCCCCACACGTGCTTCCCATCTGTTTTCTCTCCATCTCCCTCACTACCACCCCATCTAAACCACCACCATACGCCCAAGCTTCTGCTGGTTTCCCTGCATCCATCCTACCCACATGAGCCCTTAAGCAATTCTGCCCATTGTATAACAGCCACCAGTCACTGTGGAGACTAAAACCCTTAACACGTCTACAAGGCCTATGTGGTCTCGCCTCACCTCTCTCTCCCACCCAGCTCACAACATCCCTTTAATCTCTGCCCGCAGCCCCACTGCCCACCCTCCAGTTCTCAGATTCATTGAGTAGTTCCCTCTGCCACAGGGCCTTTGCAATCACTCTTCCCTCTGCCAGAATGCTCTTCCTTGTGCTGTGCCTGTCTACCCCCCACCCAAGATTGCTGAGATTATACTTTGCCAGGTGCAAGTCCCTGGCAGGGAGGCTCTGAGAGCTCCAGAGACTGCTCCCTAAGGCACCTGCCCGAGTCGTGATTTTGTATATGTTCATACGATTTTCTAACGAATATCTGTCCCTCCCTCCAGACTAAAGGTTCCACAAAGACAGGGATGGAGTCTATTTTTGTTCATCATCATATCCCCTGTGGATAGTAAGTCTCCAATAAAATCTATGGCGATGAATGAATTACTGAGTGAGCATATGAATGAATGAATGAATGAATGAGCTGCACCCTGCTCCTGGGTGCCTCTGCTTGCGTTTTTCATGTTGCACCTGCATATCTCCTGGCATCCTCCCTAGTAAAGTGGGAACATGGTGTAAGCAGGAACCTGGTCCTAGTGACGAAGTTCCATATGTGGTTGTTGAATGAATGCACGAGTGAATGGTGAGCTGTGTGACCCTCAGAATTGTTCCCCTTACTCCGCACTTATGACCGACACGACTCCCTCATACACACCACTTCTTCCCAGGGACAGCTTCACACAGGAGGTGGCATATGCACCTGCCGACCAGACACGTGAATTAACCTGTCACACTGTGCCATAATAGAAAAGATAATAGAAAAGTAGTTTCCAAATGCCCTTGGGTGTTCAGCATCCACACAATCTTCCATATCTACTGCCGTGGTTTGAGTTGAAGTTACCAAGCCATTTAAAAATTAAATGAGCATGTACCCTGTCATATTTTGAGCTAACCATGCACTAATTTTCAGGACAGAGAAAAATAGTTAATTACTATTTTGTACCACAGTCCTCTCCGTCCCTTCCACCATAACGTAATGCAGTTAAATGAAGAAGTCACTCTAGTGCAATTTTCATCTCTAGAGAGAAAACAGCACTTACAATTCTTTGTTTGGGAGTTTAATTTTAGCTCACTTAAGAACGGTTGTCGGATGTTCTCGTAAGAACAGAGACACCCTAAAAAACTGGGAGATCGCACAGAGAGCACAGGCTTGGCTGGGGAGATGCCCCGTTGCGGGCTCCATCCGGAAGCCGAAGCGCAGGGTCTGGCGGTTAGCATCACAGAGTAACCAGGTAACCGCAGCTAATTACCGGCGGCGGTGGCATAGGGCATGAATTTTACATCCTGAGCTTCCCAGCCCCTGTGTGCCGCCCTTGAGATGGGACCGTGCACGGCCTCCACGTGGGTGTGAACTTCTTAAGGCTAAATTCTGTGGTCTCCTTAATGAAATCCCTGTGGTGGCTGCATCTACCCTCCATTTGTATTTTAGATTTGACCACAAATTCTCTCTGCCCCCACCTCCCCCGCCTCTGGGGATTTGTGGTTTCTGTCTGGTTTCCTTGCAAATTCTGGATGACACCCATCGGGGCCCTGGGGCTCCCCAAGGGAAGACTCCAATTCCCCAGAGCGTGGGTGCGGCTGAGGGTTACGAAAGCAGGGACACCCCCTTCCCTGCAACGGCAAGGAGCCTGAAACCCCCCTCCCCGGCACCCAGACAGCTGAGAGTCTCAGACAGAACGAAGGCATGCCTGCTCGTCTCTCCTGGCAGACACTTTCCTGGGAAATCCTGTACCAAGGAGAGGCCAGAGGGAGAGCATAGGATTTATAAGATATGCCACATCAGCTAAATTAATACTGATTTGTCCTGGGGCACAATTACAAGGTTTAAGGTTACAGTGCCAGCAGTTTGAGAGACGATTACATTCTAAGACAGCTCGGAAAGGGGTGCCAGAGTTGAAATCAGAACAAGGAAAAGTTTGGCAGAAGATTCAGTTTCTGAGCAAATTAGAAAATGTGGGTGGTTGTGTTTTTTGGGTTTTTTTTCCCCCGAGTTCCTTTACCTTTTACCCTCTTTTTCTTGATCGTCTTCAGATCCAGTCTGTCCTGGGCTTTATCATCTTTATATTAGGTACTGAGGAAAAGCAGCACCCAGGCACAAGCATTTCCAAATCGAGATTACTGGGCCAGGTGTGGGGCCAAGGGTCCCTCCTGTGCACCTGGGATCAGAGACGGTCCATACTTCCTCGGGCTGTTGGCAGAGGGATTCCAGGTATGACCTGTCCAGGTACGTGCGGAGGCAATGGCTGGGATCTCTGCTTCTGGCTGAAGCTGGGGTACTTCAGGCCCACAGCATGCACTTCTAGAAGCAAAACTTAGTTCCTAGTGAATATTGACGTGGCCAGTGCTCAAGCATTCACACAATCTTACGTATCTTACATATCTGAGCCATGCCTGAGGTTTACAAAGTGCTCTGCTGAGAAGAGTTAGAAAGCTCACAAGTCAGGATTTCTGTTTATTCTGACACGAAAACGGATGCCCCCAGTGGCCCCAAACCCTCACTGGTGGTAAAGGGAGCTGAATGTAAGTAGAGGGTGTGGGGAGGACAGACAGTTTCCCTGTGCCTCAGTTAGAATCCTCTGGAAAATGCACAGATCTGCCTGCCACCTGGCCTGCCCATGCCGGTCTCTGGCTACGTACGCATGGGTGTTTTTGAAAGCCAGGAAGGACACGGCAAGCCCAGTGCCTTTGGAAGCGTGAACACCTCCTCAGACCTCAGAAGGCTGACCTCCAGCTCTGGTGCAGATTCTCTGGATGCGCCTGGCTGGTGAGTTGGGAACAGCAAGAGGGGCCGGGGGAATCTGCGGCCTCGGGACACCCCGGGTCCTGACCGACCGGCCGTTCCTCAGGCCTGAGCCACTAGCTGGCATCGCAGACCCTCTGCAGCCACCGCATGCCCCACGGCCCTCAGAGTTTCATTTCATGCCCTCACTCTTACTGGCTCACGCTGCCTTTCTCCTCTCCCAAGCCCTTTTCGGTCTGAGAGCTTATTAACGGGGAGAGAAGAGAAGGCCCTACCAGTTTTCATTTTATAAGTTCCAAAGTACACTAAGGACAGCTGAACTGAAGATTAAAGTAAAGAGAAAAGCGAATTAGCAGGATTTTCTTCTTTCTGCTCCACAGTCTCAGCCACAGCTCAGGGGCCCATAGGAAATGGATTCAGCAGACAGCAAACTATAAGTGACGAGTAAACTTTCCCCTACGGGGCAGGCACCTCAGTGACACAGGCATGTCCTTGAAAGTCCCTGAGGTCCTGAGCGGGATGTCTGGGGAGACATCCCAGGACAGGGGGCAGTATGCACAGGTGGGTACGGACCTCAGCAGCCATTTGGGACATTTCGGGGAAAACAGACGAGTGGCGCATGCCATGGGGCCTGGCCAGCCGTCTTTCCTCTCCACTTCTGCTGGAAACATCTTTTCCCAGAGACCTTTACAGCTCAACTTGGAAAATGTCACAACAATGCACTCAGCAACCAAATGGTCCTTCTAGAAGACAGGAGGCAAGGGAGCCCACAGCAGCTATCTGCTATCTCTGTGGGCCAGCAGGACCCCTGTGGGCAGGGAAAAAATGAGGGAGTGGATCCACCAGGATTCAGCGGCCAAGGGCGTTATCGTGTATCTACCCAAAGGAAATTTTCCAAGCCAGCACCTTCGATGGGTCCAGTCCTATGCCCAGCTTAGCCCAGTCTGGAATTTCCCCATTGGTAAGAAAGGCCTAGAACGATGGTCCAGTCCTATGCCCAGCTTAGCCCAGTCTGGAATTTCCCCATTGGTAAGAAAGGCCTAGATCTGGCCCACGATAAATGTCACCACAATACACTCCCTGGGGGCAAGTCATTACTCATTTTACCTGTACCGAACAGGTAAGAGATTTCGAGCCGGGAAGTGTAGGTGACATACAAGACCTCCAGTGGTAAACGTCTTGGGCCCAATGTTAATTTTCTTTACAAGGATCTTGTGTCCAGAGTCGATGGAGGGCAAGACTCTGACCCATGTTACTCAGATCCAGCAGGGGCCCTGCGATCACCCTCTGAGCAGACGCTCCCCCTCCCAGGAAGCCTTTCCCTAAAGGTTCCATGCACGGGAAGATCACCCACCCCACGGTGACCTTCTGAAAAATGCCTTTGCGTGGAGGGGGGGGGCGGGTACAAACCAGTGCTTCACTTGGGAGTCCTAAGACCAGACCCCGCCTCTGCAAAGGCACAGAGAGCAAGTGTAGGGTGGGAGCCCACACTGGGCAGTCCCACACCGGGGACCTCCGGGGACGTGGAGGAAATCCACCACTGGGGGAAGGGAAGCGGAGGGGCTCGCACACAGTCCCGTGTTCTGGCTTCACGGTGGAGAAGCTGGCGCTCCGAGAGTGGGCCTGGGGGACTCCGTCCTCCCCACAAGACCACCCCATCCAGCCCTCAGACCTCCCGAAGGGGCCGCTGCTGCACGGAAGGGGTGACTTCCAGGAAGCGGGCCCCCTACAGTCAGTCAGTCACTGCATAAATGTCCTATCGCCAGCTGTCCTAACGAGGACAAGATTTTAGTCTTGGGATGCAGGGGAAATCCATAATTGAAGCTCCGTCTTCACATTAGCTGCCATGCACTCACTAGCCGGGAGAAAACAGATACATCTTCCACTGCAGCCCAAGCCTGAAAGAACCTGAAAAGCACAGTCCTGCGTTACAAAGAGCTGGTCTCCGGACGACAGCACCTCACCCTGCAAGTTCACACTCATGTAGCTGGATCGTTCCCGGAAGTGAGGAGGTCGGAGCAGCCCTGCCCCACGACGTGACCGAGGGAGGGCGTGATCTGGGAGGGGCCTGAGGGTGTCAGGCACTGCCCCCCCACCAACGCGGCACCCTGGATGGCAAAGCCCTGAGAGGCCACAGCTGGAGGCCACGTCGGACCCTGTGGACTGGGGACCCCAGCTGCCAGCGGGCCATGTGGGCTTGGGCAGAAGCACTGCGAGGGTGGCCACGGTGGCCTGAAGAGCCGGGACCCCCATCTGGTGGGTGCCCCGGGACACCCGCCGGTCCTCGCTGACACCCACAACTGCAGGTAGTTTTAACTCGGCGTGCAAAGTCACATGATGTCTTTCACCCCAGTTCTCGGAGAGGAAATGCACACGTGCATTTTCACCGAGGTCCCCGGGCGCGGTGGTGTGTTGGCTCACGCGTCTTAACTCAGATTAAGCAAAAGAGGTCACCAGGGTGGACTCTAATTTACACCTCCCCCCTCCGCCAGAAGTCCGGTAGCTACTTGACTGTCTCCACCTCCCCACAGCCCACTTCTCATAGCTGCTGACTCCTGGCCAGATCAACATTCATGCACAGCCTCGAAGGCCTTGGGATCTGAGAGCTATGGGAGGCGGGGCGGGTAGACTTGGGAGGAAGAATGGGGACCCGAGGGGTGCAGCCTACTGACCAGCCCACCCGTGCCAGGCCGGTGCCTGTCCTCCCTCCACACCCCCTCCTGGGCCTGCACCCCTTCTCTAGGCTGGCCCATGTCTTGGGCAGGCAGACGAGTAGGTGTCCTTGTGAGAGGAAGGTGGAGGGGGCCGTGCCCTCCAGCCAGGCCCCCTGGGGACGAGGACGGCACATCCCAACAGCCACTAGTGTCTTCAGCTTCTCTACAAACAGGGATTAAGCAACAGAGGCAACAAATGTCCCTCTCTGTGAGCATTTGACCTTATCTGGAGTGTGTCATCAGCTTCGAGAGTCATGGCTTATGTCAGTGGGGGTGAAAAACGGCCTCCACGGCTTCCAAATTGGGAGCGCTCTGCTCTCAGCGGCAGATGTAAACCAAGCCCGTGGTAAGTGGCAATAAATGGTTTGGAAAGAAGCAGTGGGTCCCTCACCGCCATCAGCCACGAGAGAGCAGAGAGCGGGCAGCTCTCGAGCACCTCCCTACACCAGCCTTGCCAAGCGAGGTCTTCTGGGCCCCGCTCGCGGCAACCGGGGGCCGTGGGGCCTCGGCCTCGACTGTGTGGGCCAGGACTCAAAGTCAGGCTGTGGCCAGTGACGGTCCCTTCCCGGGTGGCCAAGCTCCGTTTCCTTCAGCGGCTCACAGCCGAGCACCTGCCCTCTCCCACGTTCAGGTTATGCTCAGGCTTTCTTGTGACGCCATCCCGAGGCCTCGACGGGTTCTGACCACAGGGCCCCGGAGCCTGTGGATGAGGGCCTGTGTCACACGCGGGCCAGCAACAACATAAAAAACAGAGCTCTCCCTTCCACCGACCACCTTTTCCGTTTCCACTGATGCTTCGATTGCAAATCAAACAGACCGGCTCCTGCTTGTACGTTGCTTCCCCCAGCATCTTTTTTATCAGAATCTTAACATGCAGATGTCAACATGCTATCTTAAAAACTGCTGATACACCGTGACTTTGGATAAGCCCTCAGATACAGTCCCCTCCTATACACACCGCCGACCCGCACACGAGCTCTGTCACTGTTTCTCCACGATACACCTGTGCCAGGAGATGTAGGAGGGATTGCCAAGTTTCTTCCACCAAAACCTGCTCCCAAGAACCTAAAAATAAGCACCCGATGCCCAGGGCTTCCGGCCGTGTGCCTGGCACTGCCTTAGATGTCCACAGATATTCATATTAGCAAACACTAAGCACCTACTACGTGCCAGGGGAGACAAGAGGCAGGAAGGGCAGACGTGTAGGCAGACTATACTGTGTGGTCAGCTAACGGAGGGCTAATTCCACCCAGGGCCAAGAGAAATGGCTTCCACAGTGGGATGACTTTTCAGTGGGATTCTGGAGGATGAACAGGAATTTTCTGAAGTGGGGGAAGAAGGATAAGTGGCTGGCTTTCTAAGACAAGGACATACATACGCGAAGGGCATAGAGAACCCGAGGGTCCGGGTATCTGAGGAATGACAAGGTGCTCCGGGACACAGAAAAGAGGCGGCATGGAAAAGGGACAGGGCAGGGGCTGGGAGCATGTCATGTGAGATGGAGCTGGGAAGGTAGGACAGAGCCAGGTAGTGGGGGGGGGGGGTGCTCAGATGCAACGCCAGTTGTCCACACGATCTCCAAAAAACATCTGTCAGTTCAGTGACCTGGGGACTGCCATTCATTCATTCATTCATTCGGGCATTTCCATTAAGGTCCCACAAGTACACAAGGCCCCACAGGGTCCATGGCTCCACCCAGCCGGGGATACAAAGCAACAACACAAAAGATATCCCAAGGTGATACCTATAAGGCTGAGTGCAGATGACAGTGGAGGTTTACGGTGCAGGTGAGCCTGAACAGCCGAGGCTGAACAGCTGGGGGTAGTGGGTGGCACACCAGTAGAAGGAACTGTGTAAGCCCAGGTGTGGGGTGGACGGCGTGTGCTGTGCTCACACCCATGAGAAGGCAGGTTCCATGTTAGAGCCTATAAGAAGGCTAAGGATGCTTAGAGAGGCCCGGTGCAGGGACGCCTTAAATGCTGAGCTCAGATGATAGGACTCCACCTTGCAGCTAACCAGGAGTCACCCCTGCATTAGGAACAGCAAACAGCTGGCGGTGGAGGTGGGGCGATTGATGATGGCAGCACAACAGAACAGTCAAGACTGACCAGAGGAGGAATCTCGCTTCACAGCCAGGGTACTGCCCGGTCCCCCAGCCCACAGGAAACACCCATCCAGGCCTGCAGCAGGAAACTGTCCCCCCTCCCTGGAAATGGCATGGCTTCCCAGGGCAGGTGGTGTCCCAGGCAGGTGGCCTGTGCCCCCTCCAGTCACCACAACCACAATCACAACCACCCCCAATATCATTGCTGCCCTCCACCACTGGGGTGGTCACCAAACTCAACCACCTTCCCTTCCCTCCTGCTGTTCCCTTGCCTCCTGGCTGTTCCAACCTCTTCAACGCCCTTTCCTCCTTCTCCTACCTCCAGCTGGGAGCGTGCCTTTTCTAAACACCATCCGGGCCCCGATTCCTCCTCCCCCAATCCTCACAGCAATGTGTGTGAGTGATCCTTTGACGGTCACATTCTACACCATTTGGCAGTCTCCGTGGAGTGTCTCAGCTCCCCCGTGTCAGGATCTACATCCATGACTGAAGGCCCCCAGGGAGCCCAACACAGGGCCTTGCCCACGAGACCACTAGATAGCAAAAGCACCAGGCACCCACCCCGTGCCATCCACTAGTATGGTGCGTCATTGAGAGAACCTGGCTTTGCCCCCTGTTCGCCGCCTTGCCCCATCCATGCGCAGTATGTGGTCCACAACGAACACTAATCAACATTAGCAGGGGTACAGCTGCCTGCACACTGTCCCAGTGGGACAAACCCCAGGCCTGAGTAAAGGAAAGATCTACCCAGCTCGATGTCATAGATACACTGCCGAAAACCCGAGTTGCTTTCATTGCTTTTATGGGCGAAAACCTGCATTTTATTCCAGATGCACGAGAGTGAGTTGGCCAATTTTGAGGCTCTCCACGGGGAATTTTTTTGAACAAAGAAGAATGGCTCCCTGATTTGTGTTTGATAAAGGATGATTTCCTATACCAAGCGTCCTTAACACAGGGAGCACCCATATGTTCTGAAGTCAGGGACTTACAAGCCTGCCATTACCTCCATCCCCACCAAAACCACTTGGATTGCATGTGACCCACTGGGTCCCCACCTCCGATGCAGTTCCTGCCAAGCCAGGCCGCACTTCCTTCTCTCACCGCTGATCCCTGTCTGAGGGATGCATTAGCAACGTTCGTGCGCCGCCAGAAATACACTGATACCTCTAGAATTCACACAGGACTTCCTCCTTAGGAAAAAAAAAAAATTCCCTACCCACATCCCATCCACCAAAAGAATGCTTAATCAATGAAAAAATTAACTGTATCCCTAAATAAAGAAGTGCAGATATTTTCTTTACAGTGCTTTATTAATTTGTAAATACCATTATTGAATTTTTGAAAGTTCTAATTTAAATGTATTGATCTATTATTGTTTTGTGGATTTTCCACCCAAATGTCTTGGAGGAAATGAATGGCTAACACGGGACCACTGCAGCTGCGGAAACTTTGCCAAACCATTAAAAAAGAGTTTTGCACACGCACTGCGTAAGGAATTGGTGTCCGGTCCACAAAGCTGACATGTTTCTGCTTCATTCGGACTGAACAACTTTCTTTCAAGAGCTGTGTCGGTAGCCCTAACAGGGAAGGGGACAGGAGCTGTCTCTGGGGGCGGGTGGCAGGGGCAGATAGCAAGCCGTTGAAAGTGAGTAAACACATCAGCCAAAACGTGAACAAAAGAAGGTCCCTTTTAGGCAAAATGACTCACATGGCCACTCTGAGGAGACTGAAAGCAGGGAATGAAAAGCATTCTTCTCTCCCTGCTTGCTGTCTTCCCACAAAAGAATTTAAATACGAAATATTTCCCGGTTTCCCCTGTAGTAAACTTCATGGGAATTTAGTCAGCAGTGCTTTATACATTAAAGGTGTTTGGACGGGGGCGGAGGGGCCAAGAGACGATGGGACAAAAGGGCTGTATATATCCATCAGGTCAGCTCTACCTCCCCACGGACGTTGACCATGTCTATCCTTGTCCTGGACAGCCCCCATCATCCTTTCTCACCCACTCCCCATCGTACTGTTCAAAATGTAAATCACAGAACACCACAGCCTCGGCACAACCATTCAAGGCTTCCCAACAGCCTGGGAATTAGCACCTGGCCCCCGCCTGCAAAGCCCAAGTGACCGTGGTCACCCTCCACTGTGGCCTCACCTCACCAGGTCTCTCCTCCCCGACCCTAACGCTCTGGCCCATCTCTTTCGGCACGCCAGTCCTGTTCCCACCTTGGGACCTGTGCCCCTGTGGGCTCCCCTGTGACCATCTGGACACCCGGCTCTTGCTCTGCAAGACTCCAATCAAACGTCACTTCCTCAGGGAGACCTCCCAAGAAGACGCCATCTATGTTAGGCACCCCTCCTGCCACACTATCCTCTTATCTACCGTTTGTGTCTTTGCAGGCCAAATAGCCTCTGTCCGCCTTCTCTCCCTGCCCCAAATTAAAGCTTGGCATCCAGTCCCTAGCACAGGGCCTGGCACATAGCAGGTGCAAAGACGTGCAAAATCTAATCAAGAGAAATGGGATCGCTTTTGGGGACATGATTTGTGCTGGTTATGCAGCAACAGGTGTTGAACACCTGGATAGACACAGGGCAGGTCCCTGCTGAGAAGCAGCCAGACACAAATTCTGAAAAATGGCCCACACTCAGCCCTCACGGAGCTGTACTTCCAAGGGAAGCCAAAGTTCGAGATGCCCACTCCCAGTGCCTCAAGGCTAAACTTCAGAGGGCACAAGGTTCCTTCTGGTCTGAGAGCACTCACGTCCGAGGCCACAGCTGAGTTTTCCTGCAGCGTTTGAGACAAATCAGTTGGGTCACTTGTGAATTATAGAGCGCTGAAAAAATTAATATTTATGACTCCTCAATATCTCCCCATTTTTCTGGCCGCTCATAACTCAGGCTCACTGGGCTCGAAGCTTCCTAGAGCTGATCCGCCACGTTCTTTGGGTGGGGGTGGGGGATGCACGGGCCTGGCTGGGGGGGGGCAATGCCATCCAGGCCACACATCACAAGGCGGGCCCTTCTCCAACACTTACTCTGTGCCTTCGATGTGATGCACGGTTTCCTGCCAACGTTCAAACCCACGTGCTAATTTCTATGCAGGCAACAAGGAGTGCCTTGGGCTGGCTAATTAGGGGTGCAATTGCCTAATTGGGCCACGTAAAGATGGGACAAAAGGCTGACTCCTGGCAAAAAAAAAAAAAAAAAAAAAAATTCTGTTTTCAGAAAAAAGGCTTTCCCCAAAGAATGCCCTCATACCTGGGGCTACATCTTGTGTTTACTTCTACTTTTGGGGTCTTGGGCACAGTCCCCCTGGCAGAGCTGGTCGGTGCAGGAGGCACGGAGCGGTGTGGCATCCGTGGCACGAGCCTCGCTCTGAGGGTCCCGTTCCACCACTGCCTGGCTCGGGGACTGCGGGCGAGTTATTCCCTGCTCTGGGTCTGAGCCCCTCATCCAGAAAACAGCACCCTCAAGTCCTTCCTCAGGGCTGCTGTGGAAATGAAACCCGGCAAGGCTGTAATGTGCTCAGCACAGTGCCTGGCACAGGGAAAGCGTTCCATCACCAGCAGCCACTGCTAGTCCCAGGCCCACCACAACAGCTTGGTGAGGCCGAGTCCCGGATCATTTTGTTACCCCTATCCCCTCGCGGTATCTGCTGCCGCGACTGCCCCCACCTGAGGGCGCCTCTTCCCTTCATTCCCCCTGCCCAGGCCCCAAGCAGCCAGGTGGGCCTCCAGGTCTCCCACCTGCTGTCCTCTCTGCTCCAGCTCCCCTCAAACCCCGCCCTTTTCTGGCCCTCGCCCCAAACCCCTCCCTCCACCCGTCACCCTTTCCAGCTCTTAGGCCCTCCCTGCAATGAGGATATGTTCGTGCCCCATCCACCTTCCATTTCATTCAAACAAGAATCATCCCAACAGAAAGTACTGAGCAACTTCTTTAATTAAATATCACCACCCACGCAGGCTGAAGAGGGCTCCATGGAGAAGCCATGAGCCAGGAGTCCATTTTGCCAGACCCGGAGGTCGTCAATGGGGGACTCAGGATCCGTATGACTGCAACAATGCCACACAGTACAAGCGTGGGCTCACCGCCCCTCTAGTCCTGGCCTGGAGCTCCCCACACAGGGGATATTCAATAGGTAGACCCACGACCAGCCACCAAAGGAGCAGTGGGGACATTTTACCTCTTCCCACAATAGTTGTGTGCAAACGCCAGTCAAGAGAAGACACAAACTCCAAAATAACTCATGTTTAGGATTATAAAATAAAAGCAACAGCCTTAATATGTCAAATCATATTTATAGGATGTTTCAAAGTAACTAAACATACATAATTTCCGACTGGTCCCCCATACAAGCCAGGCATTTGATGGAGTCATACCTACCCCCGACACACTCCTCGCTTCCGGGACTCAGAAATCCAGACACCTGCCAAGGTCACTCGAGATTGATGAGGCAATGGCCCAAGCCTGCGTCCCTCAGGCACCAGGCGCAGCATTTGACACAGAGTAGGCCCTCGGGACGTCGGGGAAGGTGGAGTGAGCAGCTTCAGAGCAGGAACAGTGCCCTCGTGCAAGGTCAAAGGGCAAGCCTTCCTAAGTCTCTGAACCTCTGGGAGTGCTTTCCCGAAGGAGCGCTCCTCAGTGTGGGCTCCTCTCCGCTGCCCCCTCCCGCCCACCCCTTTATGCGCCGCCCACTGACAGCAGATGGGGCCAAGGCCGGGCCAATGCAGGGACACCGACAGGAAGGAACAGGGCACCGACCTGGGGGAGACGGAACAGCATCTAACACAGAACCTCGAAGAGTGGCCCAGGAGTCTCCCACCACTTCCGAAGGAGCCAGACCACCCCAATCCCCTGCCAGAGTGTCATGTCAGGAGTGTCAGCAGACACAGAACGTCAGAAGGGGCGTCACGGTAGGGACAGTAACGGGTCAGGAAGCTCTACTTCTTTCTTTGTAAGAAGCCTGCCCCGTCTCAGTGTAGAGATGGCAGGACACAGGTGCTGTCGGGCCGTCTCAAAGACTAGAAGATCAGGTCACGGCAGGTCAAATTCTGTGTTCAAGGGCACATCAAGGTCGGAGACAGGGCTGAAGTTAGACACCAGAGGTCTTGGAGGGGCGTGGCCATGGGACTAAAGAATAAAAAAAAACCCAACCAACCAGTCCTGTAAGCAGGGTGCACACAAGAACCAGCCAGGACTCTTGCCACATCTGGAGACCGGAGGGACGGTGGCTGCACCAGAGAAACAAGTCTGTCCCCCTGTCCCTGAGCTCTTGCTGCACGGAGCATCTCTTCTGGAGCCTCTCTTCTCCTTCACACCTCCGCCCCAGTGCCGGGCCACATCAGGTCTCTCAAAGAAACCTCCCCCCTTCCAGAGCCCCCACCTCAGGGTGGCCATGGACATGAGCCCATGGGGCAGGCACTGGCTGCCTCCAGCTTGCCCCTGGACTCCAGAGCCAGTCAGGTAGCAGGTGCCAACTAAACTCTGTTGACCCGTTGGGCTGGTACCCACGGTGTGCTGGTCACCACACCAGCAGCAGCCAAAGGTGGCAGCTTCAGCAGAAAGTGCTATGGGGACACAAAAAGGACTGAAGTGGGACACTGGATGGGTAGAAGGATCCGGGGGGACTTCTCTGAGGAGGGGACAGTTGAGCTGACAGGCAGGTGAAGGAAGAATGTTCCAGGCAGGAAAACAATAAATGAAAAGGCTCCCGGTGAACTGTTACCTGGATGACACCCCCTCCTGTCCCCTGCAGGCCCTCACCCGCTATGTTTCCCAGTGCGACTTTGTCCAGCCCAGCCCCCTCTGAGGGCTAAATGAAACTTGAATGCCCAGCACAGTGCCCCACACATGCCCCATACATGAAACAGGGCCATGCCACCGTGGTCCTGGGTGGGCCCAGCCCTATTATCTGCTATATAGTGGTGGGGGGACATGTCAGATGGGGAGGCACACACGGGCTCGGATCAGAGGCCCCCACTGCCTCTGTAGCCAGGCCATTCTGAAGAGGCTGACCAGGTGGGGTCTACAGAGACAAATCCACAGGGGTGAAGACACACAGACAGCAGTCAGGAGGTCCAGAGCCATTATCACCATCAACAGAGAGGTGCATATGGCAGGGGGTGCCACAGACATGTGGCACTTGGCCCTCTCTTAGGGACAACGGGTCCACAGAGGAAACTCAGTATCCAAGAAGCCGCTGGAGGATGAGGGGCCAAGGTCGAGAAGGCCACGGCGCCCATTCTCCAGCCCTCAGGGCACAGGCAGACACACGGGCCCACACTCACATGGAGACAACATGCACACCCACACGCACTCACTACACACGCTCACCACTCACACACACACATACACACTCTCTCACCCAGGGTTACTACACGCGCAAACCCGAAATGCACATGCCTACACGGGGATATGCCCACACACGGTCACACCTGTGCACTTACACGCGTGTCCACACACACGCTCGCACACACACACGCACATATGCTCACACATGTGCAGAGGGCTCTCGCGAACGTACACAGATACACCACATCATCACAGCAGTTAAATGTGCACACACAGGCACGCAAGGCACACTCGTGAACACCTGTGGTCACACACACTAATGCACACACACTTTCATCTGCTCATGCCCACACACTCATACTCACTTGCACATTCAAGTCCGCCCACTTTCCCACCTATCCACGGTACAGGTGCACTCACACCAGCATGCCCGTGCACGCACAGCCACCTACACGCATACGTGCACACACCCAGGAGCCCAGGCCGGAGGACACCTGCAGTCCAGGGGTGAGCTCCCCTGCACAGGCTGCAAGGAGGGACAGGCCACGGCTGGGCTGGCACCCCGAAGGCGGCTCCCGGGGGGAGCAAGTGCTGGGGTCACCAGTGGTTACTGCACACCAGCAGCTGTCTCCGCATGGTGACGGCGCCTCTAATTGATCCCATTATCTCTCCTCCGACAGGTGAAGTGCGGCGCTACAAGGCCGGCCCTGCTGGCAGGCTGTGGTCACGGCCACCCGGGCGGGCGGGCCCAGAGCCAACGAACACAGGCGGCGGGCCGAGCAGGCGGCTCTCTTTCCTGAATAGCGATGCGCACTGAAACACCCCCGGGCCTAGGCGGCGCCTTCGTCCTGCTTCCCTGTTACTGCCACCGTCTCTGGTGATCACTACAGACGTTGTTGTGTCCGATTCCTCCCACCCCAACCCCAACCCCTACCCCGCCCCCGCACGTCTGATCCCCGCCCCCTCCCAGGGCCGCGCCCCCCATGTCTGATCCCAGCGCTTCACTCCTTCTGGAAGCTACAGTGATGCTCCCCCGTGAACCCTGTGCCAGGGCTGCTCCCGCGAATGGGCGTTCTGCCGGCCGCGGGCGCCCCTGCTCCTCCCCGCCCGCCGACCTGCGGGCTCCGGAGCCTGCGCGCCTGGGCACCGCCGGGTGGCCTTGCCATACCCCCTTTCCTCCCTCCCGAATCAAACTCTCCCTCGATGCAAGAGAGAGGACAGAAACAGCCCGAGGAGTTGCAGGAGGGGGAAAATTAGGAAACACTGTTTGTTGTGTTTTCCTTGGGTTTGTTTTCTTGCCAAAAAAATTACCCCCTTTGTCTTTGCGCAAAAGAAGCAATGCGGGCACCTTCTGCTGGGCACCGAGACGGTGCCAACGTGCCTTTCGTAAGGGCGGCTTCTGTTCGCTTTCTAGCCTCACCAGATATATTTTTAACATAAAAAACACTATATTTAATTGGTTATGGATCTCTGTTCTCTTAGCACTACTGGATATCACAGAAAAACACATTAGTACAGAGCAATTAGTGTGATGGCAGTAAACAACTAAGGCACTATTAAGCTGTGGGTGATTAAATAGTATTACTTTTTATTTTTTATGGTGCTAGACTAAAAGATGGAGGAGATTGAAAATATATATATCCCATTAATATTAATATAAAATATAAATAACAGGTGTCTTCCCACTTCTTCTAAAGGTACAATTTATACCCAGCACTTCAATCTATAGAGAGGTACTCTTTTTCTTTTTTTTTTTTTTAATGAAAAAAATCTCTTTCTTTATACACTCCGGGGCAGTATTTCTTATCTTCATGCACCCAGATATTTAGGCAGAAATATTATTTAATTGGAGATACAGAGTTAGGCGAAATAATGCCCACACCTATTTCGCCATTATAAATAAATAAATAAATAAATAAAGCTTCCTGCCAATTGAAATATACTCCATCACTTCTATCTTTTCAAAGAGCAAATCAAGCATTATGTGATAAGTGGACTGCAGGCGGGGGGCAAACAGGCAGGTGGTGGGTGGGCCAGGGCCGGGTCTGGCTGCACCTTGCTCTGGGCCCACCCCTCGCCCGGTGCCCATGGCAGCTCAGGCCGCTCTCTCCCTCCGTGTGTGTAGATCATCCTCTGGGTTCTGGCACATCTTTTCCTTTCGGCATCTGATTAAGTTAACAATGTGCTGCTATTTGCATGCAGATTTGCCGGGGCTTTCTCTCCAGCTGCTCCCGGAGACTTGGTCTTTCTCTGCGTTGTGATAGCACAGCAGTCCCTAAATGCAATCTTTGTCAGACCCAGGTGTGCTCTCATTGAGGACGCCTTCGTTCCAAGCAATTTTTCTTTCTGTAGCATTTATAAGGCTCTATTATAGTATAGCCACATCTGGAGGAAAATTCTCCTATTAATTATATACTTTTACCACTAGGAAGACAAATTCTAAAAGATACCAACATTTTTGTTGTTGTTGTTCTTATCTCTTTGACAGCCTGCATTTTATTTTATTTTGTTTTGTTTTTCCAGGCATTTCAATATTTAAAGAGCCATTAACCAAAATGGGGGGGGGAGGGTGGTGGTGAATTTCTAGGAAAAGAGAAACAACAGAGCCAAAATCTTAATGTCAGCCCTGCTTTACCTCACCAGGCAAGTCTGGGGAAAGACGCCACAAGGCTGGGCACGGGGCTCAGGATGGGGACCAGGCAAGTGGGAAAGAGTTCCGTTCGGCTAGAATTAAAAAAGAAGGAGAAGAAGAAGAAAAAAGAAAAAAAAAAAAAAGCAAGTGCTATTAACCTTTAACCTCGACAGCTCCCAGGTGAACACTCACTCACGTCACCAAATGCCAGACAATTTGATTCTTCCACAGTCCAAAAGTAGAACCAAATTGGATCAGCATGGTGACCCAGATGCTGTGTTTTTTTTTTTGGGGGGGGAAGGGGACGGGAGAGTTGGGGGTTATTTTTCAATCAGATTTGAGGCAGATTAAAAAGAAAATCTGTAGCTAAGTATTCACTGTCATTTTTCAGAAAGAGACAGCAAGAAGCTTTGCCCAAAGAATCTGAAAGTTACTTTAGAGACAGGTCGGAGATGGGGGGTGGGGGGTGGGGGGTGAGGGTGGGGGGTTGATTTGGTCATTTTTGTTCTGCTGCTTTATAAAAACCGCTTTTTGGTATAGTCAGATCAGATGCAGGAGAAAATGGATAGACTCAAGCTGAAATGTAGGAAAAGTTTTAACAGCTAGATGATTCTTATTTGAATGTATAATACAGTTAAAGCACTAGAGAATGTAATTTTTTATTCCAAAATTATTTTTGCAAAGGGCTATGTCCTGTGTGAACAAGAGTACCTGTGTATGTGTGCGTGCACACGTGTGTGTGTGTGTATGTGTGTGTGTGTGTGAGTGTTCTGTGCTGGGAGGCTGCACATACACACACACAAAGAAAGCTGAAACACTTTGAGAACAGGGGAATCAAAATGGAACCATTCTTGCTTTTCAAGCCAAACTCCATCAGGTAAAATCCCAAGAGGGTTCTGGCCCCTCAGTCCAGCTCCTATGACAGCAATGCTGAAGCATCTTCTCAACCTGTCCCCAAAGCTGGCATCAGAAAGCACCCAGGGCTGTCTGTGCCCCGGTGTGGCAGGGGCGGCTCCCAGTCGGCCACCCGTGAGCAGCGAGATCACAGACGTGGGGCCTTTCTGAGTCCTGCCTCTGAAGGCCGGAGTTCCTGCTCCTGGCCAAGTCCGCCTCTGCTCACTGGTGCTAACCCCTTTCCCTCAAATGATGTGCCAGAGAGGCCCTACGATTTAGAGGCCACCTTTGGATCATGCTTCAGCCTCAGTGTCTTCAGCTCTGAAATGGGAAGAATAAACCCTGCCCCAAGTGGGTACTACATGCAGGAAGGGCTGTGAAACGGGTTCCGGATACAGGTGATAAATAATGATAAAGTTTACTGAGATTCTTTTTTCTGATGAATTAGCTGCTCCTCCCTCCCTCCAGGGAGACAAGGAGCAGATTCTGGCCCATGACACTTAAGAATCTATGCGTTTAAAAAGCGTATATTTTTTTAGAAGAATAATGCAAAGAGGAAGAACCGATTTTTTTTTTTAATTTGACCCTTTTGGGGCCACTTGCCTTTTAAATCCTCCTGCCTGCTGGCATCCCAGTACCCTCCCCCCCGCCCCCCCCCCGCCCCAATACCCTCCTGCAAAAATAGAGCAGGGAGACAGATGCAGTGATACTGGATTACATCACTGGATAGCATGAGGCATTGAGGGGAGGAAAAAAAATCAGAAAAGACAAATGACATTTGCTGCTATAGTGTGCTATTTTAGTGGTGATGGCTTGACTTTTGGCCCAAACGCATATGCCAATGGCAAGGCTAACTCCAGGGACTCACAAAAAAGAATGTGTGTTCACAGCTGTACTGTACTCCAATACAGATTACATGTTTTCAGTGTTGCGGCCACAACAGAATGCTAATTAACATACTGGAGTGATGAGTGCGGCTGGAAGGGCCTTATTGTTCCATTATTTCATGAAGCCCAGCTGCCTTTGTTTATGTCACTTACCCTCTCGTGCCACAGGTTTTTACTCCAAAAATACTATCCCAATACAACGTTAATATTTAAAAAACAAAGAGGTGGCAGATTGTCATTTTTGTGTCAGTCTCAAACTGCAGAACTGTTAAGCTGTTCTGGTTCGGTATTTAGAAATAATTTAACGGCCATATTCAGACACTGCCTGCATTCTAACATAATGGCTGAATACTTGAACCAAGCAAATGCATAACTATCCTGACATCACTTATGAGATTTAGATTGGTCAGTTAATGGAAGTCTTTACCAGAATCAATACCATAACAGCTTCTTGAAATGAACGTGATTTTTTACACGGAGTGCTGCAAACAATAACTACAGAAATATACTACCTTTGTACCCGGCACAAAGAAGCAAGGATGCAAAATTAAGAAGCAATTACATTTTTGCAAACTAATATTACAGTCGATTATTAAAAACAAACACTTTCAAAAATATGTACTTATCATTAAAGAATTGGAGAGCATTAATACCCCCCGCACCTGATTAATCATTTTTTTACACTTTTTAATAGCTGTTTCACCTACTGGCTGCGTTATCAGGTTGCTATTAAGTATTGATACCGATGATTGATGTAATAATGATTAAATAAAAAGCCATATTTAGAGCCTGGTGGGGGTTTTTTTGTGATTTTTTTTTCAGAATCCTCATTCCAAAGAATACCGTCTGCTGGCTAAATTAGTTTTTTTTTTTTTCTTTTGCCTGGATGGTGCATAAAAGTGACATTCTATAAAATACAGGTTTCCTCAAATAGTGTTCCACCAGCAATCTATACATACTACAGTAATTTGCAATCAACGGTCAGGGAAAGCTGTTGGCTCAAACCCAAAATGTTTATGGTGCATTGCTTCCCCAAAGAACAAAAACACCCTGGAGTTTTATTTCAGATTTCCCTAAATGCGCCTTTATTGACACCAGGTACAATAGTTGGGGAAATACGTAATACCCCAGCACAGACACCATTCAACCGGAGTCATAAATTAAGTTAGAAAAGGTCTCCCCTAAAAAGTATAGCACTCCACTAATCAAAGCCACACTGTCGCTCAAGAACACGAAATCTTCCCAATAGCCAATTGAGTGAACGAACCATGGTTGCTTTTTAACGAGTTTAACTGGTAATCTCAGATAAATGGAGAACCGCTTGAAGTGTCTGTCTTCTATAAGGCAGTAATGAGAGGATTTAGAGCATTCTGCATCCCAAACTGCGTATAACCAAGAGAATGCCACAGGTGTGTCACCATCTACGACAGAGTGCTTTCTCAGCTATGGCCATCCCCCACTGTGGACACAACATAGATTTTTTTTAATTGGATCCAGGAGCTAGCTAAATTATCCAACTGCTCTGTGCTTAAGCCCCCAGCTAGCTTATATACCAATAATAATAAACTTTCCGTAATAGCAGCTCAGCCTATTACTGTTTTTTTTTTCTCTTAACCTAAAAGTGGAAGCACTTTATTCTGATTACAGCCACCGGAGAAACTCCTGAAAAGGTTTCCTCCTAAAAAACAACAACAACAACAACAACAACAACAACAACAAGAAAAAACACTGCTCAAGAATTACAGAAGGGATCCAGGTAAATAATATTCAATTAGGTACACACGTGTTTTCATAGGAAAACCTGCTTATCTTATGGTACCGGGAGAAAATAATATCAAAACCCCTCCCTTTGTAATTTGTGAGTGAATTCCTCCTCCGCCTTTAAAATGTTTATTTGCCAGGTCAAAGCAACAGCCAGTCATCTCCGCACGCTGGGACAGTGACAGCCAACGTGGAGGGCTACGCGACGACGGACCGGTCAGACTCAATTTGATACAGCTTTAGTTAGATCGTCTACACTCCATGCATTCGTGTTCAGTTTGTGAAAATAAAGCGCAAGCCCTGCGCTGCCACTGTGAGCCTCAGAAAAGTGTTAAATTTATAAATAAGAGATCAAAATCCGTTAGTGGGCAGAAATAATATCTTCGAGCTAAATACATGGCTCCACCATTTGGACACATTTTTAACAATCCCACTTAAACTTTGCGAAAACTCTATTGAAAATTTAACCTTGTGCTCTTGAAGCTGAAACTGATAAAACTTAATAGCAACAAGGCAGTGAAACACTAATAAACTCATTATAGATCACATAAATGGGATGTCTGCATGGCTGCCAGACAGCACACATAAGCAGCGTCAGTTGCAAAAAGCGAAGGCAGGCAAGGTGGTACGGATGTCTGTGTGGACAGTTGGAGGAAGAGGATATGGTAACACTTCACGAGGAGTTTGCTAAATTTACTTGATCAGGCAGTTCATTTAGAAATTTCAGATGCTAATTATAGGTGGGTGCAGACAAGCTGGTATGGAAGACTGAGTTTTCCCGAGGCCTGAGAGCCATGTCAGGGCCCATACTTCCAGAAGGGGTTCTGAGTCCTCCAAACTCTCTCCACTTGACGACCTTCACTTCAACCGGGTCCCTCCTCGGACCCCAGTGGCTTCTCCCCAGCAGGATCCATGGAATCACCCGCCAGAACGGGGGAGCACCAGAGAACCTCGAAGCCTACTAGCGAAATTCCAACCCACGTGTTCAGTGTGGCCCACATGGAGACAAGAAAAACAAGTAAGAGGGGCGCCTGGGTGGTTCAGTCGGTCGAGTGTTCGACTACAGCTCAGGTCACGATCTTGCAGTTTGTGAGTTCGAGCCCCGTGTTGGGCTCTGTGCTGACAGCTCGGAGCCTGGAGCCTGCTTCGGATTCTGTGTCTCCCCTTCTCTCTGCCTCTCCCCTGCTCATGCTCTGTCTCTGTTTCTCAATAATAAATAAATGTTAAAAAAAAATTTTTTAAAGAAAAACAAGTAAGAGTCATCAGCTTGCAAACACTGGCTAAGTTCCATAAGAAAATGTGGATTTTTGACCTCTCCGGAGAAACCCAAAGGTCTAGCAATCCCAGACCCACACTCCCGTGGACAACCCGCAGAGTGTGCATTCATTCTGCAGATGGTCACAAGCTTGTCCATTGATGAGGATGCTCTTGCCCCTATGGCACCAGAGTTCTGAAGCCCTAGTCTTCACCATTCAGAGGCCGCTGATCAGAGGAAGGGGAAAACATGGTCAAGAGAAGCTTCTCCAAACGGAAGCTGGAGGGTGAACTGGAAGGACCGGACTTCACATCCCAGGCCCTACCCTACAGCGTTCAACCAACATGTGGCCTCAGAAGCCAGTTCTGCCCCAAGGCAAGGCCCTCTGTGCAGACGGTTAGGAAGTACACCTCCTTCCCTCCATTGTGGAGAGGATCTATCAATCCCGGAGGCACCAAAGAGGGAGACTAGGGCAGAGGCTCTGCCCTTTAGTTTCTCCAAACGTGAGGATCAGACACCCAGAGATAAGGCAAATGGTGGAAGACGAAGGACCAAACCCTGTGTAAAGACTTTACCAACCCCAGGGAACCACTGTTCTTAGCCCGGGGAGAGGCCAGGATGCCACAGGGATGGGAGGAAGCGGTAGGAAGGACTGGGACAAGGGAAGAGGAGGTGGAGGACGGAGGCGCAGGTGGAGGCAAGACAAGTGGGAGACACCACGCGTGGCCGTCACTCCCTATAGTCAGTAGTGTAGGTCACAGCCAGCGTCAGAGCTCACTCACTCCTGGTCTATTCTAGACTCTTGCAGCCCACCCTGCAGCTGGTCCTGCACTTCCTGGGGTCTGGTTAAAACTGAGCAGGATGGGCAACACCCCAGACCTCCTGAATCAGATACACATTAAAGGTGCAGATCTATCCACCTAACACAGCAAGTGGATGGCCACTGACCAGGGGCGGGGGGGTGGGGGTGCACATTTCTAGCAGACACACGTTTCAAGTCCATCCACCTCAATGATGTTCTTTTAGACCATCAATAAATATGGCTTCGGTAGTCAGATGATATTTAATTAGCCTTAAACTCTTTTATTTCATGTAAGTTAGAGCCTTGCCTGAGACACTTCATTTGGAAAGTAACCTGGCACTCAAGATTAAAATGAAATATTAGCATGTCAGTGGTAGCTTCATCGTGGTGAGCTCCCCTTCTGCCCTCCAACCCTGCAGGGGAACCACATGGCACTGCTTCCAAATCTCCACCACCCGCCCCCCGCAATATACATACACACGAAAGATTTGACATATGGGCTCTCAGAGGTGAGGGTTCAGACTTTCCTACATGCAAAAGGGGCTGTAGCCCCTAAGAAGTGAGAAATCAAAAAAACTCATCTTTGTCAATGTTGGAATTAAATTTTCATCCTTTTGTCTGAATTTCCTTTCTGCACCTCAGAGCCACCAAACCCACTGGTGCTTCAGAGCCTTTACAGGGACTGAACCCTCTGTCCAGGAGCTGCCCCTCCTCGCAAGCTGACTTGCTCTTTGGAGGTCAAACTCAATGTCACTTCCCCAGAGGACCTTTCCTGACCTCTCGGTCTCAGCTAGGCCTGCTCTCTCTGCCTCAGATCCCCCTATTTTAATACTCTGCATGGCATGTGTCCCTACAGATCGTTTTCCGGTTTCTTCTATTTGTTGATTTGTTTATTGCCTGCCTCCTCCAACTAGAATGTCTGCTACACAAAAGCACGGATTTTGTTTTGTTTTCTGCTATATTCCCAGGGCCTAAGACAGCGCCTGGCTCATCAAACAGGATAAAAGGAAGGAGGGAGGGAGGAAAAAGAAATGAGAGATTAGATCATAGATACATAGTCAAATGAGAGCTACATAGACACAGATGATAGAGAAATAGAAAATGGATGGGGGGATGGAAGGATGAATGACAGATGATAGGAAACAGAAAGAAAATGTATGGATGGATACAAAGAAAGAGATAGATAGATAGACGGATGGAAGGATGGATGGATGAATGGATGGGATGGATGGGTGGATGGATGGATGAATGGATGGATGGATGGATGGATGGATGAATGGATGGATGGATGGATGGATGGAAGGAAGGATGGAAGGAAGGATGGATGGATGGACGGATGAATGGATGGATGGATGGATGGATGGAAGGATGGATGCATGGGATGGAGGGATGGATGGATGGATGGATGGATGGACGGATGGAAGGACGGATGGATGGATGGACGGATGAATGGATGTGTAGATGGATGAATGGATGGGATGGATGGATGGATGGATAGATAGATGGATGGACGGATGGATGAATGGATGGGATGGATGGATGAATGGATGGGATGGATGGATGGATGGGTGGATGGACAGATGGATGGATGAATGGATAAGATGGATGGATGGACAAATGGACAGATGAACGGATAGGATGGATGGATGGGTGGATGGATGGATGGATGGGTGGATGGATGGATGGATGGATGATGGATGGATGGATAAATGGATGAGATGGATGGATGGATGGATGGATAAATGGATGGGATGGATGGATGGATGGATGGACGAACAATGGACAGATGGACAAATGGATAGACAGATAGACTGACAGCCAGCCAGCTCAAGCAATCAGACACTTTGGCTGACCCAGAAGAGCATGGTGCCTACTCTTAAGAGTCTTGCAATCTGGAAGAGAAGAGTCAGAAAGCACGGCCCCAGCAACTGCTCACAGCATTGTCAGATGTGACCAAAGCAGCACATGATTCAATGACAACTGGGGATCCTGAGGGCAGGCAGGAGCTCAGAGGAAATCTTGCTGCAGGGGCTGGAGGGACTGGCTTCCTTAAGAGTGGGGCAGGCGATGGCTCCATGGAAGAACCTGAGCCAGATCCTAAGAACCTGGCTGGATGCAAACATTCCAAAGAGCGACACCCAGTGATTCCCAAAGGCTGGCAGACAGGCGATTCAGACACACAAGATGATTTTAGATGATACACAGAAAAACTCCTTTTTTTAAAAAAAAATAACAACTTATATAATTATTTCAATATTCACCATGAAAAATATATAACTGGTACACCAAACCAGGGATTTCCTAGATATTATTATTTTAGAGCAAAGCTAAATATAATAATTAAAAGAAGGCTGACCTTTTAAAAACACATGAAGTCTACAAGCAGGTTGTACTCAATATGGTAAAAATCAAAAACAGAGGTATGTGAATGATGGCAGTGTGCAGCTTAGACCCAAGGGGTGGTTCTCAGCTCTGACTCTGCCCTCCCCCCACACTGTCCCAAAAGGCCTGGAAGGCCTCACCCACGGGAAGCCTTGCTCTGCTGGCTCTGGTCCCCAGCTGGGCTGTCAGAGGCAGATGTGACTTAACAGTCCTTCCCTGGGTTTGTAGAAGTGGCAAGGATGTGTCCGAGTGCACGAGGCCCTCCTTGGGCGCATATCCCCACTCTGCCAGAGCCAGACGGGAAGCAGAAAGTGCTCCAGGGAAGAAATCCACAGGCCGGCCCTGCCTCTTCCAGAAGAAGCCACAGAAGTCCCAGCAAATTCCTCCCCTTTGAAAGGAGAGAAGGAAGAGACAAGAGAGAGACAGAGACAGAGAGACAAAGAGAAAGACAGAGAGACAGAAACAGAGAGAGACAGACAGAGAGACAGACAGACAGACAGACAACAAATGCTAGCTAAAGTCCTTATCAGGAAGAAAAATTTTTTAAAGCATGAACTCTATTTATACCCTGAATAAACAAGATAATTACGTGTTCGTTTCATAAGTTGTGCCGTGATTCCAAGATCACCAGTGGCCATGAATGTTTGGATTTCACATAAGCATGTTTAAAAGCCATGGGTCTTGACCCTCTGACCAGGAAGCTAAGCTTAGCCAACACTTTCACACTGCGATCAAGGCATAAAGCAGAGAGTTGAACAAACTAACATTCTACTCTTGGAATCAAAGTATAAGCAGAAGAACTGATGAATCTGCTAATTGTCCCGTTGTTCGTGCCTGCTCTTGACATTGGCACACACCCCTGGTACAACCCAAAGTGCATCTTTTGCACACATATGCCGAGAAAAACGTGTATGCCTCTGATGAATGTGAGTGTAGGGGTTTTCTTAAAAAAGCAATTCCCTCTTTATTATTTTCATTTTATTTTAAAGGCCAGCTCACTGTGGACACTTCATGGGCCTGGCCTGAGTGTAGAGAAACTCCCTGCAACTGAGCGCCGTGGGTCAGCGGGCACGGGCTGGACACCCCAAACGTCACGCCATCTCTGCTTCACCCCTTCCTGAGGTCACTGTAAGTCCCGATCAGGAGAAGAGTAACATCTAATTCTGCAAAAAGCTGATGGGTATATTCTTTCTCCCCAGCCCCATATCCACTGCCCAGGTCAGCCCATTTCTCAGGTACATCCCAATTGATCACAAACTCCCTGACCTGGCATGCAGCCTCTCTCACCATCAGTCATGTCTCCCCACACTTCCACTCATGCTAACGTGTACCCTAAGTGCCAACACCACAGAGCTACTTATCACTCCCCAACACCAAGCCCGTCCCCAGTTTCCCCTCTACTGCCTCTGCCCAGAATGGCCCTCAGCATCCCCTCCCCCCACACATCCCAGCTGCAAATGCGCCTGGCAAATTCCTGCCTTCTGCAAGCAACTTCCCTCTTGCCTTTCCCTCATCTCTATTTATGAAAATCTTTTGGGGCCCCAAGGCCCAGCTGCAACACCAGCTCTCCATGAAGCTCTTCCTGAGCCACACAATGAGTCTGACTTTTCCCTTTTTATTTATTTTATTTTTTATTTTTTGGAGAGAGAGAGAGAGAGTGTGAGAGCATGACCGGGGGAAAGGGGCGGAGGGAAAGAGAGAGAGAGAATCTTAAGCAGGTTCCACAATCAGCACAGAGCCCGACAAGGAGCTCGATCTTGCAACAATGGGATCATGACATGAGCCAAAATCAACAGTTGGATGCTCGACTGAGCCACATAGGAGCCCCTGACTTGTCCATTCTTAAAAGGACTGTGCAGTGCTGAGCACAGTCAACATCGTATTCACATTGCTCTTACTTATTAATCTCTCGCTCCCCAGTTTGAATTCGTGGCTCTCCGTTTAACCTAGGAGGTGGCACTGGTCACATTCTCATTGTGATATGGCTTTCTGTGTGTCTTCTGCCCTCTGTCTGTACCCTTCATTGCTCAGACGGTAGCACACAGAGTGGCAAAGCTTTGCACATTTCTGTTGGCTCAAACTCTACTGAAGACTGACACGCCTGACTCCCCTCTGGGCACATCCTTTTAGGCTGAGTGTCAAACATCCTTAGGGACAGTCCTTGGGGTCATACTAATTTGCAGCCCTGGTTATAGCCACCTCCTGCAAAAGTAGTACACTCCAGAGCCTTCTGGGTTTCAATCCTAACTGAACTTACTGTTCCCCATGCAAACTCCACAGAAAATCTGGATTATGGGGGACAGACAGGAAATACCGTGTGTCCCTCTACCTCTCAACCTAGAATTCTAGGGGCTTGCCCCAACTCACCCGGTAATAGGTGGGCACTTGAGACACAAGATCCAAATCAAAGTGTTCAGCTGATGTCAGCTCTCAATTTCTCTCTGATTTAAAACAAGATCCAACAGTAGCCCAACAGGCCATATTGAGAGGAATGAAAGTATAAATTGGTCTTGTTGGCCTTGAGGCTAAACCTCAAATGCAGAACCACCTTTAGAATCCTATTTCAACTGTCCTCCCAAAAGCAGAAGGGCTCTGTGTTCTTCTTCATGGCGCTGGATCCTTTGAACCCAACTTTGCTGAGCTGAGGCAGATGTGAGGACTGTCCCGGAATCACATCACTGCCAACCACTCCTGGCAGCCCCCCCCCCCCCCCCCCCCCCGACACACACACACGCATGTGTCAGGGAAGGCCTGATACGGAAGGAAAGTTGAGATAGTTTTCTCCCTCTCTTTTCTTTCCCACCTGGCCCATTACCATACCCATGAAGACCACCTGGGTCAGTGAAAGAGAAAAGCCATCTTGTCTTTATCCAACAGATACCACACCATCGTACACACAGATCTTTATTTCCTACATAAAGCTAAAAAGTTTGTGCCCACTTTACTTTTTGTGCATTATCTTCCTTTTTCATTTTAATTAGCGTGCCTGAAACAAAAGACGATGATTTCAAAATATACTAGCAGCGCTGCAAAACCATCAAGACAGGGAGTTGTTCTTGCCTTTGTCACCTCTTACCAAAGGAGGGGACGCTTGGGACCAGGGAGAGGAAAAGTGTCCCCACCTAGACGGCAGTTCTTCCCTCGGTTTACCCAGAGAGAGAAGGAGAACCCGGGTTTTAGAAGGGTTAGGCTTGTTGAAGGAAGATCCCCAGGAAAAGAGTCATCCTGGGAGGAGCTGGGACAAGACGGATGGCCGGGGCTGGCCCACCCAGGCCCTCGGTCCACCAGGCCTGGAGCCAGGGGCAGTAGAACAGCAGGGAAGCAGCTAGAATGCCTGCCTGTGGGCAGTGGATCTGGCCCTAAGTCCAGTCCCTTTGCTTCTCTGGCAGCCAAGCCCAGTGTTCCCTACAGAGCGGCCTCCCAGAGAGCCAGCCTGTGTGGGTTCCATGGCCCCCAGCAGACGGTCTTTACCGCGGAATATGCTGGAAAGCAGCTTCTTCTCTCCCTCTGCTCGCTAGGAAACCCGCCCGCTTGATCCCCAGGACTGGCACACCTCTGCTCCAGGCACAGCTGCCGCCACCAGAGTCAAAGGGGCACTCGGCCTGAAGCTCTGGAAGAACAGGGCTCTGACAGTGACACAGCTCATGCTTGGGCTAAGCTTTGGTCATTGAGAGACCAGGCCATGGGCAATGGGGAAGTTGATTTTTCTTTTTTTAATGGAGATACAACCCAGATCCTTCTTACCACGTTTCTACAGCTGCCCATACTGCACTGTGTGGGACAGACAGACATCCACACGAGGCCAGGAGAAGTGAGGCACCATGGGTTAATGTGTCTCTTTTTTTTTTTTTTTTTTTTAATGTTGTGGTGTCTATTTGCAAAGCTGACCTAATGCACGGCCTCACAGCTCTCAACCTCTGAAGGGCCAAGAGGGACACAGAAGCCTTTGTCTAGGGGCAAACAAAGACAAAGTCATGGCAGAGTGGACCCTGAAGTGACGTGGGACGCCCGCCCCGCCAGTGAGGACGCCTGCCTCACAAGGCCGCTCGCTGGGGCAGATTCCGAGGGAAGTGGCAGCAGGAAACGTGTGTCCAGCAGCCTCCACCCCGCTGCCTGCCTGGTCCCCACTCTTGGGAAGGCCCCACTCTGAGCGAGCTCACCTCAAACCCAGGGAGAAGTGGCATTTCCCCGCCACGCCAGCCCACACAAAAAGAAGCACCTCCAAAAAGAAAGATCCAAGGCACGTCTTGACACCTTAACTGAAGCTGGTCATTGAGACTTCTCCAGGCCTCTCCCCTGACCCCCTCACTCCAGAGTAAAACCCCCTGAAAGGTCTTTCCATTACAACCTGGTTGCAAAGCAGAAAGGGCCATTATTAGCTCCATACACGAATCAAGTGCCATTAAGGGGAAAGAATGTGACATGAAGCTTTTGTTTCCAGAAACGAAAGAAAGAAGGCCAACGAGAAAAAAAAAAAAAAGGAGAGAAAGAAGGAGGGAGGAAAGAAAGGAGGAGGAAGAGAGGAGAAGCCCCAGCAGCCCCAGCAGTGGAAAGAGAAACCAGCACCCAGATGCAGGGGAGGCTTTGCCGGGGCTGGTGCCGGGTGGCAAGAAGGGTTAAATTTATGTTCCATTACAAGTCCCCTTTTTTTTGGTTTCATCTTCTCAGTAAAACACATAACTTAAAATGAAATCAAATATTAAAAATGACAGACTCTATAAGTGCTGTGAGTAACTCCAGGTCACGGAGGGAGGGACGAGCCGGCGAGTTGTCAGGCACTATCTGTCAGAGTGAATTAGAAACAATCAACAGACACTGAAAGGGAAGGTGATTGTTATTAGGCAGCGGGGCTGGGATCGGGCTGCCCAGATGTGGTCGTGCATATCAAGGACAGGAAGCAGCAGTTTAATTCAGGAAGCCCCGGCGAACAGGGCAGCCGAGAGGAGAAAAGTCCTTTGTCGCTAATAAGCTGGAAGTTACTTTGATAACAGCAGGGTTAGACTTGAGAATAAAACACATTTCTTTCACTACCACACACCATTAATATCACAGAAATGCGGGCGGAAGCGACGCCGGGCGCACGCGGGATTAGCTGCTGGCCTGCCTTGCCCTGCAGCCGGGGAGGCCAGGCTCGAGGCCCCACCTGGACCAAAGCCTCCCCCACCCAGACCAAAGCCTCCACTCCTTCCGGGGCCAGGCTCCTTCTGACCACGCCAGGCCCCACGGTCGCCCTCCAGAAATGTCGTCTGGCCAAAAAAGCATAAAGATAGTATATTTCATTATTTCCCAGTGTCAGGCCCTCCCGTCTCTGTGGCCTGTGGGGAAGGTGCGAGCCCGGTAAACAGCCTCCATATAATGAAGTCCATGTATGCAGCAACGGAAAACAATTTTATATGCAGACAAGGCCCGATTTCATGAGAAATTACTTATGCAGGCGTTCTGCAATTATCCTGTGATACTTTCAGGCAACAGTCTGACAGCAGTTGTGCAAACAATAAAGGGATTACAGAAATAAAAACAAATAATATTACATACACAGAAACTCCATGTTGCATGTGGACGGGATGAAAGGAGCCAGGCAGGGGCCAACAGGAAGTGAGGCCAGAGACCAGCCCACCCCCATCCCACGCACTTGGACTATAGGAAAGCTCTCCCCGCCCCCCCCCCCAGCACCCTGGCAGGAGCCTGGCAGCTGTATGGGGGCCTGCGCCCCCTGTCGGGAGACCTGCTGGCCTCTCAGAGAGCTGAGGGCATGGGTCACGTTTGTAGAAGGAGCAGAGTCATGGGACCAGGAAGGGCCGGGCAAATAGCTGGGCTGAGCAGCCTTGCCATTTTCTCTCTCACGCCAGGTGACCTCCCAGGACAGAATGTATCTTGTCCTTCTGGCTCATCTCCAGGGTCAACAGCGGCCACCCATGTCCAGCGTCAGCCCAGAGCTTCCAGTCAAGTTGGTGCAAGGTCAGCATTGCCCTTTCCCAGGCAGAACAGAGTAGGTACATCAGCCACCCACAAGGACCCATCAAGACTCGGGAGGCTGGGGGCATTCACCCTCGACAGGTAGGAGGAAGGAAGGGTGGTTCTATCACGTGCTCCCAGGGGCAGGAACCGAACTCACCCATCACCGTGTCCGCATCTTAGATATGGGGTGGCACCCTATAACTCAGGGGTCAGGGGTGACACCATGAGATGGGACGGTGGAGGCTGGCACCGGGACATCCTGCCCACTCTCCCCAGAAGACAGGTGCTTTCTCAGTGTGTCCCCTCCTCTGGGCAGCAAACGTCCCCATGCAGCCAGGAACTGCCCTGGCCTCCCCGCAATGAGGGAACACAGGAACAAAGATGGGACCAAGGACCGGCAAATGCTGGGTTCCCCGTGTGCTGTACCTGCTCCCAGAGCCTGGCTGTCCGGTGGGCGGCTGGGGCGAGTGCTGCCCGTGCTTACTGGACACCCACTGTGCGCACTGCTGAGCGCTGGCCGCAGCTCTGCTCAGTCTACAGACACTTGCATTTGCAGAAAGTTTTTTTTTTAATTTAAATTAGTTGCTAACGTTAAATGAAAAATAAAAAAAAAAAAAGAACTGGATTTCTTTAACTTCTCTTTCCCTAAAAACTATGACGACCTGAAGAAAACAATCTGCCCACATTCCTAGGTGGTGGCTGCAATGATGAGGGCTGAGGGGATGCTCAGACCCTCCAGCCTGCTCTGTCCACATCCAGCTTCCTGCATTTACCACCTAGACCCTGAATATGGGTCTAGGACAACTGCCCAGAGAGAGAGCTGAGGCCTGTCCAGGACACACAGTAAAAGGCTGGGTCAAAGCCCATGCAGGTGTCCCTGTCCTCAGGAACTCAGTCTGGGGCAGAGCCCTAGCCCTCCCGTAGCTGAGCTGGCTTTAGCACTGATCATGTTTGTTCAAAACCTGCAGGGTTCTGTATCCCTAAGATGGGCCTATTAGATAGAACACCTGAGGGGCAACCCTCAGTCACCTGTGCAGAGATCAGGACCTCCCAGCCAGTCCCGGCCTCATCGTGTCCTGAATGTCGGCACACATCAAACCCAAGTAGGCCTTAGGCTTGGCAATCCCTGCATTCCAGGGAATATGGAAAGCAGTGTGGATTTGGTACATATCGATTGCGTTTGCTTAAAGCAAGGTGCAACAAATTCTAATGATTACAAATTGCAGAGGCGAGAGGTTATCAATCAATGCCCCCGGATGACTGCTGACCATTCGGCATGCCAGGAGCCGTATGAGGTGCTCTGGGAGCGGCTAGACAAACAGGACAGCCCCAGCCCCTGCCGCGGCCTCCACCAGCTCAGAGTGGCCCCCAAGCTGCATGGAGCTGCCAGAGAGCCCGTCTGCTGTGCTCAGGTGAGAGCCGGGCTGGGCACAACCGTGCCTTGGGCCCTCTCTGGGCCTCAGTCTCTAAACTTCTAAAATAAAGGAAGCGTTGATCGCCAAGGTGTCTGCTCACCCTCCTAGAGTCCAGCAACCAGGCTGCTGAGGGCAAAAGAGGCCAGACTATCATCACCAAGAGTCCGCATGCTACCAGACAACCCCTGAATCAGCATTAACAACAAAACAGTGCTCACATCTCAGCTTGGAGTCAGGTATGGGAGGGGCCTACGCCTCCCAGACCCCCACACAGACTCAGGCAGGCGAAGCTCCCTGACTAAGGGGGGCCCCCACAGCCTTCCATCTGCAACTGTGCCCAAGCCCACAGCTGGCTGGGGGGTTGGGGGGGGTTCGGCTCGGGCCTCCCTAGGCTGCACAGGAAGCTCCAGTGGGCAGCCATTGGGCACTATCATGAGTCACCATGTTGCCTCTAAGGGCAGGGGCCCGAGAGCTTCACAAGATACACCCGCCAGTCAAAAGCAACAGAGACATAAAACTAAGGCAACACTCCTCACTATGGTCTACAAAGCCATGCCCAATCCAGGCCCTCCAACCCACCTACCCTCTCGCCAGGGCGCACTGTGCTCTAGCCTCACTGGCCTATACCCCATCCCTCAGACATGCTGTTCCCTCTGCCAAAAATGCTCTTCCTCGAGACCACACCTGGCTGGCTTCTGTATGTCCTTCAGCCCTCTCATTTCCAATGTGCTTTCCTCAGGAGGGCCATCTTAACCACCCACCCCTCTCGAGGACCCTCCCTCCCTCTTTCCCGTCCCAGACATTCCTCGTGGCACTTACCCCTATCTGACATCATCTTATCCATGGTTCCCTTGTCTGCTGCTTCCAAGCCCCACAACACAAGCTCCTTAAGGGCAGGCAGCTTGCCTGTGTTGTCTAAGACTGTACCCAGGACTGCTCCCGGGCCGAGGGATCAGGCTCCGAAATCAGGAAGAAGCATGCTCACCACCCGCCAGCCGTGTGACCTGAGGGAGGCCATTTACTTTCTCTGACCCCAGTTTCCATATCTGGAAAATGGAACTAATGACAGTATCTACCTGCTGGGAACACAGTGAGGATTAAGATAAGCCCAAGAAACTTCTGGACCAGAACCAGTGCCACCGTACCTGTTCTCCAGAGTTCGAATGATCTCTGATTTGAGTTCTCTTTGGGGCCACGTGAGAATAACGAGACCTTACTTTCCTACCTCATTCGGCCGCTACAGAGGAGTTTGCGGGGATCTTGATCTTTACCTCCTTGAGCCTGGAGATCTCCTGGTGAAGTTCAAATACGACGCAAAGCCCCACACACATATGCAGGGCTTATCATCATTATCACATAGAAATTACAATTATTCACTCCCTCCCCTGTGCTCCCAGAGTACCGCAGCATTTAACTCAAGTAATTACTGCTGCAGGAGGGCTGTTGACTCACGCAGCTGTGCCAGGACAACGGGGCCACCTCAGGACAGCCGGAGCCACAGCGGGGCCAGCACCCTAGTCCCAGGTCCTGCCCACACTCGCCTCAGAGGGGCCACACTGTGTCCGTCGGACGGAGGTGAGAGGTCCTATGGTCTCTGAGATGCACTGGCCTCTGCAAGTCCTGGGGTCTTTCTGAAGGGTGGAGCTCAGGGGGGCCGGACAGCCACACCTCACGGCTCTGCCTCCTGTCCCTGCTGGCAATTCTCTGGAAATCCACGTTGTGGTGGGCTATTAAATCATTTTCTGGCACGTGTGAGGGGTTCGGTTACTACTAGGTTGCTTGGGGTTTCTATGCAATGGTGCTTCAAGGGTGACTGGTTGTCCCAAAGCTGCACATGTATAGCGTTTTATAGAACACTTTGCAAAGCCAGGTGTCCATTTTAAAGGATCGGGAAGACGGTCTTGGAGAGGACAGAAGCAAGGGTCCTGACAGGTACCTTTAGGAGTCCAGAAATGGCCCAACTAGAACATCACAATTGCAGACTATTTGGAGAAAGTGTCCAACTCCAGGGCCTGAGAATCCCGTGTGCTGGAGCTGGGAAGTCAGTGACAGGCCTGGAAGGAGGTGCCTGTCCCTAAGACCTGTCCCCTCTCTTGGTCTCCAGGGCCCCAAACTCACTCTCAGATAGAAGGTTGCGAATCCTACTTCCAGTTCACATGACCCTAAAATCATTCCAAGATTTACATTTTCCGGGCAGGAAAATCTCCCCACCTTCTCACCGCCAGTCCCAAGAACACCACATAGTTGTCCTTTATCCTCTCTGAGGCCCAGGTGATTAACTCTCTAAAACGTGGGCCTCCGTGCTGGAAGTGAAACTGGCGCGTGTCTTATTCTAGAGTCTGAGAAACCACCCGAAGGATGGGCATGTCCATTCGCACAAGAAGCTCAAGTCAGTCCTCAGCCTCCCGCTCAGTCCCCCCACCTGGTCAGATGTGGTAGCTCAGCCTTCTCTCTTCTTCCCCGTCCGATGCAGGTCAAGGGAAACAGTCAGCCCCCTTGCAGTGCCTCCTCTCCCGCTCAGGAGCCACAGAGCACGGAATGCTCCAGAACAAGCTGGGGCAGCGGCTCCCCTGGGAAAGCCAGCCTCACGGGTCTCTTCTACCTGAGGCCCTCAGCAGTGGCGCTAAGCTGGGCTTTCGGAAACTGTGAGCATCCACGCAGCAGAATTCCTACCATCAATGTAGCAGCTAAATATTGTAAGACTCCTAACTCCCCCATCTGTGTTTTGCCTCCCAAGAGGGAAAATAGTCTTCACAGACATTCCCTTATCTGGCAGGCAAATTCTAAACCTTACTGGCAATCACAGTCTTGTTTTCCCAACCAAACAGCTATGGAACCAAAAATTGCTCTGCCTGTGATATGCTGAGGAGGGAAGTAGCCAAACAGCTCGGTCTGGAAGCCCGGGGCCGGGAGGCCCTTGGTTTCTCCACCGCCAGAGAAGAGCCAGGGCCCTGCAGAAGTCCCGGCTGCCGGGGGAGGCCCGCCGGGCCGCTGGCGTTCACTGCTCCTTGTTCTTAACACGGAATACACCCACCAAGAAGCTGACGGAAAACACTCACCACGGTGTGAAATCAACACTTTCTAACTCAAATAAAGGGGGTAAAAAAAGGGAAAACTTCCAACCCTTTTGAGGCAAATATTTTCTCCCACGAGACGATGTGAGGCAGCCGCCCCCCGCCCCCCGCCCCGTGGCCCTGTGCCCTGCCACCACGCGTACCTTGGCACGCCACACCCTCACTTTCCAGCTTACGGTCTCTCCCTGCGTTTCACCTGGCCCTGCCCATTCTTCATGCCGGAACCCCGTACCTGGGCAACTGCTAATAAACCGAATCGGAGGATAACTATAGAAGCCTAATTGATAGGGGCCTTTATCGACTGGCCTTGATGTCTATCTGAGGTTCTCAACAGCCAAGATTTAAATGTTTCATTTTATTTCTAACTTTCACTTTTGCACATTTCAGCAATGTCAGGCTGAGAGGTATGGTTTTACTATCAGAAAGAATCATGGTGCAGAATAATTTATGACTTCAGCTTGGGCTTTCAGAAAAGCTATTTCAAATCTTCACTTTGATTTGCTTGTATCAAAACTACTCAAAATAACAGCGGCCCTTTCTCGGAACCGGAATATGTTAGCGGCACCTCAGGATTGCGAACTGAAGCCTCAGATTTATCCCAGAAGAAAACTTGAGAAGGGAATTAAGTCACAGAGGGGAAAATAACCCTTTTTTTGTGAGTCCTTTGTTCCCCCCCTCCCCACCCATTCCCCAGACACACACCCAAACCACAAAGGAAAACCTCCCGGCCCTGGGGAAAGGTCCTGTGGGCCACCACTCAGCCAGAGCTCATGGGCAGGCAGGGGAGTCCTACCGGGGTGATGGGGGTGGGGGGTCGGGGGGGAAGGCCAGGAGGAAGCCCCTGGGGCCAGGAGGAGAGAGAGAAGGGCTGTTTGGTCAGGATCTGTGTTAGGTCAACTCCACAAAGCAGGAGGAAACGATGTGTGTCCAGGGCAGAGAGTTCTAATATCGTTAAGACTCACCTTAGCAGCTTAACGGCATACTTGTCTTAAGGACTGTCAGTCTCGTGAGAAAACACCCCAGAAAGGATGTGGCTGATCCAGGCACTGACAGATCGCCAGAGGGGCGTCCCAGTTCCCTATCACAAAAGGAAATATAGAAAGAAATGATGTAAAGTGAAATGTAACAAATTCACCAAATCACAGCAATACGCAGAGGTCAAGGAAATTCAACTGAAAAGGTTAAAGATGAAATCAAATCCCGTGTAGGAGAATGAAAATCTATCCCAATGCAAGGCCACCGGTGACGTGCTGTAGACAAGAAGCTAAATACTGCCTAGCACTGGGATCCTTCATTTTCATCAGATCAATAAAAGCTTATATTTATCAGGATTCCAAGCAGCTGCCACTTCTGACAACCTCCACTTTATTTTCTCACTCCTTGTGCTGTATCAGGGCAAAGAGGAGAGGAGAAGCAGCTTTTAATGCTATTTACACCTGAAGACACAATTCCATTAAGAGGTCCTGTTTTGTTAAAGAAACAGGGATTGATATGATTATATTGGCAGGAGCGCGGGAAGTCCCTTTGTTCCTCCCCCCATGTTTTCCCCTTTGCAATCCAGACCCCAGCTCAGAGATTTCCTGACACCAAGTCTGCGTGCGAGCACTTTTTTGTTCAAACTTACCATTTACAAAGAGAGGCAAGGCTTTCTGCTAAAACAGTTACCACTCTAATCATCTGTACAACAATATTTGCTATCAGGCATTCTAAATAGATTATCACCAGTCCATCTGTGTCATTATTGATTTATAAGGCTTTAAGCAGCTTTAGAATAGAAGCTTTCCCACTGAAGGGTTTCTTGTATAAATCAGAGCCGTGCTCAAATATAGCAGCCATCACTCAAGATATTGTTCTTAAAATCATAACAAGAAGGAGAAAATGATAAATTGCTTGTAATATACTGATCCAAACTGATATGCAAATCTTGTTTTTTAAATATATTACTTGAGTAAAAAGAGGCATCATTAACATATGAATGCTATATGCAAATGATAGTGACAGAGCAGATGTTGGTGCATGTAATTGACCTATATGTGAATTGCATCAGAACCCTTAACTCTATTAATTCACTACCCAGTAACTAGATATTGTCCAAAAAGTACATTCTTTGAAACCATATACTGGAAGCAGAGCTGACAGGGTTCCAAGGATTCTGGAACAAGGTCACTGTCACTAGTATTTTGCTGTCATCTGCATTCCCCTTCTTATGGATGACATCATCATGGGGCCGTGTAAATCGATCACTTAATAGCATTTAGAAAATACTGCAGTGGGGAACAGGTTATAAAAAAAAAATGCCCCAGTTTTATTCTTTTTCTTGGCAGAAATGTCATACCTCTTAAACTGAGGGTTTGTGCATGAGTGCACTGTGAAACACACAGATGCCATTTTATTCCCCGTCTTTATTTTTCCACTTCTTCTCAGAATGACATTAAATTGTATTAAATAGCCTTTTGTCCACAGGGCACAGACCACCCCGCATATGATAATGTATTAATGCCCCACGTTCCAGCCACTGAGCTGAAACATTCTGAGACTTGGAGGATAAGTATGAAGCACCATTGTGTGTATAGCCTGCTAACAACTGTGACACATACTAATAGAAACATACCTAATAAATTACTGCTTTCAGGTCTAGCAAGCTGACATTTCTCTGCAAGGGACAATTTTATATTTGTGGCGCAGAACAAAATTGCTTCATATGAAGCCACTGTGGATTAGCATAAAAATTAACACTTAAATTTCGGCTTATTTTCCACCCTCTCCTCCTGCCACAACAATCAATTCCTCTTATAAATCTGATTAGATTTTATGATGCTTATTATTCAGAGCATGTCTCAACACAGCATTCACAGGCTTGAAGACTATTTGTTTAAATAGAAAAAAGAAGCAGATAAATCTATAGGTATTTTTTATTACCCCATTCCCCACCAGTTTCTTTCTCATATTGTAACATCAGTAATTGATTGCACACATTAATTAACATGTAAGGTAGAAATTCTGCATTATGCATGATTTATTTTCCTATCTGGTGAGTAGGTTTGTCTGCTGCCCTTGTGTTTCTAGGACATTGGGCTCGATTCTGGTCCAGACATAAATGCCAATGCTCATTCCCCCTGAAAGTTATTAATGTCAGATATGAAATGAGATTTTTTATTTCACCTGCTTACTAATCCACAAAAGCTGTTTTGAGTGATGCAGGCTTAAACGCCAAAATTTGAAATGATATATTGCTATATCTGATAACATGCAAATATGTTCATTAGACATAATTTAGCAGGAGAGAATGGCAATACTTTTATAACAAGTCTAGGTCAAAAATGGTTGTTAATTAAACAAGTCATGAAAAATGGCATTACAAGGAGACTGTCCAGCAGACAGCAGACTTTCTAATGATATGCCACTGATAGGTACCCAACGCTTCCCGCTAAAACAGAGAGGGGGGAGAAAACTTTCTGAGCATTTCGCATAATCTAAAGCAAGATTAACAAAACTATATCTACATTAGGAACCTCAAATTGATCGCATATTCTTCTTAGATTTTAATGGTAACATACTATACTTTTCCATTTCAAGACGTGATTTCACTTTCTGTCTTAGGCGCTTAAAGTGATTTATATGGTTGACTCCTTCACAAATAAACCAGAAAAGAAATTAATATTATATCCAGCCATGCTGCCGGCTGCCCTGAGTGTTTATGGCTGTGTATTTTAAACCAACTAGAGCAATAATCAAAGGGATGGTTGGACGGTGAGGGCAGGGTTGGGCCCGAGGTGGATGAAGGATGAACACAGAGGGGGAGCCACATGCCTGTGTGTCTTCCTCTTCCTGTTGTCCTTCCCAACTGCTTCAGTTACCTAGGAAACCAGCGGTAGTAAGAACTCTTTTGATTGGCCATGAGTTGAGATTCAAGTGGGTGGGGTTCTGACACATAGGTACTATAAGCTACCTGAGCTTGGCTTCTTGGGGTGAGACTTCAGGAGTACCTGGGGGAAGAAGGGCACCTTGGGAGTTAAGTACAATCTAAAGGAAGGCAGGGTGAGCTTCCAACTGGCCACCCACGCCACCTTCCGTGCAGTGAGGAAAGTATTCATGGAGCCGGGAAGGCCGAAAACATCTTCCGGGACCAACAGATGTCCCATACAGCCAGCGTGTATGGAAGCCATTGGTTGATGATCTACTTATTAAAGGATACTGGTAGCCAGGGTAGCCAGATACTTGAAATACAGTCTGTGAAGCAGAAAAAAAAACACCTCTATGTATTTGGAGCCACGCACAGTAAGGCAAGTTGAGTGGGGAAGCAAATAACCATCTCAGCAAACCAAAAGAAGTCCACATCTGAGCCCTCTGAACAATCAACCTATATTCATGACACCAACTCAGACACAAAAGTTATGTCTAATCCTCCCTTATGTGGGGGAGGCAGGTCCGTCCCCAAATACTTCGTGTCCAAGTGTAAAATACTCTCGCTCTTAGCCTGGCTTGCAGTCAACATTACTACTCTTGCTAGAAATCTCACCTCATCTTTGCATTGCATTTTATGGTTTCTGTGCTTCCAAATATAGAATCTTAACTGGAGAAACAGGCACCTTAGCATTCATCCCACCTGTCTTTCATTGATAATGTGAATTTCGAAAAAAAAAAAAAGACGATGGAAACTCTTTGGTGGAGGAAGAAAAGGAAATGTTAGTTCTGTAGGACCTTTGGTATTTTTTTATTCCTGCGATTCCCTTCCCTGCACCTCCTGCCCGCTCATGCTCCTCACGAGTTCATCTGGACAGACAGCCCCTCCTGTCCATCCTGTCACACCACTGTCCTGGTTCCTGGACTCAACTGTCTATTGCTTCCCCGTTGGGGATTCTTCCAGGTCTCACGTTCCAGGAGGAGCCCAAGGATGGCTCAGGGTCACAAGACTTATGGAGGCAGTCCTGGGGGACCCTATGAATTCTCAGGCAATGGAGAAGCCCTGGAGAGGACAGCCTCAAAGACCCCAGCACACAAGTGGCATCTGGATTTCACAGTAACAGTGGATAGGTTCTGTTGTGCCTTTTACAGGGCAATAATTTCTTCTTGGGGCCCCGGCACTATTTATCCAGCTTCATGTGACTCTATTCCCAGTGATGAGAAAGATGCCCACGGTCTACCTGGGGTCATGGTTAAACTATTCCACGTTTCTTCAAGGGCTTCAATTCGTTTCAAAGTGTTTCATTTGTTGAATGAACGAACTAACAAATGCATACATGAACAAATAGGTGAATGAGTGAATGAAAGCACAAAGGCACGCGTGCCTGGATGGATGGAGAGGTAAGTGAAGATGAAAAGAGTTTTTAAAAAGTAATAAATGCATGAATTAATGTGTAAATGCAAAAATACATATGGAAATGCAAAGTGCCTCAAAAATGGATGAAAGAATAGTGCTGGCATCTCTTTAATGAACAAGTGTGTACATAAGCCCCTGTATGCCCATCTAGTGGGCTGATGTACAGTGTAAGAGAAGAAATAGTAAGTAAGGTCTTGTTCATTGTCACAGGATTTGGTTATCCATCCTTGACTTCCTTCCCATAACTCAAAGAACACAGATCTCTAGAGAACTGTGTGGGGCAGCCTGTAGGACTCTGGCAGACTTATGAGGGAGACAAATATTCCCGCCTCTGGGCTGAATCTTCAGGATAAAAGGAGTCGGTCAGGTGTTTCTGACCAGAAAACACCTGGCTTCAGTGCAATCCTACACTGGCTGGACACTGACAGAATCTTCCCTGGGAGGCAGGAGTCACAGCCATGAGTAGCAGAGATCCTAGACCAGGTCCCGGTAAATACCAGCACTGATATTGAGAAGTCACATCATCACCCAAGCCTCCCTTTCTTCATCCACTGAGTGGAGATAATGTATCCAAAAGTGCTTAGCTCAGGGTCTGGCACCTGTTACCACTCAACTACCAGCCATTATTCTCTGAGATTGCTGAGCGGTTCTGCCCTGGGGGTCCTGGGTCCCCTGCCCATGGAAAGCTTGCTCCCAAGTGGACATCTATCTCTACCAAATGTGCTGGTGGCCAGGCTGTCCAAAGCAAGGGACTAGACCATAGGAACCTTCATGGCTGCCTTCAAGTGTATGTGTTATGTCTTCTGCCAAGTTCCACTGATCTGCCAATGTCTATATTGAGGCAGATCAGTGGAACTTGGCAGAAGACATAACACATACACTTGAAGGCAGCCATGAAGGTTCCTATGGTCTTCCCACATATGAGCTGATGAAAGAACGTAGTCAAAGCTGCAGGGAAGAGCCCCGAGTCCCCTTCTTCCCTTGGCTGTCACAACCTCTCCTTGGAACCTGTGGGGTACCATGGAAGCCAGTTAGAGAACAATTGGACTGGAAACCTCTTGGTGGCCAGGTAAACTGTTTCTTTGTGACAGCAGTCACAGGTGCATGGGGAGGCATGTCCTGGATGGCTGGTAGTCAGCAGGACCATATGCCAACCCCAGTACAGTCATCAACACCTTGCCAACCTGGTGTTGCACAGATGCACAAGAACTAGAGAGATGTCTTCTGACACTGACAGTCCTTCAGCCTTGATTAGCCACCAACTCCTTCCTTCTGCTTCCAGCCCTGCCATTAATTCAAAGCTAGAGGCCAGTTCCCTTTGAGGCAGGCAGGCTCAGACCCAGGCATGAGCCTCGAGGAAGACTCCAGTCTTCTTGGATCTCTGGCTCCTGCTAGTAGGTAAAGAGCTACTGCCTCAGACACATGTTAAGAAAAATAAACACTGAAGACTCACCCTTAAGCAAACTGGTCATAAGACACTGCCAGAGATCACCTCCCAGAATGAAGTCAGCAACTCACCTGAAATTTCTACATGTGGAATGACTGTATTTCCTCTTTCCTCCCACCTTGACTAGAATCAGAGACAATGTGACCCAAATTTCAGTCATTTGCATAGCACCTTCACCTTCTCACCACATCTGCTTCCACCTGTACCATTAACTGTTACGACTTTTCTTGAAATGGACTCACAGGTTTCCTGAAATCAATTTGTTTCAAATGGAAATTTCACATAATACTGCCCTAAATAAAAAACAATATTTATGCCTCATTTAATATGTAAAATAGATGCCTTGCTATATCAAAGAGGAAAACACTCAGCCACAATGAATCTGAAGTTCATCTCCTAGCGTCGGGGAAACAGTGCGGGGTGGGGAGTAGAGCATGCCAACTTTGGGGGTAGGGGCCTCCACCACATTTCTGATTTGAGCACCTGAAATCCTGACTGAGTCCCAGTTTCCTGATCTGCAAAATGGGGATGACAGTAGCACCTATCTTACAAGGTTGTTGCGAGAGTTAAATTAAGTGAGATAATTAATGATTAATTAATCAGGATGGTGTATCTGGCACATAGTTAGCTATGGCCTGTTCCCATCGTCGTTATACTGAAAGCTAAGCCAGAGGGAGGGGAAATTCTTACAGTCCTGGCCTCCTATCACGTGTCTCCCACAGAACGTAGGCTCACCTACACCGAACTAGACAAGCAGAGAGACACAGAGACAAGGCCACAGGGCTAGGCATCGGCAACCTGCCACTAGCCCAGCCAACCTCCGGAGTCCCTTTCTTTCAAGTGTACAAGTTAGGGATTGAACCCAGAGGTCTTCAAAGGACCTCTGGCCACGGGGAAATCGAATTCCCGAGGCCAACACAAGCCCAGCCTCGGCAAATAACCACTCTTCTCCAGCTCTCAGGCCATGGCAGGTGCTGGTGAGGGCAAAGAGATTCAAGAACTAACCGAGACATAAGGCCCAGTGTTGGCACAAAGGAGGAAGCAAAGGAGGCACACATCGGGGTCCTTAGTCCGAGTCCCATAACTGGAGGAAGGCCTGGAAGGTGGGGGACCAGCGAGCTGGCACAGGGGTACACATCAGCACTGACCCCCAGCTCCCAAAGCTCAGCACCTGGGCTGGGCCTCCCCTGTGGACTGCTTTACCTGACTCCCACCCAAGGCCTTGGCTCACTTCCTTAACATTGTTGTTCATGGTCGTCACAACCATCACCTCAACACATTGCCTTAAGAAGTCCTGCAACAGTGGGCTTTGTAGGGTGCACTTGGGGGTGACCAGCCTTCTGCCTCCTCCCAACGCACCTCCCCTAGCATCCATGGGTGAGACTTTCTCAGGAGCAAAAGTCTGTGTCTGCATCTGATTTCTGCAAAAGGAGATCACCATCTCCCAGTTTTTACATCAAAGGGTCCATCCAGCAAAGTTTATGTTTCGCAGACACACACAAGAAAGGCACTCCATCAAAAGTCTGGTAGAAACCGTGGGCCTCTGCCATGGTGAATTCACACATGCATGTTGGATTCTTAATCCCATTTCCCGGAGGATCTGGGCCTCCTCTGGGACCCCCAGTCGGCAGCCCTTATGCATATCACTCCCTCCCTCCTCATCTCTAGATGGGTGCCAGCCCACCCAGGGTAGAACCTTCTTGCAGGCGTCCCCCAAGTGAGAGCCTCCCCCAGGGCCAGGCCCCTGCACTGGGAGAGGGAGGTGTTGAGAAGCTTGTCCACATCAGTAAATGGAGCTTGTGATTGACTATTACAGAGAGGTGCTCACCCGCCCCGGGAATCACTAGGTGTGGCTTCTGGACAGACATCCACACATGCAGAGGTCCATTTTGAAGGCATAAACACATGCTCTCTAAAATAGGCAATGTTGAGTCTCTGGTTTAAAACGAGGGGATAAAGCCGACACTGTTTATAATCTGCTGGATCCCTCGGACTTGTAAGCCCTTTTCCAGAAACATTCATGTGAAAGGCACTTTCTTCGGAGTGGGCACTTGTCTTGTTCCCAGTCAAGCCAGAATGATGGTACCATAGAAGGGCTTACCCAGGGGCCACATGTGTCCCCATGGGGGTGGGGGAGAGGGCAGATCCAGACTGGGACATGCTGAAGCTGATGGCCCAGCCCCCGCCCTTTCTTCAACTGGCTCATCCCTGAAGCTCTCTGGCCAAGCATGATGGTGACAAAACCCGAATCATTTCTTCAGGTGTTTACTGCTCTACAGTCTTTATGAAAACAGTGTAAGAAACTAACAACAAAAGAATGTATTTTCTCATTTCTTTGAATTGTTCTGCTTGGCAATTTTATTGCACATTAGTTCAAAATAAGCTGCCAATAAAGTTGGATAAAATTAAACTCACACTGGAGTTTTCCCTTCAATAATTTGTGTCGGGTTGTTTTTATTTTCATAAGGATTTGAAGTGCAACGTTATCTCAGGTTCAGAATTTCACTGTCTGGATGGTCACAACTTAACTCCTACTGGGCTTATGAATTCCAATTCTAGTTCTTTTAAAACGAGAAGGTTTTACTGTTGTGGTAGTTCGTCTTCTCCTGTACAAAAAGCACAACATTACACCAGAATCATCCACACCATAACTAGCCTTAGAAAATTACGTGATTTCTGGGCGCCTGGGTGGCTCAGTTGGTTGAGCGTCCAACATCAGCTCAGGTCATGATCTTGTGGTTCATGAGTTCAAGCCCCACGTCGGGCTCTGTGCTGACAGCTCAGAGCCTGGAACCTGCTTCAGATTCCGTGTCTCCCTCTTTCTCTGCCCCTCCCCTGCTCATGCTCTGTCTCTGTCTCTCAAAAATGAATAAACATTAAAAAAAATTTTTTTTAAAGAAAAAGAAAATTACGTGATTTCTAATTTAGCAGAACCTCAGAACACGGAAGGATCCACAGCCCAAAGTCAACACTGTTTCGATGTATGATTTCAGGAAAATACTTTTTTTTCTTTTTTTAAAGGTAGCATTTGTGGATAGACCAAAATGATTCAATTTAAGATAGCAAAAAAGAAACATCTTGGGAGTAAAAATAATGTGCTATCGTAATTTGATTACAGCAAAAATCAAACGTTGTGTGTTGTAAGCAAACAATAGGAATTTTTATGCAACTAAACATTTTTCTGGCTATCTAACCATGATTTATACAACGAAAATGATAAATTTAATCCCATCACCAGTAGATCAATTGCAGGTATAACAGATAAAACCAGAATAAATCATCGTATCACTGTATTGGAAACACAAGCAGCAGATAGAAGGGGAGTTTAGACTTTAAACTGAAAGCTGTTTCCAGGCATTCCAAGGACAATTTGCAGCGGAGAAGTTCAATGTATACATAAAGTCATCTGATCCAAATATGCTAATGATTTTTACTGGTCAAATCTTAAAAGTGAGGTTTATTTTTATGAGGATGGATTAATTAACCCAGTATGTACTATCTTTGAGACTATCTTGCCAGGGACTTTCATTTAAACATGTTTATTATGAAATGTTTGCATTCTCCACATTTGTGGCCCACACACGGATTATTTCATACTTTCCTTTAGAGCACTTAGAAAAGTTAAAAGGAGTTATTGTTTTTGATTAAGCCATTTTGGGCAGTTAAAAAAAAAAGGGGGAGTTCTAAATCCTAGCTCTGCATAAATTCTTTGACATTACAAACAATCTCTGTGAGTTCCACTGCACGGAGATATAGGGGGGCGCGGGGCCGTCCCGGGTTTGCTTTAAGGTGGCCCGCTGAAACCGAACCTTGTTAACTTCGGTGTTTGCATGAACTCGTGCGGAATAGCAATGCGGCCCAACGTGATGCAGCTCTCAGTCTCGAGGGGAGAGGCAGTGTGTGCAGGGCCGTGGCGTGGTACCACACAGATGGGAGTTCTAAAGCCCTGCCTGTCATCTTTTGATTAAGAAAAGGAAATGATTTCACTAAAAAGATATTCCCTCTTGTGTTGTTTTGTTTTAACTGAGTTTGTACTTTCCACCAAACTGGACATATTTATTGAGACTCATAAGTTACTTCACGATTACCAACATCACTGCAATCTCAACAAACTATTTTTTTCCTTGCCAATTATCCAAATATCATAACTATAAAATATCTTAAAACATTCTCCATACTGTAAACATCTTAGCTACAAAGCTTTGAGTGTAAACAGTATGATGCATCAGAATGGTTTTAAGCGATGTTATAAAAACTGCTCTTAAAAACTAAACAAAAATGTAAAGCTCCCATCTGTTTTATGAGTTCTCCACTGCTGAACGGCTGCTGTGTGCCAGTTCACTGAACCATGGCTTGCTAAAGAGATTTCTGGGGTCACAGATTGAAAACACAAAGAGCACGTCTTTAATGGTGGGATTTTTTTTTCCCCCAAGTCTTCCTGCCATGGCTGGAACCGAATTAAGTGCACAGCAGCAGAAGATGGGCAGCCGACGCTCGCGATGCCTGTCGCAGAAGAGAGAGCCCTCTCTCTGAGAGACTCGTGTTTTATAAAGGATGTCATCGCCGCAGCTACCTTACATTCTTCGCTGGTTGTATCCCTGTGACCTCAATACGCTCTTACTTCCTCACAGAATTTTCTTTGGGGCCCTGCATGTGCAAGTTAAAAATAGACAGCAAACTGCATACTAGGAAAAAGCATTCAGGCTTATTTTTGTGTATTATATGCAGGTATGAGACAATGATAATTGAGAGAGTGCCATCTTCCCTCTGCTCCAAGCCCTGGCCCAAGGGGATGTGAGAGAGCCCGGGCAGGTGAGAGGCTTGTCAAAGATGCAAGAGGAAAACTATCCTTCACTTGGGACGTTTGTCTCCGATGTGCTGGGAAGGCGAGAAGGGGAAGTAACTAAAAGAGAATGTGCATGGAATCCAGTCCCTTTGCTCAGATGACATTGTTGTGCAGAGGGGCAAAGGGGGGGTTGGGAGGGGGAAGCTGAGTCTAGTGCAGTCTCCCATCAGGGATGGCACTGTTGCCCCAGATGTATTCCGGGGACCCTCCTAACACCTACCACCTTGTCCTCTGAGGCCACATCTGAGGAATAACAGCCAGTGTAGCCACGGGGTTTGGGCTTCCTAGGCAAGCTACCTGGCCCCTCCTGTCCCTCCAGATATGGAGCCAATGGGGCCTTGGGGGTGTCTCTGACCCCCACCCCAGGAGAGGCTCAGACCTCCTGAGTGTCTGGGGGTGTCTCTCCAACCCCCGTCAGCCCCCAGGCCATGTCTGACCAGCTGTCATTCTCACTGCTGCCCTCTAGGACAGCAGACACTCCCAGAGCTGGGACAGGCTGGGTAGCAGTCTGCCAGGGACTGGGGCCGGTTTAGCTGGGAGTTGGCCTGCCCTTCCTGGGGTGACAAGTGCACGTGAGACCTCCTGCAACAGTCATCCAGCTGACAACTGTGAGACACCCCTAGATGGGAGTCCTAAACAGACATCCAGGGAAAAGGAACGTCTCCCGGTCCACAGAGGCCACCCACGCACAGCTCCCGGCGCCTGCCTGGAGCATGTCTGCCACCGTCTCCCTCCCCACCTCTCTTCCACACCCCAGGGCTATGGCTGTCCCGCCTTTCACCCTACAGTGCAGAGGCCTTATAACCCTCACCCCCACGTGGGGTTGTCCCAGCTCTACGGGCGGCTTTGTGGGTCAGAGCAAGAGGCCTGTCGGGGGCAAGGAACCCTCACCCAGGGACCTGGGAAGGCCAGCATATCAGTGAGCAGCTCTCTGCCCAGGGGCGGGCCAGGCCCTGAGGGGCCCACACCCTGAGGCCAGGGGGCACTGCTCAGGGGACCCTTGGGAAGCAGACCCGAGTCCCCACACTTGCTCACTCCTCTTGATAGGTGCACACCTCCCACCGGCGTGTCACGCCTGCGCTGCACACAGCAGACCAGCAAGCAAGAGAGACGCTCCTCCGGTGGGCGGTCAGGGGCCGCTCGCTGGCCCCACGAGCCGTTCTGGGCCTTCCGCTGCACTCGGGGCTTCAAGAGCCCCACCCGGGCCCCAGACCCCACCACGCGCCCACTGTCTCTGTCCGGAGCAGCAGGGGGCCCGAGGATCGCCCAGCCTGTGGGTCCTGTGGGCTGGCGTGATTCTGCGCACATTCCAAATTTAAATCTGGGACGCTCTCCCCTTTCTTCACCGCTCCAGAACATGGGGGAGGCATCTGCCTGGAAACAGCTGTCACCCAAAGAAGGAGGCGGCACATGCGGATCTCCTGCGAGCACCACCATCCAAAGTCACACATCAGCCAGGGTTACTTAGCTACGGAGCTTCAGAGCCCGGGGGCGGGGGGGAGGGCCAGGCAGAGAGAGGTGCGGAGTGGCACCCCCCAGGGCCCTGGGGCCCCACGCTCCTACAGAACTCAGCATTGGGCACTGCATCCCTGCTTCGTCATAGGGAAACTGAGGCTCAAAGAGGTCACACAGCAACTAAAATAATACAGCAGCCACAGTAAGAAACAATGAGAACTGACACGCAACCAGCACACGCTGGTCCTCAGCACCGGCGGGCTCCCCTTGGTGAGGGGCTCCTCTTGGTGAGGCCCGCGTTCAAACCCTGACAACCACCCTGTGAAATGCCATCAGCCCTGCCCTCGCGCAGGAGGAGGAAACACAGGCAAAGGAAGGTCAAGCAATTTGCCCGAGGCTAAGTTACCAACAAGGGATAGGACTAGGAGTCCAAGCCAGGCTGTCTGGCTCCCTTCCCCTGCCACCACGCCACACTGTCTGTCATCATCGTCACTGTCATCAGAGCAAACACGCAGCTCGTGCTGGGAGCCCAGACGGTGCTAAGCTCCTTCAGCTTTATGCAATCTCTATCTCATCTCCATTATTCACTTGATCCCCAAGACACAGATACCAGGAACATGGGGCTCAGAGATGTGGTGCAATTTTCTAAAGATCAACCAGCGAATGAGGCGCGAGCAGGCACAAGCTCCCGAGAGGGGGCAGCGAGCTAGGCGTGGGACCGGCACGCTCCCGGAGAGGACTCGCCCTGGGCTGCAGCCTGGCCTCTGGCCAGGATCCGGAACGGGTTTCAGAAGAAGAAACAGGACAAGCACCGGTGTGATGTGCTCGTCAAAGCGCCGGAGATGCTGTTTGGGATTTGCTGTTGTTGCCAACCCATGTGTACTTCCCACGAAGGCTAATCTCAACTATAATGAGGGTTTACACTAAGTCTAGAGAAAGGAGGGAGGCCAAGCCTAAATCTACAGTTTGTGCAGACAGTGGTGGGAGTTACGACAAACACTGACCATATTTAGGAGAAGTTGGGAGACTGGGGGCGCCAGCCATTCGGCTCAACGGCCCAGCTCAGTGGGCCAAGCAGCCTGGGGGGCAGTGTCCAGCGCCAGCCCTGGCTTCCCTGGCTGTGCAGAGCTGCAGGCAGGGGTTTCCATCAGTCTCCCTTCAGGGCGGTCCAAGTTCCACTAGCAGGAATGGGGACTGACTGGAGGGACAAAGCAGCAGAATTACAAAGGAGTCACACGGTGGCTGCCTCAGGAAATGCTGAGGTGCCCGGGGATGAGCCTCCATGCACAAGACCTAGAAGAGAGGGCCCTCGAAGCCAGGGACCTGAAAAGCCACTAGCTACCCTTCCCTGAGTTCCCACAGCCTAGATACAGACGACATGAAAAATGCTGGCGGGTCAGGCTGCACTTTCCTCGAACTAATCACTAATGAAGTTTGGGGTGAGCTATTTTGAAAGCAGCCCACACAGCATAACCACACGCCGTCATCAGCTGCGATCCTCAAATGCAATTTCATTCATAATTAAATATGAAAAAGCCACCACCTTAAAATAACATCAGGGGTCACAGCTGAACTCCTCGGCCTGGGTCTGTGAATCCTGGCCTCTGCTGACCTCTCCGAGTTGGTCCCCAACACCTCCCAGGCACACACTCCGGCCCCACACAGCTGCGAGCCTACCTCCACACCTCTGCCCATCCCACCCTGCCTTCTATGTACACTCTTCTCCCTCCTCTGCCTCCGGGGACCAGCTGGGACTCGAAATTCAGCTTGAGCACCGTCTCTCCGGAGGAACCTTGGACAGGCCAACACTGAAGCGCCCTTCACCAGCTTGTGAACTCTACAGCAATTGCTTCTACAACCCGTCTGGTAAGGCTGCTTGTTTCTTGCCTTGTGCTCTCTTCTCTAGCCCTTTCAAGCACCATTAGCGTTCCACACATGGGTGTCCCATTCATTCATTCATTCACTCACTCATTCATTCATTTATTCATAATGCTTACTGAGCACCTGCCATGTGTCAGACACCAGAGAAGCAACAGTGAATGGTCAGCCATGGTCCCTGCCCTCCTGGAGGGCACCTTCTAGAGACAACAGATGAGAAATATAGCAATAAACATGCAATAGACTTTTCTAGCTGGAGTTTCACTCTGCCATGGTAGTGTAGGACACAACCTACACTGGCCAGCCCAGAGTTCTGGGCAGGATCACCTCCTCCCTTGTCCATCCACGGCTCTGCCTCCAGAACTCCTCCTGGATCTGCATTTAAGAGAGGTTCATTTGGTAGGGACAGTTGGAGCTGGGCCAGTGTCAGCCTTTGAGCCCTGTGGTTTTATTGGCCACTGGATGGCCCAATGTTGAGCTTTGGTAGCAACAGCTGGAGGGGACCTGTTCAGCACCAAGACAGAAGATAAGCCCATACCCTAAGCTCAGGTGGTTAGTGAACAAGCAGAAATGTTTCAAAGACCACAATCTGGGGCAGCTCCAATGAGGAAGATTCTGTCCACGCACTGAGGTAGAACAGGGAGCTGTGGAGACAGTGGTCCTCGCAGCCTCGGGGAACATGGTGACTGAGGGAAGAAAGGATGCCCTTAAGAGCCAGGGCCCAGAGGCCAGGGAGGAGGTACACCAGGCACCAGGAAGGGGACCGGGTGACCAGACACTCACCACACTGACCAAGCACCTGCTGGTGCCAGGCAGGGACATCCTATAAAGAGAGGCTGGTAGGGCCAGGCTTCCAGAAGCTCACGGCCTCAAGGGAGAGGTGCTGCACTTGTGAGGCCAGTCGGTCAAGACATGTACGCAGCAGGAGGCATTATAGCACCTCACTCTTGAGATTGACCATGTAACTAAACTCCGTACGTGCATTGTTTTCTTTGATCCACAAAAGCCCTATCACAGAGGTGAGGAAACCAAGGCTCCAAGAGGTCAAGTGACATGTCCAACGTCATGCAGCAAACACTGGAACCAATGACCTGATCCTGAGGCTGCTTCCTTCCCACCCCTGCTAAACTGTCCACCCTCTGGCCTCAGCTGCTCCTCGGTGGCTTCCTGTGTCACTCCCCCAGTCTTACACGCCTTAGAGAGACCCCGGGGTCCTCATCATGAATAACAGTGGTCACCGTGGTCAAGTTGCTGTGTGATATTCCCACAATGCTGCCATCATCCCAATAAACCCAGTAAACAGACGAGAAGACAAAAAATGTGGTCTCCCCATGGTGATTGGGGAAATACACCCCAACCTTCTGTCACACCAACACACCCCAACCCATCTCCTATTCTCAGGGTCCCACTCTCCTCATCTGAGAGAAGTAACACTCACCCTGCCACATGGGAATTCGGTTGGAATCCCACAAGAGAAAGATAGGTTTCAGGGGCTGAGAAGTTCATTTGTGGACTTTCTGAGTACTCAGCAAAAAAGCTTTTATGAACATCTTTCTCCACCCCTCCCAAAGAATTGCACAGCTCCGGGTCCAATTTGGATACCATTCTCAATACCCCAACCATCATCAGAACCATGACTCTTTCTACATAAAGGGAAGAGAATGTTCTGGAACCCCAAGCACTCGCTTCCCATTGGCTAAGCTGCTTCTTTTTCTGGTTGCTACCACGCTCAGATGCACGAGCGGCGCTCTAGTCTTATTGCAAGTTGTGGGTCTGTCACCAATCATGTCCATCAATAATCAGCAGATTATCAGCCTGCTTGTGCAGACACTTCTATTTTCAACCTGAAGGGTGGTTTGGGGGTTTCTTTTAAATTTAACTCTCCTCATTAAGGATTCATAGCACACCAAAAGAGCGATGTTTTAAAAAAAAAAAAAATCATCTTTGCAGAGAAGGAATATCAGCAAAAATAATCACTATTCCAGGCTCAACAATGAGTCCCTAATGAGGACAGCAGTCATCAGTTAAATAAACATATCATTAGGGAGAGAATGGGTGTGTCAACACAGACACAGTCCACTAATTTGGGGGTGGAGGTCGTCTGTGGATAGTCTCGATGGGGTCCGGGGCTGGGGACGCGGGTGTGTCTGGGGCAGAGTCCTGGGTCACCTTTCAGAGGTAGGGCTCAGGGTGTGGGCGAGGTCAGGTGGGATCAGGTGGGAGCTACCAAGGAGGCAAACGTCAGAAGGCAGACAATGGGACACTGCCCTGGGGGTCAGGAGGGGGCAGACAGGAGGACACTGCCCTGAAAAGCTCCGAAGGCTCCAGAGATAGCACACGGACAAGGCAGATGAAGAAGAGGAGCTTCTAAACCAGAGGTCCCAGAGGCGGTGTTGTTCCCAGAGGCCAAGCCCTGCCTGGGCAGCCAGTGTGGACACAAGGTATGCACCCAGCTCTTCGCCTAGCAGACCCACAACCATGCTTCTTCCTTTGACAGCACAGAATCAAGTGGACCTCCATGAGGACCCCCAGCCTCTTTGTCTGGGGTCCACAGTCCTCTAGAGACGAAACCCGAGCTCTAGCCAGGGAGAGGAGGCTGGATCATGGCAGCGTGCTCTCTCCCCACAAATACTCTCTGAGTACTTCCCAGGTACCAAGCAGCATACTAGACGCTAGGCTGCAGCATGGAGCAAGATGCATTTGGCCCTTCCTCTCAAGGGACTCAAATGTGCAGGACAGGGAAGAACCAAATGAGGATAAGGAGAGGTGATAAGAAAGTGTCAGAGAGGGAAGAAACAGGGTAAGAGACAGCCAGCAAGTGGGAGGTGGGGCAAGGCCTTTGAGAGGAGGGGACCTTTGAGCCAAGGCCTAGGGGAAAGACCGTCCCAGCAAAGGAGAAGAAGGCAAGAGTGAGAAGTGGGGGCAGCGGCGAAGAGCGCATGTGCAACGGAGGGTGTGCCCGTGCACGCCCCCCGGGGAACCGCTCCTCAGAGGACAGAAGGGCTGGGGTCACCGGCACCCCTGCAGGCAGAGAAGGCAAGACGAGGGCAAGCATTTGTAATGGGTACAGGCTGGGTGAGAAAGGCCCCGGAGAGCCCTGCTTTCTCAGGGGAGGCCAGGTCAGTAGCAACAGAGGACAGCAAAGAGGAGGAGGACAGTGTGGCCATTTTGGAGAGCAAGCCCTAGAGAAACGTGGCAAAACCATGGCGCACCGAGCTCCCACTTCTTGTCTGTTGTCATGGATCCACGGAAAGACCCACCAGCCGGACTGTGCAATATTCTACGGGGAATTAAGGCACAGGAAAGCAGCAAAGACCAGGTGGCTATCTGAGCTCACCTGAGGCTGCGGTTTTTGTCAGGTGCATAGGATGGAAGAGAAGGAGGCCAGGGGGACTGAGGAGGGATGTAAGGAAGTAATTGAAATGACGGACATGACCTCTAATCTGGGCGAAGATGATCAAGAAGGCAGGGAAAAGGGACGGTGAAGCAGCAGCATCGGTGGCTGAAGACATCTGTTATTTGACAGTGGTGGCATCACCAAACGCGAGTTGGAAGAAAAGGCAGTGATGGACAGAAGGAAGGATGGGTGAAGGCCAGATTTCAGAGGCAGCGCAGGTACTGGTCCTGGGCTGGATGGCCAAAGTCAAGTGGAAGAAAGCTTGCCAGAGATGAGAAGGTCAAGCGAACAGAGCCCAGCCTGTTGGATCCGTGACCTTGACGCTCTTGGGCAATGAAACTGGCCAAGAGACCTGCAGAAACTCAAAGTAAAAGCGTATTTTCTTGAAACACCGATACCAAAAGGCAGGGACATGAATAACTCCCCTCACTCCCTCAACAAAGAAAGCCCACTGGAAATAAGCATTACTGTAACAGCGGCAGAAGAGATCTAAGATTGTGGTGTCCATGAACCATCTCATAGGAAATGATAAACTGTCCTAAAGGTAAACAATATTCTTATTTGCTGGTATCACCGACCTCATGCCTGATTTCCCCAGTCCACTGCTGGAAATGCAGGAGACACCGAGGCCCGTAGCTCTCAACTCCAAAAATGCAAGTGTGGAGCCGAGCGGCACAGTTATCTTCTGGGAACCATGCCTCAAGCAAGGGCATCACTGGCCCTCAGGCCAACCTGTGCCCAGTAAGCAGGGAGCCCTCGGGGCTTTGAGATGGGCTCATCTGCGACACCTGTTACCCGGACACCTGTTTCTAACCCATGCTGCACCTTGAGGGCAGGTCAGGGCCGGTGAAGCCTGCCCACAGGCCGCTATTTCATAGGCATGGCCTCAGAGCACACAGATGTCAACGTGGGGGAGCCCTCCTCGAGTACGCCTCCCGGAAATGGGAATCTACGGCCCGGAGCGGGCCACGCCGCCTTTCTAAGTACCTTTGGTGGCAAAGCAAGGCCTTCAATCAGGCCTCATGACTCCCAGCTCCAAAGTCAAGGGTCTTCTGAGTCCCTCGGCTTCTCCCCGGCCCAGAATACTGCAAGGCTATCACACAGTGAAGGCGGACACAAAGGTAGAATGCCCCAACCAGCCTATACCCACAAGACCCCGGGTGCAGGAAACTGACATCAAGAGTGAGTTTCGCCCCAGTTCTGCAGCTTCTGTCCAAGCTGCTTACGCTACCAAATTTATTTCAACATAATACCAATGGCCACAAACTTAAATACAATCAGACGTAGGACAATTAATATTTAACATGCGGGCACCCAGAGCCTCCTGACAGTATGATACATAAAGTATATTACTCAATATAGTAATATATTGTAATAACTATATATTATATATTATATATTATATTATATTATATTATATTATATATTAATATTATATATTATATATTATAATACTATAATATATAGTAATAACTCAGGAAAATCAGTCGTGGTACTGGTGCTGGTGGTGAGAGTAGTCATAATAACAGAGCCAAAGTAGTATCTATTGATGCCTACTGTATACCAGGCAGACTATGAAGTACTTTCAAATACAGCATCTCATTTAAGTTGTGAGATTATAAAATCTCAGTGAAAACATACCATCTTTTCAATATTTTCGTCTGTTCTACTCAATCAATACGTTTCAAAAAATCAAGTAGCACAGTTCAATAATACTCAGATCAATGTTGATTTTTCTTGAGAAATTTGGTGGAGAAAAGTCTCTCCCCCCTCCCAAGTGCAGACCCAGTAAGTTAAGTTATGCCCCAGAGCAAAATATCCTGCCACAGTCATAAATCTCCATTTAAAAAGTGTGTGTTTTAATGGAAATATTGACGACCTCAGACCGAACTGCAGGGACCAAACAGGGCAGCAAGTGGGCCTGATAAACCTGTATGTGTACCTTCCCCGGGGCCTTCCAGGGTCTGTCCAAAAGACAGCTCCAACGAGTACTTGCAAGGGTCACAAATCAGGTGCTCTCTTGAATGTGATTCAATCGCCACTTTTACAAATGTTTTATTGCATCCGCTGGTCCCACTTTACAAAACAGAACTCCATTAATACCACTCCGTTCGCATTTCTCTCTACAAGCAGATATTCTGCTCAACAGGCTTGAAATAGATCCCTCCCCATCTCTTATTCCCCGGCCCCCCACCTCCAAAATTCCGACTGAGCGTATTTTTACTCAAAGGGCAAAGTTGGACCAGGATTATGTGTGTTTTCCGTGCAAAGGATATGTTTTCAAGTAGCAGGACCACATTCCTGCGAAGCCAAAATATTCCCTGTAAGCTGATTGCTCCGGTCCTTTCGGACTTTTCTCAATAAGGCTCTGTTCTGCTGGCTTGTGGTTGTGTGACCCGTGCTCTCAGGTGGGGCTTGGGACAGGTGTTCGTCTCCCGAGACATCACAGATGCACTCTGACCCGGCCCTTCCCACTGCTGGGGTGCCTCTCCCATGAAGATGCTGACCTTCTTGACGCGCCGTTTACACAGCAGGCCTGCAATTTAGATCCATTGTAATAAGATCTAAAAGAGGTCCCCTTGGTAAGTGCAGTCTCTACTGTCTTAATTCTCATGGCTCACTCTTGACAACGCCTCAACATTCTTTCTCTAGGGGGCACAGAAGGGGAGGAGACAAAGAGGAACCCGCAAGAACAAGATCAGAGCAGCCAATATTAAAAAAAAAAAGTTTACTTATTTATTTTGAGAGATAAAGAGACAGCGTAAGCAGGGGAAGGGCAGAGAGAGAGAGAGAGGGAATCCCAAGCGGGCTCCGTGCTATCAGCACAGAGCCTGACACGGGGCTCGAACCCTCGAAACCGTGAGATCATGCCGAAACCAAGAATCGGATGCTCAACCGACTGGGCCACCCAGGTGGCCCTAGATAGAGCAGGCAGTATTTCTAAGTACCTCAGGATGGTCTCTAATTTTTAAAGGCCACCAAGCTAGATCCAAAGTACGCCAAACACCTGGTGATGTTGGCTTCAAAACCAACAGAAACATCCAAAAGGAGCCCCTCTCCACATCGATGTCCACGCAGCAATTTGTGCAGAGAAAGGCATGCTTGTCCCCTTCAGCGTATACTGGGTCCAGCAAATATCTCCCTCCTATAGGATGGACTCACCAGATTAGACATTTAGCTGGAGCCCACATGTGGTTACAAATAACTATTTGCATTACAAAACGGTTCTAAGGGAACTTGGGCGATTAGCTGAGGCTGCGTGGACGGCCCGAATAATGCGTCACCATTTATTGAGTGAGCGATTACTGAGAGCCAAGTAATCCACTGTGGAGAACTCCCAGTGAGCTCTGAGTGCAGACCAAGAGCAGCCCGGGGCCCGCTGATCTGGCTGCACAAAGACCCCTCCAAGGAGCACATGAGTTCATTCGGTGCCTGGCTGGGGCTACGGGGATTTTGCTGCGAAAGGGACACAGCCGCACAGAGGAATCAAAACTGCCCTCCAGCACCAGTAGCCCAAGCACAGCCTCCACCAGTCTCGGCTTGTTCTGCCCATTTCTCCAGGTGCCGTGGTCACTGGGACCCAATGGATGCCTCCCACACCCTCCAGGGAGCTGCACACACAGAGCCGCCTAATAAGCTCTCTGCTAAGTCAATGTCTGAGTGATGATCATCATCATAATTATGCACTTTGCCGGACACTTCACATGCATTATTTCATTTCATCCACACCAACCCCGCCAAGTGGGTTCCATCGGCTCATCTGAGAAGGGAGGAAACAGGCAGGGGTGTGACCTGTCCACACGAGTCATGGTGGCCCCAGGAGCCTGGGCCGCCCCCACCCATCCGCACCCTGACCATTAGACGCCAAGTTTGTTGTCAAAGGCACGCCCCCTCTGTGCTAGGGAAGTTCACTGGGTGACGCAAACGTGTCCTCCAACCTCAAATGTTACTGTGATCCCTAATCCCACCCATCGGAGGATAAACACCGGCCAGAGGAAAGCCATGCCACAGACATGGGAGAAGGGAGGCCAGAGTCTGGGAGGCATGAGACGGTGGGCTGAGGACAACCAAAGACAAGCTCGCTTCACTTCGGGGAATTTAGACACCAACACAAAGAAGCCCAAACCAAATTCAGGAAAGCCGCCCCCCTGCCCCCCCCCCCCCCCCCGGAAAGAAGGGCGCAGGGCACTGCGTGCAGGTCTTACTTCCAAACAAAGCCCGCTGAGGAGGTTGGAGGAATAATTACAGCATGCAAATATCATGTGATTTTTGTCACTGATCTTGTAACATGAATAGCCGGGTTCATGTGTCTCCAATTCAAAATCCCAAATTGAAGACTTATGTGGAGATAATTATAAGTGAAAATCGAACGCAGGCCTGGAAAACACCCCGCTTTCCTCATGAAATAACCGCATGCCTCGAAGAGCCTGGGTTCCCAGAGGCAGTCCTGACCGGCTGGACCGCGTCGGCCGGGGCGGGGTCAGGCGGAGAGTGGGTGGGGTCGCGCCAGTCCCGTGTGGACCCCAGGAACCTGCGCGCGAGGTCCGTGCCCCAAGCCAGAGGGGGCACATGCGCCTCCTGAGTTCACTGCGGCAATTGTACATCCTCTAACCAAAAGCTGTCATTGAACAGGAGATTAAAATTGCATAAGGAGAAAAAGTGGGGTTTTTCCCCCCAAATCTCTCAGTTGGAAAAAAAAAAAAAGATGGTGTGTCTTCCAAGGGCCATTTGTGCAGACTTATCCCACCTGTGTCACCCGGCCGCCCTCTCACGCACAGCATCCCTCGTCCCTCTTCTCAGAAAGTTGTTAGTGACCCAACTGGAGAGGAATCCCTAGAAGAAGTCAAAGAGACATGCCGGGCTGCCTTGGGGAGCCTTGTTTGGCTGTGAGCATAAAGCGATACCCCTGGTCAGAGCGCCCTGGCCTCGACTTTCATCTCCAAATCGACATCCTCTTTACTCCACCCTGCTCTCCCTGCAGGGCTCTGGCCTCAGGCTTCCTGACCCCCGGCACCCCCCACCCAAGTCCACAGGGCAGACCCCGAAGGCCCCAGCCTCTGCCACAGGGCTCGCGGCGCAGCGCGAGCCCCGGCTGGCCCCACACCGGCTGCCCTCCTTGCCGAACCTCTTCAAAGAGGTTGCTGTGTCTCGACATCGCCTGGCTGCCTGGAGCATGGCAAGAGGTCACCATCTGACCCCCGCACTATTAAATCTTTTTAAAGTGTAATCTTCAGGGGATTTCGGCTGTAAATAAAGAACACTCCACATGTAAAAAATAAACTTACACTCATGACTTCATGCGTGACCCCGAGTTCAGTTTCTGTTTGTGATTTAGCAGAGGGGAGACGAGGCATGCAGCGTGCCGTCGGCAGGCGAGCGAGTGGGTTCACTGAGCGGCACTGTGGAATCACAGCCCAGAGAAGCCACCCCACTCCACGGCTAGGAAGGTGCCACCCAACAGCCACACAGCCAATAGGTGGCACAGCTGGGCAGCCCGGCACCTGTGACCATGGCAAGCTCATCCCCACTCTGGGCACATCCAGGGGCCGTTCACGTGTGACAATGGGCCGGGCCTTTTCCAGGACTTGCTTCCAGGGCCATTATTCCACCCAGGCCATGGTCCACAGAATTGGACTCTCTGAGGGCAATGTCCAAGACTCTGTGCCCGCTCGCCCTCCAGATTGCTGGGCTGCTCTGTGGCAGGAGAAGAGAGGGAGACCCAGAGTTCAAGTCTGAGGGGATCCCCACATCAGAAGGTGAGACACTGTACCTCAGCCCTCACCGTCCTGCAGTGCTTGTATGCACAGCCTTCGTGGACCCTGCCATAGCCACTGGACGCTGACAAAACAGATGTTAGCCATCCTGTTTTCCATTTTCTAGATGAAGAAACCGCTTGAAGAAACCCCACAGCCCCACAGTTATCAGCAGCTCGACATTCACTGACTGACACAGCTCGGGGTTGTGGCTACGTACCAGCTGCCTCTATTCCCAGGCTCCAATACCCAGCTGAGGTGTCCAGGCAAGGGTGGGGGTGACAGCCACATACAAATCACGTCCAACTAGAGCCATCTTCTGTCCTTCAGGGATAGCAGAGCGTGGGGGGGGGGGGTGGCTGAGAAGGGGCTTACGTGCAATCTGACACCAGCCCCCACAAAAACCCTTGCTGCCATGTCAACTGTTATTCCCTGTGGGTTAGGAAGACATGAGCCCGGACACCAGAAAAAACTCCAGGAGTTTTCCCAAGTCTGAGATGCTGATGTGCACGAATTTAGAACAAGAGCACTCATATAATGAGTCCTGCTCACTGTAAGACTTGGTGCAGACATGTTTCCCTCCCTGGGCCTCCTTTCCCTGTGGGCATTGAAAGATCTAGAAGGCATCATATGGAGTCTCTTCACCATGAACTCTTTAGGGTGACCCGGCCCATCAGTCTTCAGGAAGCACTGGAAGAAGAGAAGGAGTTTTTTGGAAGAAGAAACGGTATACATAAACTTACCAGGAGGAGGAAGCTCTAACTTGGTCAGGGGAGGCCAACCAAGGGATCGTCAGGGGTTCCCTTGCCTTAATCTCTCACGAGAATATAAGGCCAGGCATGTGGAGTTCAGAAATTTGCACTGTGTAGATGCCCATGACACAATGGATGGGTGGACAGATGGCTGGCAAGATGGACAGATGGCTGAGGGAGGGTAGGCAATGAGTGGATGAGTGAATAGATGAGTAGATAAAGGGAAAGAGGGTGGAAGGATGGATGGAGAGAGGGACAGCAGAAAGGAGAGATGATTAGGTAGAGGGACAAACAGAAGCAGACGAACAGAGAGCAGAAGGCCTAGAAGGAAAGACAGAGGGCAGTGGGTAGAATAATGAAAGACTGAACACTGGCCGAGGGAGAGAAACTGAAAGGGAAGGTGAAGGTTCGAAGAACCAGCAATGTCCCCTCTAAGCATGGCCATGACCGCCATGCCACCCAACCATGGAGGGGAGAACAGCCTCTCTCCACACAGTGCTGCCTTCTCTCTCATGCTCCCAACCCGAGAACCCTGCACCCCTGGAACCAATTCCTTATGAAGTCCCCAGTCAAGTACTGATAGAGATAGTATGTTTATTTTTTAAACAGGAATGAATTATTCAGCACTTCTAAATCCAGAACACATCAAATCTAAAACGACACACACTGTGCTTTTTCCCCTGTCCCTGCATACACTTAGAAATATTCTGTAATTTCTTTAAAAGAATAAAATTATTGATTGTGGGTGAATTAGCAACTCAAGAAAGATCCAGATGCAAACAGGAGGTGGGAGGTGTTGCTGGACTAGAGTTAAGTGCCTGAGGAGGGAGGGGGAGTCTATGAGGAAGTCTGGGAAGAGGTGGAAAGGCAGGGGGGAGGCGCCAGGGTGGGCTTGGGGAAGAGGCGACGTTTGTACAACGTTGGAGCGGAGCAGAGAGAACTCCCCACCCACACTCGTTCCCACCTCCGGCAGGCATCACAGGTGTGGATTCTGCCAGCAGATCTCGGCTGGGTGAGGAGGTCAGGAGACCCCTTCTGAACATCCCCAGCACTGGTGGGGTGAGTTGTGGGCTCTGGGTCATCAGGAATATCACAGAGTTCTGGCCCTGAGCCCAGGAAAGGACCAGAGACCCTAGGGTCCTCAGCTCCTGGCTCTGCTTCTCATGGCTGGTTCCCGTCAATGGGCGAGAGGACACCTCAGACCCCCCCACCCGTCCTGGTATGTCTGCTTCCCTAGAGGAACCAGGATGTTCTGAATGCTTTGAACCTCAGTAAATCTCTCCCATTAGGTGCCCAGCCTTTCCAGCAGGACCCCCATGAAACCATGTGAGGTGGGAAGAGCCGAGCCAGAGTGGTCTCAACAAGGCTGCGCCCCACCGGCTAGCGCTTTAGCCCTCCGCCCTGACTTGTTAAGTCTGCAGACAACTGGAAGCCCCCACGTGGGAATGAGAAAAAGGAGCTTGGGTCAGGGAGGGCAAATATGGTGGGCCAGTGGGAGGTTCCTGGCTCTCTCTTGGTGTCAGGCACCAGAAAGTTCCAGAAACGCGGTGGAAGCTCCCAGAACTTTGATCGTTTCAGCCACAAAGCATTGATTAGATGGCACAAGAAGGGAATTCCAGGAAAAAGGCAGCTCCTTATAAAGACTGGGGTCACTTCTGGTGGGCTTGGCCAAGGGCCAGGGTTTCAAGGGGCCCCTGGAAGCGTGTGATTCCTGCGGGCCCTGCCCAGAAGGAGCCTGAAAAGTCCCTGAGGCAGCAGGACTAAGTCCCATGAAAACAGAAATCTGTGAGAACGGGTGGAAAAGCAGAGTGGTCTCTTCTAATTGCCCCTCTGGGAGTCAGGCCTAAGGAAATAACCTGAAGTAAGGAAAAAAATATCTTCTTGTACAGAGATGCTCATCACAGTGTTTTTTATATTAGAGAACTATTGGAAATAACTTGAATGCCAATAATAGAGGAATTGTGAGGTAAATTATGGCACATCTGTTCAAGGGGAAGCAGTGGCGATTAAGCACGGCGGCCATAAACTACATGGGAATTCAGCAAAACACAAGTCACGTGAGGCCAGGGAAAAGCATTTAAAACTATGGGTACAATTATTACAATTACAAGATGACTGTACAGTGAAAAAACGTATATGAGAGGGGAAGATAAAAAGCAAGGTTACCGAAAGGTTAGCACATGGTTCGTGTTGGAATGGGGGTGGGGGGGAGTTTGGGGGTGCTGTGGCGGCTCCGTTTTCCGCTTCCTCTGTGTGCCAAATTTGTGGTACCGGATTAAGATTTCCCTTGTGATTCTGAACTACAAACGTGGGGAGCAGCGCTGCAGTGCAAACCCCACGTTTGCCCAGCGTCCAGAGGAGAGCAAGCTCAGAAGAGGTGGTGTGCCTGGAGGACGGTGGATTTGCAGAAATGAGTGAGGGCTGCAGAGAAACAAGGCATGTGGAGGGTGGGGCCCCCGACAGCGGAGGCTGGCTTCCTTATACCACAACTACCAGGAGGACGGGGTGCGGCCCTGGAGGGGAGCCTCCTAGGGTGGTCCACACCCAAGGGGAGCAGATGCCAAGGGCAGAATGATGGTCCAGGAGGACAGGGTTATTTCTGTTTGCTCACTGCTGCACTGCAAGGCATGTGACACATTCATATTAATTACATGTTAGCAATTCATACGTACTACTTAATATACGGTACAGTTGTGTTCAATCAATTCAATACACCTCTGTGTTTGAGGATACGTCCAGTGCACAGTGAATCTTCAATGCTGTATACAAATGGAATGATAGGCCCGGATTCTACTGTAAGCCAAGTCAAGGAGAGATCCGAATGCTCCTTAGTGGAGGAAATTAATCTGGAAATCACTGGGGTAACCCAGGTCAGGAAAGGGAGCCTTTATTCTTCCCTGGGCCCAATTTCCCCAATACCGTGGATGCTCCCACTACCCAATCCTCAAAGCCTCCCCAACAGGGCTCCGCACGTCAGACCAGACACTGTCTCTGTGCCTTCCGCTCCCAAGATCCTGTGTGTTCTTGCCTGGCATCCAGGGGCTAAAGAAGACCTTAATGACCAGAGAAAGTACAATTTGCTCAGGAGAAGCGCATTCCATGATTTCTCCCCGAGAAAGACCAAGAACATTCCGTAGGAACAGAGCCCAAAGACTTTGATTACAATTGACTAGAATGGGTCCACTAGACTTCTATTTTCAAATGAGAAGCCACTTATTCAGTTTCATGCCAAGATTAGACATGAGAGAAATTTCTGTAAGTTATCTGGTTTTTAACGTTTATTTATTTTTGAGACAGAGAGAGACAGAGCATGAACGGGGGAGGGTCACAGAGAGAGGGAGACACAGAATCTGAAACAGGCTCCAGGCTCTGAGCTGTCAGCACAGAGCCCGACGCGGGGCTCGAACCCACCGACCGCGAGATCGTGACCTGAGCCGAAGTCGGACGCTTAACCGACCAAGCCACCCAGGTGCCCCAAGTTATCTGGTTTTAAGACAAAAAAAACACTACGGCGGCCATGAAAACGCCGCTCACTTCTGGGACAGGCCTTCTGGAATTCAATCAACGTGATTTTTCATCATCCATGTTTCCCCCTTCAAGTCCGCTTCTCCCACTGAACTCCATTTCACCAAGGCTGGTAAAATGTTTGGAAAGGAACAGATGTCAGAACATGGGGATCGCTAGTAACACCGATGGGAGCCAGTGATTTCTTCCCTGTCCAATGGCAAAAGGATGAAAAATAATCCAGACTGTATACAGTCATGCAAGATTTACTGAAACATTAATGGCTATAAAAAGGAAGTATATACAAAGCCATCTCCGGTTTTTTTCCCAAAACATCACTAAGGGCAGCGCCTTATTTTTATGTTATTTCATTTTATTTTAATTTGTGAGAAATTTGACTGTAAACTGAAAGGTCTCCATACGTTTAAACCCTCAAATATCCACACAAATACAGCTGATGATATTGATTAATGTTTATTAGCTTGTTCCAAATATACTTGCATCTTAGTCAATTCTGCCATTTAATAATTTTGCTAAATCTCAAAAATGGAGATGCAATCTTGCCTTTAAGAAGGCAGCCTTGCTAGTTATTTACAGATTGTAACATTTACATAAGAGTTTGGTTTAACAAGAGATATAAATATAGATAAAACCCTTAGGACTTCATTCTTTAAACTGCCCTCTAAAAATCTGCCCTGCAATTTGCAAACTGAATTTTGTGCAGACTATTCTTGGAAGCCTTTGTGAATTAGGGAGAACTAACTCAAAGCAAGGGCTGGCTAATCACAATTTTGCAAATTGTACGTAGCAATCATCCTCACATTGTGAAATTCAGATCTATAAAATGCTGATGTTTTAAAGTTGAAAAATAAATTAGCTCACTAGAACTATTTCGCAAAAAAAAAAAAAAAAAAGAAAAAGAAAAAAAAAACCACATCAGTCTGAGGCTTTACAACTAAATTATTTGTTTAAAAAAATTAAAAGATAGTCACATTGGTAGCAAATAATAAATAAAGGCAGACTACCATTGCAGCATGATCCTGCCACAGTCATCCCTCTGATGGAGAGGGCTCCCCGCCGGCGTCCCCAGCTTCAAGGCACCTCCTATAAATACTCACCTGCCTACAGCACGTAGATCCCGAAACTCCCCAGAATACACTTGTGGCCATGCCGAGACTTCTATTTTAAACGCCTCCAGTGTATTTGTCTACGATCTGGAAAACGCTCTCAGACAGGGAAGGGATTAGTCAACATATTCTTTGATATGTCATCTATTCACTTGCTACAGCCGATTCACGGCTGTCCAGCCAGAGGAGTTGGCAGTTAGCATGGGTTTATTTGTTAAAACCAATGCCATCTGGGTGACAAAAACTGTAATAACACCAAATGTGAAGGAAGAGAGGTAGTTGCCTCAAACCCAGCGTGTCTGATAACGGAATCGCCCTGGGTGAAGACAGCTGACCTCGGGGTGGGAGGCGGGGGGCTTGGCCACAGAGAACAGGACACACGGGAGCAGGCCTGCGGGTCCATTCCCAGGGAATGTTCTATAGATCATTACCCTGAGACCCGAGATGTGGACACATGCACGTGCATACATGTGCACCCATACGCACACATGCAAACACACAGGTGTGCACATACATACACATGCACACGCACACATGCATCCAGTATTCCTTCTGTGAGCCCCAGTGCCCCATGCTGCAGCCTACAGACACAGACAGAGGTGAACGCAAAGGCTCGAGCTCATCAAATCCTATTTTCTCAAGCTCCAAGACCTCTCCACAGCCTTCGGCTCTAGTGGAGTTTTGTGATATTTAGAATTACTTGACATAAGCCCACATTTAAAAATACTCTAATTCCTTTGCAAAGGAAACTGCCCGCCCTAGCCATGGTCTGTTCATCTCATTGGCTCTTCTCAGACTCAGGTCTGGTTTGCTCAGTTCCCTCCTCCTTGTTGGCTATGACACCAGGCAAAATAAAAGCAAGTGATGTCTGATATAGTATTACTCCCATCTTCACGCATGGTCACCTCCTCCAGGGTTGCCACAACACGGCTCTGGGCACACCGTAAGCATGCATCTGAACCGCACAGGCTGTTGGGATGGGCCTCCGGTAAGCTCAAGGGATCCTGGGGAAAGCTGGCGGAGATGCTTTTTTTCATTTAAAAAATGACCACAACGTCCTTGGAAAAAAGCAGGCCGGATGTGCCAACATGTGGCCATTCCCCTGCCTCTCAGCTGGGGGACACCAGCTCAGCTCCACAGAAGGGGCGTTGCTTACCTCAAGCATTCTGCTGCTTAGCCTACAGCTTTGGCATTTTGTGTAACATTGCTTCTAGAAAGCAAATATTTATATTAGTAAATACCATCAAGATATGATCTGCATTCAAGTGTTTTCTATAGGTAGCTGTTAGAAGCAAGAAGAGACATTATTGCCTAAGTGGTGAAGAGAAAAAACAAGATGTTGTGGGCCTCTAAGAAGAATTAAGGAAAAGCCTTACGTTGTTTTTTTAGCATTTCTGCTCCCGATTCTGAATGCTGACTCAACACTCAGTTACAAGGTAAAAATCCTCCAAAGATAATGGTCAAAGGTCATGGAAACTCACCCCACCCTCCCAGGAGAATGCCAGCGCCCCTCCAGCAGGCAAGATGCTCACACCGGTGCCCAAGACCTACCCCACCAGCACATGAGGAGACTGGGTTCAAACACACATGCCCCCGGGGCCTCCCAGAGCACAGATCCCCGGTGGAGATGAGGCGGAAAGCAGAGGGGCACCCACTCTTGGGCCCCTGGGCTTCTGGCAGGGCTGTCTCCACATATGGACATGTGGGCACAGGTGCAGGACCCTGGGTCCTGGGCCTGTAGAGAAGCGTCACCTGCCATGTGTCTTCTCTGACCTCAGAGGTACCTGCAAGAGACTCTCCCAACACCTGCAGGTGGCTTGAGACCATGAGACTGGGCTCAAGTCCTCGCTGGGACAGGAGCTGGCCGGCAAACGTCAGGCAAGGCCATAAGCCCCCACCCTCGGTTTCCTGGAGTGTAAAGCCAGAATACTGACACCTGCCTTCTGGTACAAGAGGCGAGTCTAGGCTCCTGGAGAGAACAAGGATCACTGTATTATATTTGCCTTCACTATGGAATGGCTGTGGTTATTTTTAACAAGACTGTTTTGATATACATATCTTCAAAGTTAAGTTATTGAACTACAGACTATCAGAGCATTGGACACCTTAAAGACAGTGGAGACTAACCCTCACAATCAAGGGGGCAAAGTGAGGCCTTGTTTAGAACCAGCCCCTCCCAGCCCAGGCTTTGCCTAATGCCACGCTCTGCTTCCCTGAGCTACATCCCTGTCTTTATGTCCTCAGACTCCCCAGGGTCCACAGCCAGGCTCCACAGGGCTGTCTCCTCCATGCCAGAGCAGGGCGAATGTGCTGGTATCCTACCTGGACCAAGAAAAGCCATGGCTGGAGTCAGCCCGGGATTCAGAGGCCCACACAGGCCTAAACAGACAAACAGTTTGGCCATTACGCATGAGAACTAGGCCCCAGAAACTACCTCTGTAACTTCCCCGACTACCTCAACATATACCCAGAATGCCTTTATGGAATGAAAAGCAAGACACATGCTCTGCAATGTAAGAGGATGATCATAGCTCACTCCCTCATGCCCAGACTACTGCACGATACCTTGTTTCTATGCCCCTGTTCTCCCTGACCCTTCTTTTATTCTAAAGAAGTCCACGTGGGGCGCCTGGCTGGCTCAGTCGGTTAAGCGTCCGACTTCGGCTCAGGTCATGATCTCACAGCTCATGAGTCTGAGCCCCACATTGGGCTCTGTGCTGACAGCTCAGAGCCTGGAGCCTGCTTCAGATTCTATGTCTCCCTCCCTCTCTGCCCCTCCCCTGTTCTCTCTCTCTCAAAAATAAAGATTAAAAAAAAATTCAGACATCTGGGTGACATGCATGAAAACACTGAATGCCTCCAGCAGTTTAAAAGAAAATAAGTCCAAGATAATATTTAAAATATGCAACAGAAGGTTAATGCCCAACATATGTAAAGAGCTCTTAAAAATCAATGACAAAAAATATAGAAAAATCAAAAAACTGTTAACAAGTAGTTTATAGAAAACAACGCAGTGGCGAATACACACATGAGAAGATAGTTGCACTATTAATGAGGGAAATCTAATTCAAAAATACCAATTTTTATGCTTCATATTGGGAATCATTTGAAAAAACAACAATACTCAGTATTGGTGAGGTTTCAGGAAATTAGTACTACGAATACAATATTGGTAGACATGCATATAATGAATATACGCAGTATTACTTTGAATGGAAATTTGTGATATCTAGCTAAAAATTAAATACCTAGAAATATGAGTTCTAGAAACACGTCCTACAGAAATACTTGAACTTGCTCACTGCAGCCCTAGAAGTACAATGTAGAAGGGAAAATAAAAACTGCCTGAACATCCATCCATATGTATATGGTCACATACACGCAGATAATCCTTATTATAGAGAAGTTATACAGAAGAATTATGTGGGGTGGAGGGTGGGGAAGAGCACAAAACAGAATCGCAAACAGCAATAGAATTGCATGAGCACAAAGGCCTCTTTGAGAGATGCCATCCAGGTGGGGGTTCTGTGGGGAAGGAGATGGTTGGGGGGGACGGCAGGTGGGTGGGTACCGTGCATCTTCCATGGTGCCATGGCCAGAGCTGGCCACATTGCGGGTGATCGGGAACCATCCGTCTGGATGCACAAACGAGCAAATGGTCATCCCAGCTAGTAATGGCTCCACCCGGAGGAAGAAAAAGGCTTGAGCACGGTCAAGGCACACCAGGATGCCCATCTTGTGCCTACCCCTGGCTCCCTCCCCCAGACACAGTCCTCTTTTCAGAATGAGCAACGGCCATACCAACCACCTATCCAAGGCCCCACCTCATCTCCAGGCATGAGAGAGACTGCGGTGGGCGGCCTCCTGGGCCCACAACAGAGACCTTTCCGTGGGCCGAGTGAAAGCCACTTAGGTCAAAATGGAAAGGTGATCCCAACGACGTGAACCCAACAGTGAGCTCTGTGTCCCAGAGCCCCTGTGCTGGCCTGCGCCCACAGACCTCTCTGGACACGTGGCCCAGCCCTTTCTTAATGGGGAGGCAGACAAGGTAGAAGGCAGCGCAGTGGGTGGCCTCCTGGAAACTGGGCTTCTCGAGGAACAGGCTGTCTGCAGAAGTGCCTGACAGCACAGCTGTGGCTGACCGCAACAGAGCCATCCCGACAGGGCCGGGAGCCCCGGGAACAGGAGAGCCCTGCGAACGCCACAGCCTACACCATCGGACCCCCCGCCACGCAGTCCACAGCCTACACAGGTCTGCCCGAGACTCCACCCCAAAGGGAGCCCTCAGCGCACCTTGAGCTCAGTCCACCAGCCTCCCACGGGGGGCCGGGGTCGCCACCCCTTCTCTCTGATGTGTCTGTGCCACAGGAGGGCAAGACCCTCTGCCAACTTGCAGCCTGAGAAGACAGCGTCACCCTCAAGAACTAAGGAAGCATATGCTTAGGACACGGACAAGGCAGAGCCACCCCAAAACGAGGACGTTTGGTATTTCCAAAAGGGCAACAAGGTCATCCCTATGGCAACCCCAGACCTTTGCCGAACTTCTCACACCTATGTTATGGCCTGGCACTGGTCTTTACCCTCAGCCGCACACCCGGGAGCGAGGGAAAAGGCACTCTCCTCTCTGTACTGAGGCCACCAGCACCGTTCCTTGGTTCCATTACACCTCTTCATTGGGAGACTCAGTTTCACCTCCTGGCTTTTCTTAAAGGCTGCAGGGGGGTGGGGGGAGCGGGTCCACCTATACTCAGGCTACTGAAACCTGGACCCAAAAGGCCAACGGTCATGCCAAGCCACGGACCCTCGTGAAGCCATTTTTGGCCGAGGTCCCCGGGAACACTAGAATCCACTGCCTGAGCGGATAGGACACGAAGCCCTCCTTTCTGTGACACCAGAAGACTTGGGAAGGCCATGGCGTGGATGTGAGAGTGAGGGGTGCTGGGGAGGACAGCGCGGAGCTCCAGGGAGAGAAGGCACCACCACAGAGGGTGCGGAGTGGGCAGGCTTCTCCCTGACTCCTGGAAACAGGGCTGTGCGTGGCCAGACCACGGCTCCAGCCTGCACTGGCTGAGGCAGAAACCAGATCGAGGGAGACAGGGTAGAAGCCCTGAGAGGAGGCCAGCTGCCATATTGGATTTCCGTTGGGGGGCGGGGTCCCTCTTTCCAACTCAAAGTTATTTCACACCAGCTGGAGGCCCAGGTGGGCCCACTCCGCCAAGGGAGAGTGGACCAGAAAGCTCATTAGACAAGGCACCTGGGTGGTGAGGTACCTGGAAGCAGGACACCCTGCTCTCTGGGCTAGCCTGGCCCCCACTCAAGCTTCACACAGCTGCAAAGGCTGTCTCCGCTCCAAGACAAGGCCCCCATGAGGCCCCCAGGGCTCTGTGCTGCCATGACCCTGTCCCCCTCACTCTGCCACATCTGAGAGCCACAGATGACATCTGGCATGCTCTGCTATGAGGCTTACTTCGAGCGGGATCTGGAAGGCTCTGGTCTTTTCCTTTGATAAGAAAGAGAAAGGTTGAGAAAGTGTGGCTGCCATTATCCCTGTGCAGAAGCCCCCCGCCCTAGAGAGGCTCAGGGCAAGCGCTACTGTCCCCATTTCACAGAGAAGGAAGCTGAGTCCCAGCGAGGGAGGGTGACTTCCTGAGGTAGCGGGGGCATCACCGGCAGTTTCCAGGCTCCCAGCTCTCAAGCATGGGCACAGCCCGGCCCCCTGGGCAGCTCAAGGCCTGGTGCCAACACCACACACAGTCACACACATGCGCTCTGACCAGGGGCGGCTGGGGATGCTCCCCATGCCCTTCCGTGCAGCTTCTTTACGTGGAGCGCTACACTCAGGTGAAAGAGGGAGAATCATTCAAAGACAGATTTTTTTTTTTGCATTTTATTCTTACTTATTCTTATTAATTATTATGATTATTATCTTAAACAGGCTTCGTGCAAAAAGAAAAGAAAAATTAGCATTCACACAGAAACTCCACAGGTCTAACTAGAAAAAACAGATCCCACAAAGCCCTGGAAGCTTGTTTCTCTGGGGGCTCTGGACGTCGGAAGTGGAGGGCGTGGAAAGTTCTATGTGTCTGGGGCAGGGATCGGAGAAGGGAAGGGTGCAGGGGAATCAGGGCCCGCGTGTCACCTGCAGAGACAATTCCTCTCTGGCAGCTGAGGTGGCCCTCGTTCTCCCCTTCGGCCCTCTGCCTGTGCCACCAGCACAGACAGTGCTCCCCCGGTCAGGTCACACACACGTGATGCCCACCTTCGCCCAGGTGCCTCCTTCCTCCACCTGCATA
>NW_026057588.1:20841739-20869101 GCF_023721935.1 Panthera uncia
GCGACTCTGCGCTCGCCCACTCGATACCCGTTAGATGACCAGGATCTCTCTCAACCTTGCCGGAAGTTCACTTTTCCCCCTTTCGCCCATTTCTACTGCTCAAATGTGTTGTCGGCGGCGACCCAGAAAGTAATCAGGAGACTGAGCAAAGACTTCTCTCAGGTTATTTCATGACACTGGCTACCTCCGGAGTCCCTGCATTTTCACGTAGTGGTTTTTTGTTTGTTTTGATTTCTTTACATTTCTTCCTTTGTGTCCCAGTGGAGCCCTTGTCTTGTTCAGAACTTTATCCCTAGAGCAGGGTGGGAAATTGTTTCCCTTGTCTGAGGACGCTTCTCCATGCAAGTCTTGAAGAGCTCCATCGGGAGGTCTTGCTTGGTGTGGCAAGTCAGGCAGGGGATGTGGGATGGGGAAGACTCAAAAGTAATGAATTGCCATGTGGTTGCGCCCTGTGAGGTGTTCTCAGGTGCCACTCTCTGCAAGCTGGCCTCACCACCAGGGACCCATCTCACAGCCCGTTGCCAGGGAATCGGGGGCAAATGGCATGGAGCAAAGCTGCGCAAGGGACAGAGAGCGATCAGCCAGGCCTGAGCCCAGTCGTGACCACAGAAAGACTTCCAGAGACTTCCAGTTGCCCAGCTGTCTGGAGAAGAGAGACCCCAAGAACCATGAGCCTCAGAGAATGCTGTAGACTTTCCCAGCAGGCCTCCACCCTTCCCAATAGTTGACTATGAGCTGCAGTTACCAGTTCTCATTTAACCAAGAGGGGCACTCAGGGCCTAGAGACCCCCCCCTCCCCGCCGTGGAGCAAGAAAACCAAGATGGCACCCAACGCAAGAATTCCTCCCCAGCTGGAATTGACCACCAGCTCTGTAAGTCCTTAAAAAAAAAAAAAAAAAAAAAAAAACCACTTCTCTTTGTAAACCTTTCTCCCACCCTATTTCAGTCTTTGGAACTTATGACTGATAATCCTCTTTGTTTCAAGAAAGGCATGGTTCATATGAAAACAAAAAAAAATGTTCACAAGATTACATGGAGAGATCGCCAAGTCCCCCCAAAACAATGCCTAACAGTCAAGTTCATCTCAGTCCACATTCTGAGTATTTTTAGGGTAATGCTACCCTTTATGCACCAAGCTAATAGAGAAAAACCAAACACCTCTATCCCTGAAATGCAGCAGGTGGAATCCTAGATTCTGCTCTCAGTTCTAACACTTGCCTCCAAAGGTGAGAGAGGGCACCTCCCTCGAGATGTGTTTCCTAAGTTCTCCGGGACATCACCATCCATCAGCCAGAGCCCGTGTTAATACAGGCCTTCACATAATGAACGGTATACTTTGCAGATTTCTGTTTCCAGAAAAGAATGATTTAATATCATAAAATAAAGCTTCAGACCTCCATGCCAATTACTGTGTTTAAGTCATCGAAAGCCACCCAGGAAGGTTAGGGGAGCATGCTAGTGTTAAAGGAATGTGTAACCCATCTGCAAAGAGAGGCCAAGTTCTGCTGCTTTCTGGGTAAAAAGAGCAACTCGCTAAAAGCTTCAACATAGTGAGAAGAAAATGTCAGACGCCACAACCTTATTGCATTGGCAATAAACATGAGCCAATAACTAAATCATTGTCGCTGGTTCTACTTGTGGGTCAGGCTGAGAAATACTGAAACACATAATCAAGTTCTTACTGTATTTTAATAGAAAAAGGAAAACCAGAGAGATTACAGCCTACTGACGATTCCTAAAAGTTATAAAGCAAAAGCAATGTGTAAGGAGAAGGGGTCCCGAGTGAAGGAGGAAGGTCTTGGTTGCACTGGTGGAGTAGAAAAGGAAAAGAGGAAAGCACACCTTCCTAACTAACCTTCTGTTAGTCCCCACCCGGGGGTCTGCTCTGAGACCCCAAAGAGAAGTTTCTAATAAGGAAACAGTAACACCTGAACACAACAGCCATGCCTCACTCAGCAGTGGCTAGGTTTAAAAAAAAAAAAAAAAAAAAGGCAGTATTTCACAGGTCAATCAAAAAAAAAAAAAAAGGTAAAGTATTTAAATTATTTTAACTTCAAATATTCTTCAAAGCTGTAAATATATATGAGGGAACTAATTGTAAACTTCTCCCAGAAACCCAAATCCAAATTCATGTTGTCGCGTGAATTCAAAGCTCATAAATTACATCCTTCCAAGTAAAGCGTCCGCTGTTAATAAAACACCCTCCCCAGAGAACTCAGAAGGCCTGATCCCAACTAAAAGGATTCATGCCTTTAGAATTCCGGGCATATATATTATTTTTTTGTCAGTTCTCTCAACTTCTCTCAATTACTGATGTTCTCTACGTAATGAATTTTCTGGGGGCTGATGTGTGATTATGGCTATATTTTTATCTATATGTTTTGTGGTTCTTGTACTTAAGCTCTTTGCTCACAAATCCTTTATTAAAAGTACTAAATTGTAAAAAGCACATTCATATTTCATTCAGTGTTCCACACAGAAATGTGAATTTCTGCAGCAAACACAGCTGCATAGAAAAGTTACCATAAAATAACACACTAGACTATAGATCTCTGCACTTTGAACATTTCAGCTCACAAGTAACTTTACTGGAACTAGGCTTTCCAGAACACTGCCATCTTCTTCCTAACACAACTCCTAACCATCTTTTCCAGGTTGCCCGTCACAATCACAGGCTCAGCATTCACTATGGATCACGTGCACTTTTAAGCAAAAGCCAAAAACAAACCCATAGATGTCCCAAACTGGGTATGCCCAACTCTGAGACCCCGAGAGTTTCCATATTCGAGGTAAGAACCTAACAAGCCCAAGACTCCATCTCCATTTTGATATGTTATCTCATGAGTCTTTAGATCTTAACCTGAAACAAACAAGCAGAAGACTGTGCAGTCAGATGGCCCCAGTGTGAAACCAAGAAATATGACGGCAGAAAGACAAGGAAGGGGCCCCGGTGAGTCCTAAGAATTCCAAGGTGTCGATTCAAGACAAGAGAGGAGGGAAGTGCAAGGCTAAAGTCTGACCAATGCAAATGAGCATCTCTTCACAAAAATGCCTCTCCAGGGAACGTACACGCGGGCCTGGTCAGCTAGTAAGCCACTGACCTTCTGGGGGGAAAAAAAGGAATGTAGAATTAAAACTGCCAATAAGGCAAAACAATTACTCAACACACAGATTTCCTGAGCAAATGAATAAATGGGTGAATGATGTGAACATGTGTCTGTCGCAGTGGGCATTATAAATGAATATGATATTAAAATTTGGAGGGCAAGAAACTGATATGACCCTCTGCCAAATCAAATCAATACATATGTTAAGAGGACCCACCGTGTCTGGCCCAGGCTCCAAAGCAAAGGGAGGGCACTCGAGGGCATAAACCTCTCCCCGCTCACATGGGCCACTCCTGCCTGACGTCCGGCCAACGTCAAGGAGGGGCCGGAACAGATGGCCCCCAGATCCCTGCCTTGGTCATAGACCCAATCCTCCCTGGAAGAGCCCTCCAGGTGACCGGACGTGGGCTCCTGAACCTTGACCCCCAGGCCCAGACCTGGGGTCACCAAATGGACCCCACCTGGCCAGAAGAATATGGGGCAGGCCCCACCCAATGCAGATGTTCAGTTCCCAGCCCCCATCTGGGTTCTGAGAAAAGCAGAGAAAACACCAACGCAGCTTCTCTGTGATGGGAGGGGGCTGGGGCACAAGGGTTTATCTTGGGGCTCAAGACTAAGGCCCCTGAACAGCCAGAGCTCATGCTCCCTTTCAAGACCCAGATGCTCACTGTCAACGCACACTTCCATTTGTCAAGCCCTTCATCTGCCTAAATGACAGAGGACTCTCCACCCTCCCCCACGCAAATGGGGGAGCTGGGATGTCCAGGCCGGGTCCTCTATGGGTCTGGCAGGGATATCGACCCAGGCAGAGTCTCCTCCGCTCCCAGCAGGTGTCCCCAGGCTCCCCGCCAGCTCAACCTCCTTTCAGGTTTCCCCCATGACCCTGACTGGAGCGGGGACCTCATACCATCCACCCCATCTTGGGGAACCAAGACCCAGCAAGAAGCAAGTGCAGTCTCAGGCCCTGGAACCGATGAGAAATGAGTTCCCCGGCCACCTGCCTCCTAGGCCTCAGGCCTCCCCACTCCTCTCTGGGTAATTTCTTGGGCTCTTAATTTGAAAGTCTGCAGAACTTCAAAAGAACAAACGTTGGGAACCGAGATGTCTGTTTTCCTCAAGCGGTCTCCCCAATCCAGAGGTAAGGAACAGCCAGGAGCTCCCCAGAGGCCATGGACCCCTCCTCTGATGAAGGAGGCATCCCTGTCAATGGCGGGCAGATACAAATCTGCCTTTCCTCCTACAAGTCCTGTCCACCCCACTAGGAACACATGGGCTATTCTGTTGCTCATGATTTCCCCAAACTGGGGAGGAAGACGTGAGGCACTGGGGCAAGTACCCTGCCAGGCTGGCTGCTGTAAGGGAGCAGTCCCGTGTGCCCAGGCCTTTCATCTTCTGTAAGCGGCCCCCACAGCCTTCCCCTGCCGCTTTCATTCCAGACCCAGCAGAGCAAAGCACTGCTCAGGAACCTTATCTGGTCACCTCACCTCTCAGCCCCAACTTTCTCAGGGAAATTGTTCCTCCCTCCTCCCTCGCTGGCAGGGGGAGACCCCGAGAGCCCAGCGAGCCAGTCTCCCCTGTGTTGAGTCAGCCAAATGAGGGGGGGGGCAGGCTCTATACATCAGGCCCCAGCTCCAAGATTCTCTGAGCTTCAGCTTTCCCATCTGGAGAATGGGTTAAGGCTTCCATTCCTCCTCTCAGGGGCTTCCGGAAGGCTCAACTGAAGGAAGTGTAAGTGAACCAGTTTTGAATGGCATCCATCAGTTCTGCAGGCCATCCCCGGGGTGCTGAGTTGTGTTTCCTAAGAGGGCCCTGAGATAAAGCTCTAAGAGCAGGGGTCTGGGTGGGAGGTGATCCCAGGAAGGGCTAGTGGAGAAGTGAGAAAGCAAGGAAGCCAACACAACGTGAGCAAGGAGGGCACTGGGCTGAGGGCAACTGGGCCCACTGGGATGCTCCGAGACACTGAGTAAGACCCACTCCAAGCTGTCCCAACAAAGGCAGGAAAAGGCTGGGTGTCCACCCACCAGCTCCTGACCCAGCACTGATGGAGAGGTGCCCCGGAGGCATGCGCTGCCCGCCCTTCTGGCCATGTACACACACGCACATGCATGCGTGTGCACACACACACACACACACACACAGTGGTGAGAGCAGCCCCAGGCAGGGTCCATATTCTTGCCTTCAGAAGCGGCGGGCGGCTGTGTGGCTGTGGGGCCCTGACAGCATCTGCTATTCCCGGCTACACGGGTGTCAAAAAACAAACGGGAACTAGCCTCTCCTTTCAAAGACAACCACTAGGTTGTCAGCTTTCCAGAGAAACTGTGAACCCAGCTGATCGTGGAAATTTAGTGAGAAATTAGCTCCTCTGGAGGCCATGATGGGGAAGTCCTCAGCCGGCCCGCCAGTGCCCTCCCACCTGTGGCTTCACATGTATCTCAGCACCACACAGAACCCATCAAGGGCACAGAGGCACCAGCCACCCAGCTAACTGGCTTCGAGGAACAGGCATGACGAGGACCGGGTCCCACCCTCCAGGAGCCCGGGGTCATGTCTGGAAGACAAAGCGCGCATGGAGACGGAGAAGAGAAGAAGGGCAGGGCCCTTCCCCATTCCAGGAGACGTGGGACCCCAGCCAGTCCTCAGAAAACATTTCTTGACCCGGACCTCATAACCAAAGCATCTGGAATCAAACCGTGTGCTGGTAAAAACCTCAGGCGTCCATATAATCCAATGAATCAGAACCACGATTCTTTGAGCAGCCCTGTTAATGGAAGTGTCCCTACATATTTCAGCTCCCAATGTCTGGAAAAGTTATGTAAAAATCACAGGGGAAATAGAGTTTATAGTCCAGTGGGGGGGAAATGGCATAAACTAAGTGTAAGATCATGACCTGCCCTTCCTTTGCCAGATCTGGCGAGCTGTATCTGGGGCATGTGGACGTACTGAGTGCCCTCAATGTGTAGGTGCAGACAGGGGAGGGCAGCACAGCCCCGCCCTTGGGGGGTACAGTGTGGGCAAAGACGAGCCTCGGGCACAGCAATCTCACAGGAGAGTGCGAAGACACTGCAGAGGGACACTCTTCAGCCTGGGCCACTGGGGAGTCTGCCTGGAGGATGGGGACAAGTTGACCTTCCAGACAGAGGGCACATGTGGAAGGTGGAGGTGCCTGGAGTATGCAAGGAGCGGCTAACAGAATCAGAAGCCCGTGGTGCATGGGCTGCAGCCACACCCTCAGCTCTGTAGAGTTGTAGACTCCAAAAGAGGATACTTCCACTTGACAGTGTCCCACAAACTGAGTTCTAGAGCGGAGTTCTGGCCCCGGGTCTGTGCTCAGAGGCTGCATGTACAAACACCCCACTTCCCCCATCTGAGTCCCCATCTCTACACCCCCCTGGCCTTTGTGCAAATCTTCTACAATCCTGCATGTGACAAGCTAGTGCACTGGCGAAGGCCACAGGCACTGTTAGAGGGGACCGAGCCCCAAAGACAGAAAACCCTGGGTCCAAGCCCCAGGGGTGCCTGCAGCAGAGTCAGAACTGGGTTCCCCCTGGTCCCACATCCCCCCCCCCCAACCGTGGCTGTGGCCTTGAGTCCTCCCACCTGCAGGACCTCCCACAGACTTGCAGAACATCAATATAACCTGTTTGGGGGCTTCTGAAGAAACTGGGGCCCCCTCATTACACTGGTGACACTTGTAACCTGTTTAAGAAAGACCTTCTCCCCCTTCCCCCCAGGCCTTCTTATTAGTGATGGAGAAAATACTCTACACAAACAGTTATTAGAGATAATGATTTGTATTCCATGCCCAAAATTGCTCTACGTCTTTACTGAGTCATCTCCAGGACAGTATCTCAGTCAGTGGCTCTGCGGAGCCCCTCCACACGCCTCCCTCCGCAGCCAGCAGGGGTGAGGCTGGTTTTGCCCAGCGCACACGGCACCTGGCAGGGCCCTGTCTGCACCCAGCCTGGTAATTCCCATATTCCCCGGGCTTTTTTTTCAGCATCATACATTATATTTAAGTCTCTCCAGCAATACAAATTTCAATTTGGCCAAGCTCTTTAATATTAATAGTTGTCAATCCAAATGCAGAGTGCATAATAAAAAATTTAATCGAAACGAATAGCTCACATATTTCTCTACCTCCTAAATATAGTCACCAATTAGACAAAAGATTTGGTTATATAACTTTGTAGAATTAAGGCCACCTACTAAAGACCACCAGTTAGGGCTGAGAAAGCCAAAATGCCAGATTCCATCCTGTTAATTACTTTTAAAAATAAAACAGCCAACTTCTGGGCTCCCTTATCCACCGGGCACAAACTGTGGATACAGAATCCACACACATGCAATTATGATCAGGAAGTTGTCAATAATGATAAAAACCAACATTTTTGTAACGCTTTACAGCTTACAAGGCCCAACCACTGGACCTTCTCAGGCTGGGGGCAGGGGGTGTGAGCAGCATCACTCTCACCCCATTGCACAGACAGAATAACTGAGGCTCAGAGGAGGGCAGTGAGCTGCTCAGCGAGCCACAGTCAGAGTGGTCCTGGAACCCTGTGTTCTGACCCCAGGCACGGTGCTTACCACGGCTCCTATCTCCCCACGCACAGGTTATTCCTGTATCGTGTGAGATCCACATGCTACTGTCCCTTTCCCTCTCTCTACTGAGAACACACACATTGCCACTGGACCAGAGGGGCACCGTCCCAGAGCCCATCAAAACATCACGGCAAGAATGCCTCCGCGGGCAGGACAGTGTGAACGCCGGGGGCCTGATGGGGGTCCCAGTGCCACAGTTCCAGGGGGGACCCACTGACAGCCCTGCATTTCAGAGAATCAAGGAGCTGGAAGGGACCCTGCCTCTCACATCGAATCCAGTCTCCTCATTTTACAGCAGCAGAAACAGTCCTGGAGAGACTCAGAGATCTGACCAAGGTCACAGAGCTGGGGAGTGGCAGAGCCGGGACTAGAACTCACGCACACATGCTCACGCTCACGCACTCACGTGCTGACGAGTTCCAGAAGCGCTGGGTACAGCCCTGGCCAGGCTCCCCCATCACGGTGCATCCTGCTGGGCACTCGGGATATCTCTTCTGCAAATGACTCCAGGCCTCTTTCGTGAGCTGCTCTGGGCTCGGCCCTGAGCTCCATCAAGCAGGAAGTTTAAATGAAATGGCTCCCAAGTTCCTTAAATGGTTTAATAAAACATATACTGACTGCAATGTGCAGTTTATAGTGGCAAACTATTGCCCCTCAGTTGGGAAAAATGACCTCCAGTCGGCAATATTACTTTCAGCTTCATGATTCCGGTCCGCTGTTGGCCATTCCCTCAACCCACCAGGCAATTCTTTTCCATAACGAGGCGGACTGCAGCCACCTTGTGCCCCACCGCCCGAGGTGCCGGGATGTGCCTCCTAACGGCCCATTCTGTGAGGAGACAAAAGACACAGCAGACCAATGATGGGGACACATACAGAGGACAGGAACACAGCGTGGAGGGCAGAGAGACACCAAAAACTAAGTGTAGGGGATTCAGAGAGATTTGAGGAAACTGAGGGCTGTTTCACAACACCAGCTCCCGTGTGTGTGTGTGTGTGTGTGTGTGTGTCCCCGGGGTCAACGTCGCTCAGATCCGGGATGGCCAACAAGTCAACCAGATTCAGGGGGATATGCCCGCACTGCACAAATGCTCCTGGCATCCACAGCCATGAGCTTTAGAAAATGCGGGGCCAGGCGGGGGGCATATAATGTGAATTTCTAAAACTCGACGACATTATTAACAAATAGCTATTAATAACGCTTCTAATCACAAATGCCATTTCCGATATTTGGTGCTGAAAGGTTTTTGTCTCATCTACAAAAGTTCTGAATTTGACTGCCAGAAACTGATGACCTTTTATCCTAAACTGTGCATTGAGATGGCTTGTTAAGCTCATTAGTATTATATGGTGAATTAGATTAGACATTTTATGATTTTTCAAAAAAGGCTTTTTTGATATAAAAAAAGCAGCAATTTCCTTTTTTGACATTTTTCATTTTTAAGGTAATAAAAATGGCACATGTGTACCATGGCATAATGGATTAATTAAGGAATATTATGTTTATCCTAACTCTTAACCGAGTTGTACATCTCCATAAGTCACTCATAAAAATTAATGCATTACCTTACACCATGGGATGATAGACCTATTTTTACCAAACCTGCTCAGAATACATTGTTCTAAATTGGATTATTCTGAGAAATAGCGAATACCATATTCGGATAGCATCAGTCCAAAATTATATTGTTATTTTAAAATGTTTTATTATTACATATAAAACCAAAACCTTCTTCCTACTGTGGCTTTGGATCGTCAGGCTATTCTGGCTCTTAGAATATCAAGCTGTCCCCTCACCTACACTCCCAGGCAGGCTATTTTGTATCTCCTCTCATTCACAATGGATTTGTTGTTTAAAAAACACATGCACTGCATCAAAGAACCACTGGACGATATTTTTTGGCTATTTCTTTGTGTCTTGATGGTAGATGTGAATATAAAGGAATATTCATGCAAGATTCATAAAGGCCCCAGATTTTTAAATCAACAGATGAAAAATCCCTAAAAATAATAATGTCCAGATGTTGCTTATTTAAATGAGCTGTTGCCATTTAATGTTGCCAATCACAAAAGTGATAGAATTTGTGAATTTCAAGGTATTCATAATTTACAGAGAATTATAATTTTTTACCAAGGGAGCATCCAGGGCGATTAAAATCAGCAATTTCAATAAAATAGAAATGATTCTCTCACGGAGGCTACCTTTATAACCTTGGCCTCACACCCAAAGCCCACACTCTCAAGCTGGAGACTTTCTTTTCCAGGCCCCCTTCAGGGGAAACCGTAACTCGCTAGGCCGAAAATGCAGATTATTTTTAATGTGCTAGAACTTCCGAATCGGAGGGTCTCTGAGGAACTATAGAGACCTAATTTCTCTTTTTTTATGGTGAGAAAACTGAGGTCCAGGAACTCAAAATGTTTGACCCAAAGTCCCTCAGCTGAGAAGAAAGAAGCTACTAGAATCTAGTCATCCAAGGTCCAGGCTGGGACACCGCCCATCCACTAAAATTTAGATTCAACATTAATATGATCCCAGGGCACTGCACTGCCAAAGGGGCTTGTGAGGAATGGAGACACCCCGCCCGCACCCCGACCCGTTTCCAGACCAGCACAACCGCTAGGTCTGGGCCCGGTAACCTGCACTTGAAACAGTCCTCCCAGTAATTCCAAAACCAGCAGTTCCCTGGCCCATGCTTCCCAGATTCTGAAAGACTGTCTTTGGGGTGAGACAAGATGAAGGAGTCAGGAAATTGGTCTTTCGTGGTTATCAAGGTCCCCACCCTACAGCTACCAGCATTGGAGACCCTCAAGCAGACGGCCGTCAGGAGGGTGGCTGGTTGCACAGCCCGGTCCCGGCACAAATAAGACCTCCCTCTGACAAACCCTGGAGGAGGCACGACACTCCAACTCCACATTCTGGGCCAGGCCCTCCCCGGGCACGCCCGTGCTCTGCACTGCACGACCGGTAAAGGAAGAGTGCTGTCCTGCACAGCTAGTGATGTGGGGTGTGACCCACAGGGGGACACCATGGGCGTGCCTCCTCTGGTCCAGAGGCCACCTGGGGGTGGGGGTGGGGGGCGCTGGGCTTCATTCAGAGTATGTGCCAATGCTTCCTTGGTTCCTAATGGGTGTCCGGAATTGACCACTATTCTAAACGGGAAGGGGTGCTGGGAGGGCGTCGTAGGATTGCTGGTGAGCAGATCCACGTGAAAAACTCAAGTCCCAGAGGGCGCTGTCTCAAGGCCAGGAGACCTACTGCCGACACCCTAGCTCCCCGTGCAGTGTATACACAGTGTAACAAGGCACACACCCGACTGTTCCTTTGACCTGGAGAAAGGGCTCTCTGGGGAGAGGTTCACCCGGCACGCAGCCACTCCTTCTCCCAAGCGGCCACCCGCTCCACAGATTCTAAGATGTTATCTGAGTGGAGAATCCCTTAGCTACCTCCCAGTCTGACCCTGTGGACACAGGAATGCCCACCCACCCAGTAGCTGTCACCTGTGTCTCCGCTTGGGAAAGGTTTCTCTGCTCTCCCAGCCCCCTTCCAGAACGTGTCAGCCGCCTGAACTCAACAACCTTTTTAAAGCTCAGTCATACATAAAACACTCAAAGGTTCAAAAAGCAAGTGGCTTCAGGTCAAACGTGTTCTATTAAGAAAATCGCTTACGTAGAAATTGCGTTAAGCTGGGTATAAACTTTCCCGTGTATGTCTTTGCCGAGTATATACTAGGAGAGTAAATAAATAATCATAAGTGGAAGACACCAGCAACAAGGTGCCTAGTAACATCACAGGAGGGTCTGCAAACCGGCCTTCCCCTAGAGCCATCTAGTCGCGGAATGTTTGGGTGGCTCAGTGGGTTAAGCGTCCCGAATCTTGGTTTCAGCTCAGATCTTGATCTCACGGTTTGTGAGTTCAAGCCCTGGGCTGGGCTCAGTGCTGACAGTGTGGAGCCTGCCTGGGATTCTCTCTCCCTCTCTCTCTGCTCCTTCCCTGCTCGCTCTCTCTCTCTCTCTCTCTCTCTCTCAAATAAGTTAATTTACAAAACACTCTTCCTCAAAAATAAACATTAAAAAAAAATTTTTAAAGGGGTGCCTGGGTGGCTCAGTCGGTTAAGCATCTGACTTTGGCTCAGGTCATGATCTCACGGTTTGTGGGTTCGAGCCCCGCGTTGGGCTCTGTGCTGACAGCTCAGAGCCTGAGACTGCTTCAGATTCTGTGTCTCTGCCCCTTTCTCTCTCTGCCCCTCCCCTGCTTATGCTCTGTCTCTCTCTCTCCTCTCTCTTCCTCAAAAATAAATAAACATTAAAAATTTTTCTTTTTTTAAATAAAGAACCATCTAGTTGAATGCTGAAGACAGAACGCGGACAAGGGAAGATACTCTGCCTGACTTTGGACTGGGCTTCACGGCGGTTTGGGAAGCGCTGTGGGGAGGGTCTCAGTGTCTGCAGCGAAAAGGAAGCAGCCCAGTCCTGGCCACTGGGAGCCTCTCCCTGGCTGGGGCCTCGGGGGGCCTCTCAAACACCTCCACAGTCGCTTTGCTGTGCTGTCTTCTCCCTGCCACCAAACTCCAGCTCTAAAGCCCGAGGCCCGAGGCCCACCAGGGGACCCCAGCGCAGGTGTGAGAACAACAGTGGGGCTAACGGACACCATAGCCCCCCACCGGGCCCGGATGCCGCAGGGAAGACCGCGTGTCCACGTGTGCCTCCCTCCCCCCCAACTCTGCCTCGAGCACACGAGGTGAACGGGGAGCAGAGTAGCTCTGACACCACATGTCGGCAACAACCTGCTTTGCTGGACGCCTCACCGACCCCGGGGTGCCAGGGCAGGCAGCAAGCGGGGGGCTGCCCCAGACAGCACTCTGCCATGGGAAGTAGCAGCCGCCGTGGCAAGACCTTCCCACCCATCAGCCCTTTTCCTGGCTGGTGGCTGGTTCCCAGACTCTCCTCCCAGATACTTCTGCACAGTTAAGGGCTAAAGGAAGGGGGCCTCCCTCGGGAGGAAGCCCACTGGCCAGTGTCCCCGGGAGGTCTTGGTCACCTGGGGCCATGACCAAGAAGAACCGCCACGGTGACTTCTTCCGAAGGGCAGTCGGGGGCTCTGAGTTATCACCTGGCCCAGCGGGGCAGTGGGCACCTGGCCCTGCAGAGAACGGGGTCCTGCTCTGCTCTCCTCCCACAACAACAATAGGCCTGATCTGGGTGGCCACACTCCACTGGACTTCCCGACAAGCGATTCTCACATCCCTCAGCCTCTACAACTGTCCCTGTGGCCTACACAGACTCTCTCTGGAAGGCAGCATCGGGCACTCGGGACACAGCATGAGATAATGACAGTGCTTTTTGCGTGAGATCCTTGCAAGGATTAAATGAGATCATGCATACACAACCAGGACAGTGCCTGGCACTTGGTAAACAGTCAGCAGTCACTCACAGCTGCCACGTTTGATTTCATCCCAAGCTGAGGCCAGAACCCCCTACAGGTGTGAGCTTTTAGGGCCAAAAAGCGTGTTTGAAAGACTCACTGGAGGACAGGGCAGGATGAGGGGCAAACAGGGCCACACCTGGCAGCAAAGAGGACAAGAGAAACCTGCCTGGTTATTCTCTCAGTTGGAGAAGAAACAGTCACCATCCCATGATTGCAAGTCTTGCCTCGAGCTTGTGGGAAATGCAAGTTCTTCGACCCTACCTCAGACCTTCAGAATCAAAAAATGTGGATTTCTGTTTTCACCAGCCCTCCGGGTGACTGTGATACTACTCTCAAGTCAGCTGAAGATCCATTGCGCTCCCTAGGGCAGCGGCTCAACCTGATTGTACAGCTGACTTGATTGGTCTGGGGTGGAGTCCAGACTCTGGTGGGTCTCAGATGCTCCCCAGGCACTACAGATCCGTAGCCAAGGCGGAGAATCACCATCTAGCCCCTGGCAGCTCCCGGGAGCAGCAGCATGGCCTGGGAGCCTGTCAGGTATGTGTGTGGCTCTCTGGCCCCCAGACCCAGAGTCAGAATCCACATTAACCACAATCCCAGCACGGTGTGTCTATAACTGACACCTGCTCTAGGTGAGTCTGCTTAAGATTTGGAAAGAAACATGGGCACCATGTGGTCCAAACTCTTTACCCACTGGGTGCAAACCTGAGGCTGGGCATAGCCCGAGACTCCCCAGATCACCCTGGTTACTGCAGCAGGTAGAGAATCTAAACAGTGTCCTCACACCCAGGCTGGTCCTTCTTCCCTTGCCCACACAGCCCCCAGCCAAACACGGGGGCTTGCCTCAACCTTCCTTTGGAGCCTTCTCTCAGCCTTCAGTCTGAGGCCTCAGACGAGAGGGGAGGAAGCTGCCTATAGGAGGAAGCTGTTGCTAACAGGTGTCTGAGGTGGCATGGGTTCCACTGGGCATCCTACAAATTCCCAAAATGCCTTCTCGAGGGCACGGTTGCCATTCATGAAGACTTTTGCCACTCACTGGCTTGTTACTGGAAGCCTGATCATATCGGGGACGTTCCGTGTCCAGAAACACTGAAGTCACGTTTAAACACACATACACTGGGGCCCAGAAAGGAGAAACAAGTTTGAGGGATGATTCCAGCATGCACCAAACTCATCTTTCTACTGTCAACACTGTCTTAAGTTGTATTTTTAATAAAACACAATACTGTTGAGCCTAGCTCACTCATAAGAGGGTCTTAGACATGAAATAATCCACATACATGAACATGAGGAGAATTTGATTATCTTCTTGCCGTATTCCAGGAAGAAAATAAAAAAGTCTTTGGGGTAGGGAAAATTCAACACATACATCCCTGCACGTTGCCACACACACGCATGCGTGTGCACACACACACACACCCACTGCAATCAAAGTTTCCTCTCCTCTGGGCTGCAAGCCCTCAGTGTCGAGGGTCACATCTCACCCACCAGGGCTGGGCACAGGGACCCCTGATAAAGGCTGAGCTGCCAGTCAGCAGAGTAACCAAGAGAAAAGGCCAGTCAGGGCCAGAAGACGCAGAACATCCAGGGCCAGAGGCATCCGTGGGCCACCGTACTACCAACTCCTGGACTATGGGCAGGCAGCCACCAAGACCAGGCCAAGGCCCAAACTTTATCTTTAAACGGAAAAATAAAAGTCACAGATACCCCCTTTTCCAAAGCACGTTATCACTCTCTTCTCCCACTTACTCTCAGGCACAACGCAATTTCCAGCCCAGGTCATTCCTTGAACGTCTCCCAAGCACCCACGAGGCCCAGGCCCCTTGCTTAAGGCACCACTGCAGATTTTCAAGCATGAAACTCAAAATCCAAAGTCACGGCAGTCCTTCTTGCAACGCGCTATACCATGCCGGCCACATTATCATCCCACGGCTCAGATTCTCATACCTTCCTTTGTGCAAAGTGAATTGTGCCAGAAAACCATAAGGGTAGGAACTCAGCTCTGCTGGGCTTAAGTCACAGCCAAGAGTTCACAGAAAACACCGCTGTGTACCACCACAACTGCACGAAGCCTACTGTTGAAGTGCAGTAGTGACTGGGGGGAGGGGCAAGGTCACGCGTTCCCGAACATAGCAGGGGAACCACATCGCTTTGCTTGAGACAGACCCAAGACCAACCATTCCCCGGAGCCCCCCAACATTCCCTAAACTTGGACTGATGGCTTATTTCTGTAACGTGCACAAATACGTAAAATCAACTAAGACATTTCTCTCCATTGGAGAAAGAACGAATAACTATCCGCACGTTGTCCTCCACACGGAAAAATGCCAGAAGGTTCCTGGTACCAAGTCCACACATCCCGGTGGACCGCAAGGGAGGCCAGGAGGAAAGGAGGCAGGGAGACAGCTGCTTGCTGCCTCAGTAGCAGCAGCTGACCATCTGAGCCAGAGGTGCAAAAGGGGCGGCCGAGACGGTCCCTGGGAGACGGGACAGCAGATCTCCATGTTAGGAGGAAAAGATTTGGGGCCAGCGAGGATATCTACGCTAGGATTCATGCCAAACAGCATGCGATCAAAAGAATGAAGGGAAAAGAATCAATCAACATGTTCGCCTGTATACCCTGGTTTTCTTTCCTCTGGGTTAGGAAAATAATTCACTTTTTTAATGCAAGAAGAAGTTATCGATTGGCTTAGCCTTCCTTCTAATCCCAAGGAAATGCTGCGCATGTAGACACACAGGCATCCTCAAACTACCTCCTTCTTCAGCAGAGCCGAAAGCTCACTGTGCCCACAGCACAGGGTGGAGGTCTTAGAAATCAAACAGAAGGAATAAAGGGAAGTTCAGCTCACCTGGTACCACCTGTCACCTTCATTCTCTCCCTTAATTTGCCCCCTCTCGCAATGACATCCCATCTTAATAATATTTTTTTTTCAACTAGGACCTGACCTCAGGCTCACTGAAGCCCTGGTAAGTGTTCCCTATGAAGAGCAATCTCCAAAGGTTGGTGCTCATGGTGATGGTGACAATCACCAGATGTGGGGTCACAGGGACAGGCACGTGCCTGCTGGTTTAGCCATGTTCGGATGCGGCACTTGTGCAAGTCAGCTATGTCTGCTGAGCCTCAGTTTCTTGGTCTGCATAGTGAGTCGCTAAGGGGGTTAAACAAGTTGAGGGGCAGCAAGGTCTTAGCACAGGGCAGGGCTGGCCAACGCATCCTGTAAAGGGCCAGGTGAGAAATACCATAGGCAGGTCACACAGCCTCTGTCCCAAGCACCCAACTCTGCCATTACAGCGTGAAAGCAGCCACAGGTGATCCATAAATGAATGGGAATAGGCTGGATGCCTAGAAAATCTTCTTATGAACACTGAAGTCTGAATTTCATATACTTTTCATGTGTCACGGGACATTGTTTTTCTTTTGATTTTTCTCAATCGTTTAGAAATGTAAGAGCCATCCTTAGCTCATAAGCTATAAAAAAAAAAAACAAAACAGGCAGAACCCACAATGAGCTATCAGCTCACACCCATTAGGATGGTTACAATCAAAAATTCAGACAGCAAGTGTTGGGAAGGGTGCGGAGAAATTGAAATCCTCGTGCACCGTCACCGGGGATGTAAAATGGTATAGCAGCTATGGAGAACAGTATGGAGGTTCCTAAAAACTTAAAAGTAGAGCTACCGTATGATCCAGCAATCCAACTTCTGGGGATACATCCAAAAGAATCGAAAGCAGGGTCTTGAAGAAATATTTGTATGCCCATGTTTATAGCATTATTCACAATAGCCAAGACACGGACACCCAAGTGTCCACTGACGTATGAATGGATAAACAATATGTGGTGTGTATACACAGACAGACACACACACACACACACACAGTGGAATATTATTCAGCCTTAAAAAGAAAAGAAGTCCTGTCACAGGCCACACCGTGGATGAACCTCGAGGACATTACGCTAAACAAAATAGAGCCAGTCACAAAAGAACAAGTACAGTATGAGTCCACCCATAGGAGATAGCTCGAATAGTCAAATTTAGAGAGACAGAAATTTAGAGAGACAGAAAGCGGAATGGTGCTTTCCAGGGGCTGGAGGGAGTAAGTTATAGGGAGTTACTGTTTATTGGATACAGAATTTGCTTGGGACGATGAAAAAGTTCTGGGGTGGATGGTAGATGGTTGCACAACAGTGAGTGTACTTAGCGCCACTGAACTTTCAGTGCACTTGAAAAATGTTAACCTTTTTAGATTATTCTTTAATGTTTATTTATTTTTGAGAGAGAAAGAGAGAGAGAGAGTGTGTGTGTGTGTGTGTGTGTGAACTGGGGAAGAGGCAGAGAGAGGGAGACACAGAACCCAAAGCAGACCCCCAGGCTCCGAGCTGCCAACACAGAGCCCGACGCGGGACCCCAACCCATAAGCCGCGAGATCAGGACCTGAGCCGAAGTCAGACACCCAACCGACAGAGCCACCCAGGTGGCCCTAAAAACGTTAAACTTGTAATAGCAAAAGATATGTGTATTCCATTACAGGTTTTAAAAGTTTTTTTTAATGTTACAAAAAAAAACAAAATAGGCAGTGTGCTGGGTATGACCCACAGGCCAGAGTTTACCAAGCCCTGGCATAGGGCATAAAAGCAATGGAGTAAGGCATCTCCCCAAAAAAGGGAAATGAGGGGAAGGGTACCCGTTATATGTGAAAAGAGAGCTCAGAGGCAAATGAAGGGATTTTTAAGATTATTCATTCAAGTCTACCAAGCACCCACTCTGGACACAATTATCATCTGGGCACAGACACAAACACAGAGGCACCTCCAGGCTCTACAACCCTACCCTTCCGTCCTGCACCCCACTGTCCAAGGGAAGTCCCCAGTGCATATGTGAGGACATGCCCTAAGGTGTGCTGGGGTGTCCTGGGGGCCAGGAGGGGGGCAAGGCCACACAGGCAGGCACATGGCTCATACATGGGGGCACACTCTGCTTGGAGTGGTCAGCGATCTTGCCAGGGATGGAAAAGTTCAATGACTACAAGGGTGACTTTAATTATATGTTGTCGCTGACTACCAGTGGTTACGATGGTACAATTACACATGTATTTATCAGCAAGATACTTGCATACATAATAAACCAAAAGCAAAACGTTAAATTTCAGTGGACGCTTAAAATACAAAACTGGGCCATGATGCAAAGCAGCCTCACTCACAAGGGGGTGGGACAGAAAAGCCACAAAGCTCCCCTCCCTTTCAAGAGCTGGTTGTTCCCACCCACCATGACCGCGTGGCATCCATCCCAGGAATGCGCTCCCCGAACACCAAGTAAATCCCAAACCCCAGTGGTGTGTCAACAATGCTCCTTCACAAAGGGGAAGCTGACTTCGGAAACTCACCACCTTTCTGACGCTCTCTGAACTTGCTAACCACTACGGTCCCCAGGGGGTGCCGAGGAGACCGCACGCCTGGCAGCACCGGGGGGTTCCTAGCTCTGGTATGAGTCTGAGGGGAAAAGGCTAATTATCTGAAAATGGCCTATACTTTCCTTAATCTTGAATAAATAGAGAGAGAGGGGAAAAGATGATGAAGCAGAGAGAATGAAAACAATAGCAGGAGTCACACGTGTGTTGAATGCCTACTTGGAGCTGGGCATTGTTTTAAGCACATTACATAGACTAGTTGTATAATCTACTAGGTTGTCATTATTGTCATTCCCAATTTACAGATGAGAAAACTGAGGCTAAGTCCCCCGAGACACAGTCACACAGCCGGTGAGTGGGGGAGCCAGGGTTCTACCCCAGGAAACCTGGCTCCAGAGTCCACATCTTTGTGATGGGTTGCCAGGTCTCGGGGTCATTTCTCTCTCTCCTTGTTATTACTTCCATCCTGGTACGGCTATGACGTTCATTGTGCAATAATTTGTAAGCCAAGCATGGGGCGACTTTTCACCCTCATCCACAGGAATAAGTTTTCCAATACACAGTGTGTGCTGTATCTGGACTTGGGAGCCCCAGCGCTCAGAGATCTGGACTTGGGAGACCCGGCGCTCAGAGCCTCAGCCTGTCTCCTCAGGATGGCTGACCCCACACGGCCAGGCACTGGCCAGTCCCACCCAGATCGAGCATGGCAAACCTGAAGAGGACACATGAGAACCTCTAGAAGAACATGAAATACAATATAAATTAGAGTCTTGCCCAGGAGACACACAACTAGTCATCTGGACAGGAAGTCTTCTGAGCCTCATAAACTCCTTGCGCCACACTGAAAGAGGTCACCTTTTCCTACTCTGCCTCTGTGTATTCAGTCTCAGTCTTACTGTGTATGTGCCTTCATGGAATATCTACAGATGTTCACACAACATGGCACTCATGTACAGAGATGGCCCAGCATGGCCCTAGACATATTTTTCTATTTTAAAAACTGGATTGAAAAGAAGACATAATGACAGTATTTTTGTAAAACTGACCACTTTAGTGTAAAAAAAAATGCTTAAGAGGGCAAGGAGTAAAGAGATGGTAAAAAGTGGGATTTCATTTGGACTGCTAGGCCTACTATTCTAAGATCTTATTCAGGTTTGAGATAAAACTCCATCTATCTGCCTATCCATTTATCCATCAACCCACCCATCTATCCATCCATCCACCCACCCATCCATATTTTCATCCATCCATCTATCTATCCATCCATCCACCTATCTATCCATCCATCCATCCATCCACCTATTCAACCACCCATCTATCCATCCATCCATCCACCTATTCATTTTTTTTTTTTAAATTTTTTTTTCAACGTTTTTTTATTTATTTTTGGGACAGAGAGAGACAGAGCATGAACGGGGGAGGGTCAGAGAGAGAGGGAGACACAGAATCGGAAACAGGCTCCAGGCTCCGAGCCATCAGCCCAGAGCCTGACGCGGGGCTCGAACTCACGGACCGCAAGATCGTGACCTGGCTGAAGTCGGACGCTTAACCGACTGCGCCACCCAGGCGCCCCCATCCATCCACCTATTCAACCACCCATCTATCCATCCATCCATCCACCTATTCAACCACCCATCTATCTATCCATCCATCCATCCACCATCTATCCACCCATCCATCCATCTACCCATCTATCTATCCATCCATCCATCCACCATCTATCCATCCATCCATCCATCCACATATTCAACCACCCATCTATCCATCCATCCATCCACCCATCTATCCATCCATCCATCCATCTATTCAACCACCCATCTATCCATCCATCCATCCACTCATCTATCTATTCATCCATCCATCTATCCACCCATCCATCCATCCACCCATCCATACATCCATCCATACATCCATACATCCATACATCCACCTCTTCAACCACCCATCTATCCATCCATCCTGTCAGTCACCAGTTTTATTGAGAACCTATTCTGCATCGGACACCATTTCAGGAAAAAGAAAAGCAACACTGAAGATCACACTCAAGGCCCTGCTCTTACCAGCTTTATGCTGTAGTGGGAGAGACAGAGCAAAACCAATAAAGGAGGGGTGGGTCACCAAAATGCTTCCTGCACCAAACACCACAATGCATTTGAAATCCACCTAAAACAAAGGTAAATCAGAGCCATTTCTTCACTTGTTGTTATCATCAAGGATCAGTTGTGAAAGCAAACAAGAGTGTCTTCTATGGAAATGCTAACAGTACAAAAATGTATTCTGATGTGGCAGAAATCATTTGAGGGCAAATACTACAAGCAATTTTTTATGACAAAAGCTTTATTTTTCGTCTTCTCTTCCTTGATTTAAATATATACATGTATGTGGGTGCACAAGTATCGAAATTCAAGTATTTCAATATAAATTTTGTATTCAAAATACTTTTCCTGATTTCAGTTGATTGCATATCTCGAGCCAATGTTGCAGCAGTAATTTTTGTTCTGAATCAAAAGCAAGGATATCTCTCTCTTGTTTTCTCGCTCTCTCTCTCTCCTGTGCTCAACAACCTCTCTTGCCTCCCCTACCCTCCAGCCCTAAGAAGCCCAAATACCAAACTGTTTTCAGAGCTGAGTGATCTCAAGGGCAAAACCTGTTCCTTCCCATGCATTTCCCTGCTGAAGGTTTCGGGGGCTGTGGGGCCGAGGCGCTGGCGAAAGCCACGTCACAAAGGCATCAAAATAGAAGGACAAACCTTCCCACTTTGATTTGAGTGTGTAATTGTTTGAATACATCTCGCCCGCGCTACAATAATGTCATCCTTGGTTGACACAGATTTTAAAGCCTTTTGAAAAGGTGGAATGTTATCAATCACGAGCGTGATTATAATGGGATTTAAGTGGAAGAAGCTAAGATTCAGACCCTTGCTGGGGCCAGGCTCTGTGACAGAGGCGGGAGGAGAAAGAAGTAAGGCGGCTGGGTTTCAGCCAGGAAAAGGACGCGGTGTGTCGCCTTCGCACACACAGCTCCCCTCCCAAAGCCAAAGATGTCCCAAAGAAGCACCCCCAAACTCTGTAACTCCAGCTGGAATTCTCCCACCCTCCAAAACCAATCTGCTTGTGTTCCCATCACATTAGACCAGTGGCTCTCAAGCAGGGATGGCTGTGCCCCCCAGGGGACACTTGGTAGTGTCAGGAGACATTTTTGGTTGTCACAGTGTGGGGAACCGGGTATGCAGTTGGCATCTGGTGGGTGAGGGCCAGGGTGCTGCTAAACTCCTACGATGCACAGGCTGGTCCCCACAGCAAAGACTCACCCGGCCCAAATGTCAAAGCGCTGAGGCTGAGAACCCCCGCTTTCGATTCAAAGAGGCTGAGCCAGAGATAGAGGGTTTGAAGCTGCTTCCACTGGCTTTGCTACCTTCCTGTTCACCAGCAGACCAAGGCAGGTGACAGAGGAAAGGATAAAACTGGAGAGGAAGAAAGGGCTCTTTGAGCCAAATTACTTCCTCTTTTGCCTTTTGAGCGAACACACACCTTCCTTATTACAAGTCAGAAGAGGCTGGAAACCCAGAATTTTTTTTTTTCTTCAAGGCAAAACAACCCAGGATCTGCTGGCGGCAGGGCCCTGAGACTGTCCAACCGCTCCCTGACAAATCACAACACTACCTACAGATGTCAAATGCACCCGCTGAACCCAATCACATGCCCGGATTACTAAGGCAGAGAATTGTGAATTTCATTAAATATGTTAAAGGGGAAAAAATCAGCTTTGAAAAATAGTAATCCTGTCTTTCAACAAAAATATTATAGGAAGCTATGAATTTGGTAGATCCGAATAGGATGTTGGTACATGTTTTACTAAGGTAATATAATGGCACACTATTATTAGATCACATTAATCATTACTGTGCCAACGGCGCTGACAGCCCCACTGAAAAGGATTGAAAGCCCTGGTAATGGATATAAATTACCCATTGTGTGATAAAAGGATTTTTACTAAGAAGGTAAGAATAAAACAGCAAATTTCTAATATAACTGTTGTGTAAAGACCAAAATAAAAGTAATCCATGGTCACTAATATCCACAAAATCGGAAGTAAGCACTTTCTCAACGAGATAAAGTCACAATAAAAAAATATATATTCGGTACAATGTAAAATTAATTTCTGAGCGCATAATTCCACTATCAATTTCCCCGGTTGTGTAGTGACCTCTGAGGCCCATGGTCAGGAGGAGGTGGGCTCTGGGCTAATGAGATCTGAGGGTGAGTTTACAGAGATATCGCGGCCAGCTCCGATGAGGCGGGTGCAGACATCAAATGCAGCAGTGCCCCCTCGTTTGAATTTTAAGTTTTTATCCGCTTCGATGCCAGGAAAACACTCCATTACTGAGTCTGGGATCTTGAGTCTGAGACGACAAACACAAAGCCACTCTGGGACAAGTGTCCTCCAAGACCGGGACGGGCCCCGGCCCCACTCGGTGGGTGATGGGGAAACAGGCCGCAGGTGGTGCTCGCGTGGGGCCACGTGGCTTTGGGCAGCAGCCGCACCCGCTCCCGTCCCAGCCGCCAGCTGGTGTGGGCGGTAAGTCTTAAGGCTGTCACCCAGAGAAAGAAGTCAACCTTGCAGGGCCCTGCCCCGCCGGTGGCCCCGTCCTGAGACTTTCTGGGCATGTCTTGACATCAGACGCTCATCCCACCTAGGAGACCTGGGACCCACGCTCGAGTCCAGGGGAATTTCGAATCCGGAAGCTTCTCTGGAACCCATCTCAGTCCAGGGAGGAAAAGGGACTAGCTGGGAAAACACTTCCCCAGCACAGGGGTCTGTAACCCAGACAGGGCGGCCTGGACAAGCCACAGACTCACAGACAGACACCAGTTCAACGAACTACAAAACGATGTTCCTTACCAGGCAAGTCTTAAAGCAACGGAGCTCCCTCCTGGCCGAAGGGTATTCTTAAAGCCGTGGTGGGCAGGAACTGAAAAAATAAGGCCTGTTAGCAATCCTGCAGGTCGGACATATCGACTTCAATAAGACAGGTAAACAGCATTCATCCAAGGTAACAATTTGCCAAGGTAGTCAAGAGTCTAACAACATTTAATAGCCCCACTGCCCCAATTCATTGAGCAATTTAAAAATGGGAACTATGTGACCTTTGCTGCGATAAACCCAATTTGCTCAGCTCCTTTTAATGGGAAACTGCCACCTGCAAAAAGAGAAGGGGGCGGGGCATCTAACCATTTCTTCTCCAGATGGGACAGAAGAAATAGGCAAATAAGAGAGCTCCCGCTCTCTGTCTCTGTCTCTCTCTCTCTTTCTCTCTTTCCCTCACTCTCTCTTTAGAATTCTAAAGGTTGAGGAACTGAGGAAGTCCTCAGGGGTTCCCTTCTCTCTCCGATTTAAGGACCCCCCTTCAGTAGACCACAACTCCACCCAAATTTCAATTGACCACACCTGTTCAGTGGCCAGGGCCGCATTCAGTGCATCCAAACCAGGAATCTGCAGCCGGCCCAGGCTCTGGGGTGTCGTGTGGCCTCAGGGTCCTCTCTCCTGAACCAAGACCAGGAAAGCAGGAGCCAGTTAGGCACTTTACTCTCTCCTGTCTCACTGCTAAAGTAAGTCCCATCCACGACGGCACCCTCGGACGAGACGGGGGCCTAGATAGAAAGCCCAGATGCCAGCCCACGGTGGTCCCGGAGCAGTGGGCTGGGGTGATCAAGCCAAGCCCCAGCGTGTGATCTGCAGTCCACTCCTTGGGTCCAACCACACCTGGTCCAGTGCAATTCGGAATCCAATTTACAGGAAGGATTTTACAGGGCAAGCAAAAGTTCCCTCTCAGTAAGTTACATTTTACTGACCCCGAAGTTGCGCATTCTGATATTATAGAAGTGAAATTCCAGTAAGGGTTCGAGGGTGTGTCTACAAATGGGAAACCAGAAGATGCACTCAGAGAGCCCGCGGTGGCTGCCCCAGTCCATGATGACAAAATTTGGATACGAAACCGCTGGCTTACAACATTCCATCTAACTTCCAAGATTGATTTCTGGCAACCAAAAAAAGTGTTTGCTGATCGAGTGCTGAAAATGTTTCCTCAAAGTGTAACAGGGACACGGCAATTTGTCTTTAAAAAATTTTTTTTAATTTTTTTTTTATGTTTGACAAAGAGAGAGAGACCAAGTGTGAGCAGGGGAGGGGCAGAGAGAGAGACAGAAACACAGAATCCGAAGGAGGCTCCAGGTTCTGAGCTGTCAGCACAGAGCCCGATGCGGGGCTCGAACTCGTGAACTGTGAGATCATGACCTGAATCGAAGTCAGATGCCCCACCGACTGAGCTACCCAGGCGCCTGGGGGCACTGTTATTTGCAAACTAATGTCTACCTGCCTGTCTTGAGACATAAAGCAAAAGTTTACATCTCAACCATCTGCAACAAGGAAAGAAATTACAAGTCTGTCTCTCCCTCAGAGTATCTTTGTCATTTTGTTTTTCCCGTATCATTCAACACTGAAATCTAGAGAGTGCAAAACAAATGCTCGATGCTATGCTTCCTCAGGCCTGTCCCACCTCAGGCCTGTCCCAGCCGTGAGCGGAAAAGACCCCAGCACCCGGCTGGCTCTGCAAAGACTAACTCGCTTTGGTCACAAGACTCCTTACTTTCAGGGAAGGGGCTGCAGGAGGTGGGGGTACAGACTCAGGTTTTAGACCCAGGCTCATGGCTTGCAAAATTCTACAACTCTTCTCTAGGGGCTGTCTGCTCAGGAGTTTTGTGAATCCCAGTGACAGGGAGAACATGGAGGGACATCATCTGGGGGAGTCCCACACCCACCAGCCCACCGGCTTCACACGGTTGATCAGAACATCACCAGCTCCTGCACTCTGCCCTTGGGGCAGTGATGGGAGCTTCTCTGCCCTAAATCGGTCAAGGCCTCAGCACAAGCCCCTGGCTGCACTGGGGGCTGTGCCCCGGTAAGGGCTCTCCTAGATGGCTAGGATCCGAAGGTGGCTGGGCTGCCTGGGCAAGGTTGGCCCAACAAACCCCTGCTGGAACAGCAGCAGAGCCCGTGTTCAGAGGCCATACTGGGGTCCGAGGAGAGGAAATCAAGTTAGTGCCACCTGTATGCTTCTGAACCACTTTGAGGGGGCTCCTACTGTCTGATGTCATTGCAGTCACTGCAGGTTGGGCAAAGGTGGCCCCATGAGACCACTGATGTTCTCGATCTGGGGTGGACAGGGAGGAAAATCCCCGCCCAGGAATTCTCTCTTCCTCAACAAAGGAAACAGCTGCCTTGATGCAAGTAGTAACTTGCATTTGGAGAAACTGCGGTGACATAACCAGAAACAGGTCCCTGAAATGAGGCCTCCCCTCGCCCCTGCCTCCCACGTGGACCCCGTGCTGAGGGGGTGGAGGAGGGGGGCCACCCCTGAGACCGTGGAGTGGGGGGTGCAGCTACCACCAGATCCGAGGAAGAGTGGGAGGGGTCAGATCACAAAGGCAGCAAAAAGCAGGGCCTGAGCCAAGGCCAAGTTGGGTAGCAACCACCCCCCAAAACATCACCTCCACAGACACGCTTCAGTGCCTAAAATCCCACCGACGATGAATCACTAACCCCTGCAACACAGGTAAGGCACGCACATAGTGACCCTCGGCCGCAGACACCGCAAGTGAGCTTAGACCTCAAACCTACCGTGCACCAGGCCCCAGGGCACGCCAGGGGCAGCCAGTCTACCCATTGTATGAGGAGGCTGCAGGCCAGGTAGGGGGCCAGGAGGCAGGCCAGAGGCTGGGGCACCGGCAGGGGATGCACACCAGCTGAGCGCTTAAGCACGTACAGCAGGGCCTCAGTGGAGACAAAGATGGAGGGAGAAAGGACGAAGGTTCAGAGTCCCTGACATGAGAGGAGTGTGGGGTCGAAGAAGAAGTGTAGGGGAATGGGGACGTAACTTCTAGGAGGGGGAGAGAGGGCAGGGAGTGCAGGGTGCTGGGGAGGGGGTGGCAGGAAGGGGCCTCTTACAACCCAGGCACTTCCGAGGCCCCTCTGAGCTGCACAGGGGAAGGGAAGGGGTGGAAAGCTCTGAGAGAGAGATCTGAAGAGAGTGGGGAGGACAGGAAGACACAGGGGACACAGGCAACAAGACAAAGTGGGAGGTGGCCCCGGGCAGCTCTGGCCTGGCACCCAGTGGGCCATGTTGTGGCCCCCGTGCTGTGAATTCCGTAGGCAAAGCAGGCACTGGGGACAGGGCACACCCCTCCCTTCCCGGTCCTCCCAGGGGGCACGCGGAAGCTCTGAGCAGAGCTGGGGAAACCCTCACTGGGCAGAAGCCAGGCCCCCCAGACTTGGGCCCGAAGGTGCTGACACGGAAGTTCCTGGCAAGTGAAGAGATGAGCAGAGATGCGGCACCCCACCATCGCCAGGGCCCTTGGTAATCAGACCCTCCCTCTAGGCCAGCATGCTGCCAGCCCATGGTCGTTACACTCAATGCCGTGGCAACTGGAAGGCCATCCTAGTAACAAGTTACCCTTTACTGAGGGCCTGCCAAGCACCAACACCATGCTGAGGGCAGTCCCTGTGTCACCTCCCAGCTCACAGGGAAAAGGCTTGTCCCACTCACTTCTCAGGCCCTAACCTCCAGGCAGAGCTCAGTACATGTTTGGAGGAGGGAGGGAGAGAGGGAAAGAAGGAAGTAGAGATAAAAGTATAGAGACAGAAGGGAAGACTAAGGAAAGAAGGAAGGGAGGAGGACGGGGGGAAGGGAAGAATGAAGGAAGAGAGGAAAGAAATAAGGAGGGAGGGACAAAAAAGGAAGGGAGGAAGGAAAGAGGGAGGAAGGGAGG
>NW_026057588.1:20869501-20889501 GCF_023721935.1 Panthera uncia
TCCTCCCTCCCTTGGCTGGTGCCCTGCTCCCGAGATGCTACCACTGCAGAGCCGCGAGCTCCCAGGGAGACTGGCTGCCCCTCCCAGGGCTCACTCGGAGGCCCAACAGCAGGAGTCGGGGTGTCCCCTGAGGGGTCTGGGCAGCCTGGGGCAGATGGGAGCCAGACAAACCGCTCTCCTTCCAGGAAAGTGTCGGGAAGGAAGGAGTCGGCAGTGAGAGAGCCAGCTGGGCTCCCTCAGCACTCTGCCGGGGAAGCGTGTGGCCAACAGGACACGCATCTGGAGCTATCTGGAGATGACACCCCATCCCTCCCGGGACGGTGGCTCCGGGCACTGTTGTCCTGGAGGGATGCCCAGGCGAGGGGCTCCGGCCTCTCCTCCAGCGTGCACCCCCCACCTCCGAGGTTCCAGACGCCCTTCCTGGCCCAGTGCTCAATCATCTCCAGGCCACTAGGGGACAGGGACCCTTCCACAAACCTACGGCTCCTCAAAATGCACTCGGACCTTGCATTCCCTAGCACTGAGTGACCGTCACTCTTTCTCTGAGAACTCTGAGGGACGAACACGGCCCCAAGTGACACAGCCATTGCCCCTCCAAGCTCCCAACAGGAGAGGAGTCCAGGTGACAAGAGCCGCCTGGGGAAGAGCCACAGGGAAGCTGTCTCATGTAGCTGTCCCCTGTCGAGTGCCCTCTGTGTGCCAGGCTCATGTCCAGGCTCCGGGGACCCTGTGATAAGCAATGTCTCTGTCTGTGTGGAACTTACGTATTAGTGAGCACCTTCAAATGAAAGACAAGTAGAAGTAAAATATAATGTCAGTGAATAATAAGCTCTAAAAAGAAAATAAAGCAGGGGGAAACGATGGACAAAATGATGGATGATTTTTGATAAGGTGACCAGTGACCTCTCTAAACAGTGACATCTGACAAAAAAAAAAAAAAAAAAAAAAAAAAAAAAAAAACACCTGAATAAAGTCAGAGAGCAAGCACTGCGAAAATCTGGGGAAGAACTCTACAAGCAAAACAAACAATGGGTGAAAATAGTGAGTGCAAAGGCCCTGGGGTAGAAAGGAGATGGTGCATTCAAGGAGCAGCAGCACATTCCCTGTGGCCAGGACATGGATGGTGAGCAGGGAAGTGGGACAGGATGGGCCTACTTTGTCAGGCATGGTAAGAAATTTGGATGTTGGGGGCGCCTGGGTGGCTCGGCTGGGTAAGCATCTGACTCTTTGTTTCAGCTCACGTCATGACCTCACTGTGTGTGAGTTCGAGCCCCACGCCAGGCTCTGCGCTGACAGCATGGAGCCTGCTTGGGATTCCCTCTCTCTCCCTCTCGTTCTCTGCCCCTGCCCCACTCGCACTGCCTTTCCCTTTCTCTCTCAAAATAAATAAATAAATAAAAATTAAGAAAAGAAAAACATAAAAAGAAATTTGGACTTTATCCTGAGCCATTGGCGGGTTTCGAGCAAGGGCATAACATGATGTGATTTACACTGTATAGGGACCGGGCTGGCTGCCGTGGGGAGAACAGACCGGAGGGGCTGAGAGTGGAGTCAGGGAGACCAGTGGGTGGGGAGGCTGCTGCAGTTGCCCAGGTGAGAGACCGTGTGGCTGGACGCGGGGTGGGAGCCACGGCGATAAGGGAAGCAAGTAGACCCAGGATGCCTGCCACAGACAGCCAGTGAGACTTGCTGAGTAGACCTCAGGAATAAGGGGACCCAGAGTCCCCTTCGCCAGGGACCCTGGCAGTGCAGGGCACCAACTCCCGCACCAGCTGTAGCCGAGGGCTGGGATGCAGTAACCATGTGTCTCTGATGCTCTGACATCTGGGGCCCTACTGGCCCTGGGGGGGCTGCCCCTCCCAGGACCAGCCGATTCCTAAAGAGAGCAAGTGACTCCTTCGGGAGCACGTCTTTCACCAATCCAGAGTCCACGCCCGACCCCCTCCTCCTCTGCCAGGCTCTCCCACTCTGGGCCACTGTCCCCCTGCCCTAATGACCCCAGAGTCAGACACCAGACAACTAGAGACAGCCCCTATACCCCAGGGCCTGCTGTAATGATCCAACTAGCCAATCCTAAATCTGCGCATTCTGCCTCGCCGGCCTTGCCCTCAGCCCGATCGAGGCTCTGGCCCGCGATCTCCCCTGGCTTCCCGCCTCCCCAAGGCCCCGGTGCTTCCCCAAGAGGCCCCGCGTGGCGCTGTGTGCACCCTCCCCCTAGGAACCGTGAACAACAGCAGGTGCTTCCTGATCCACTGGCCTCACCACACTCTCAGGGTCACCTTGGAGCCACTGCCTTCTTCCTGGGGGGCGCATCATGCCCGCTGAGAACCGGTGTCCCCCTCCTAAGTTCTGCCAGAACAGGTGCGTGAGGAGCTATCACTCATCGGCCACCAAGTGTCTCAGAGCAGAGAAGGAGCACTCGCGACCCAGCCACTTGTTTCCTACATCCCCGTCAGCCTGGCCCCGGGCTCCCACCGCTGACCCTCCCCCGCCAGGCCTGCACACACAGGGCTCGCGCTCTCGTGAGTGTGTGCGTGCACGGCACACGCGTGTGGGGGGTGGCAACTGCCACCCTGTGACGGAGCCCAGCGTCGCAGGATGCGGCTGAAACGCTGTCACACGGAGGGCGCTGGGCTGCCCGGACATGCTTCCAAGGGAAGCCTCTCCTTTCACTTTAAAACAAACGTAACTTTGATGCAGAAGCTATCTGATACCTGTTCGATCTAAATGCTTTCAGGATACACAGGCATCAGACACTCGCAGGAACCCGAGACCCCGCGGTATCAGCCCAGGCGCTGGGATGATAAAAGGGGAGCGAGGAGCTTCTTCCCGTCAGCTTGCGACCCGGTGCATGTATTTTTACATGCTTTAGCATGAAAAAAAAAAGCCAAGATGCTCAGAGCCAATCAAATTACTTCCCTGTCTCTTTAATAAACAAATCCATGTGCACATTAACAGTGTTGAAAATTCAATTTAAACTCTTTGTCTGTTGCTGCTTACTCTAAAGATGGTCTTTCTTAAACAACAGAACACCAAGGAGTCGTTAGTGCTCTCTCTTCATTACTTCAAAAAACCAATCATTAGACACCAGAGTATATACGTAATTAGAAAATCACTTCCTTTGCAATCCAAGCTAAGTAGTTTACATACTGTAATTACAGGGACAAAATCAATTTTTAATCATTTCCCTGATTGGGCTCATCAGCTCTGTGGGAACATTGTAACCTGCTTGTTGTGCAAAAGCAACATCTGGGCTAAAACAATTACCCTTTGTTTGCTACAATATTCCTTAAATCTTTTTGCTTGCATAAAAAAAATGAAAACATGAAGACAAGATATTTGGATGTCTTTTTGTCCTTGATCAACATATATCCGAAAGTTCTTCTCGTGACGGGAGTTTAATGTTCCCCGGAATTTACGGTTTAACAGTACACATCCAAGGAATGTATTTTTTCAGTGAGATAAAAGTATCTGATTGTTTTAAAGATCCATTCAGCTGCCTAATTGTTCCATAGCTAACACATGGTATTCAAACAACCCACACATTACAAAAGCTCATTTGGGTAATCATGGGCGACTATTATTGCGATGGTTTACACTTTTCTAATACAAATGAATGGATTTTATCAAAATTTAAAAAAAAAACTAAAAAGCTGAGTATGTGTGAAAAATAGTTGGTATGAATTGGCAAGGCGAGGCTAAGCATTTTGTTCTCTTAATAGGAAATGACCTCATTTACACTGGAGTAATAATTAGTACTGCTTCACTGACAGTTAAGAAAAAAAACTTTCCCAGTATAATAAGGCAGCATCTCCTTTGTTAGGAGATCTACATTGATTATTAACCCTTGCCAAGAAATTCCGAGCTTAACTCTACGTTCCACTGGGCTCCTGCTTGCAGGCAAGAGATAAAAATAGCTGTTTTGGAACCCGTTGCCTCTCACCCAGATTTCCGAAGTTTTGCATCTGAGCTTTTAAGTGACAATCTGAAAACACTTGGTGTCCCCTTTGAAGACACACGGAAAGCCCCCAGCACCCTACCCTACAGCCACCAGAGCCCCCGTCGGCCCCGGTCGGCCCCAGCTCTCCCCCGGTGGCCCTGGTCCCCATGTCCTTTTGAAGTTTATTGGCTTTGATTTTTGCTTGCGAGTCCCCCAACCTGCAATTAATTCATAGTCAAAACAGCCCTGAGAAGGAGAAAAGAAGGGAAGGGAAAGTGAAGGCAGAGGGAAACTATTCTTGCTGGTGTTTGGGTCCAGGCGGAGGATACAGGATGGAGATGGGAAGGAGCAGCCGGAATTCACACACGCACACACACACACACACACACACACACACTCTTAAGGGATCTGCTGTTCAGTGACCTAACCACTCCTGAACTCACTAAGAGTGACAGCTAACGTGTACTGAGCACTTACCGCGTGCCAACCAGAGTCCCACATACTGACCTGCACTGTCTCACTCCCTCCTCACAGCACCCAGGGAGGTGACTACTGCTTTGATGTTCGTTCGTTGATGGGAAACTGAGGCACCAGCTGTGCAGTAACTTGCCCAAGGTTAAGAGCCGGTGGGTGGTGAGTGAGAGATCCAGGCCTGAATCCGGGGGGTGTGGGGGGCTGATCCCGTGGCCCGTGCAGAGTGTCCCAGCGCCAGGCAGGCAGCCCCTCCCACCACACAGCCTTGCAGGGTCCGGTCTCTGAGGCAGCCATGCTTGTCCAGTGTCCACTGAGCAGAGACACCCAACAGCCCCCACATCTGTGTCCTCAGGAGCACACACAGACCTTGGCATCAGTCTCTGCACATGGGGTCCTATCCCTCATCCCAAAATGGGAAATTCTGACCCAGGGTGAGGCAGAGAAGGAAGGCCCACACACTGTAGGCCAGTATTCTGAGGGCAGGAAGCTCAGACCAGATGCACATGCCTCCCACAAGGCTCTTGTACACAAGTCCAGGAAGGGGGCACCCAGCTCTGCCCACGGGCTGTTTTCTCTGGCAGCCAGGTCCTGGCAGGCTCTCCCGATGTCTTTGCCCAACCTGGCCCCGGGGTCTCCCCCCATCCAGGAGAATGCAGATCCCGTATCAGCCCAAGACTTCACGATACGGCAAATCTGAGACCACTCTGGCCCCCAGAGAGCAAATAACACAAAGAAGGGAAAAAAATCCCCCAAACTACAAATGCTTTCTAATTTATTACCACATGAATCAATATATTTATCCCCCTACAAAAGAGACTTCATATCATCACCAAATCACAAGGTGTCTATGAAGTAGCTTATCTTGAAGAAGAAATGGGAAATACCTAGAAATCACAAAGTCCCTGTTTCCTCTTTATCTACACTCACTGCAGGTAATGTTCTGTTCAGGTACTCTTCTTGGTGAACGTTGCTGGAATATTCAGCCATCACACAAAGCTGCACTGTCCAGTCTGATACCCACTGACCACATGTGGCCACTGAACACCTGCCAAGTGTCAGTCCACACTGGGATGAGCCCTAAGTGTAACCGGAGACGTCATGTTGGGAAGAATGTAAAATGTTTCCTTTACATTCTTGATACTTTTACCTGCTGAAATGAATATTCTGGATACATTAAAAATACAGTCTTAAAATCAACTTCACCTGTTCCTTTCAACCTTTTTTAATGTGGCTACTAGAAATTTAAAACTGTACGGATGGTTTGCATTTGTAACTTATTTTCTGAAGCAGGTTGTTAAGAGAAAATGTATCATCATCAATACCACTCGAAATGTGGGTTCCAGGGATAATCTCTGAAGTCAAAATGAAAGTTCTACAAGTTTTTTTTAATTTATTTCTGAGAGATAGAGATAGAGAGAGAGAGAGAGAGAGAGTGCAGGAGAGGGGCAGAGAGAGAGGGAGGCACAGAATCTGAAGCAGGCTCCAGGCTCGGAGCTGTTGACAGAGAGCTCGATGCAGGGCCTGAGCTGAAGTCAGACGCTTAACTGACTGAGCCACTCAGGTGCCCCAAAAGTTGTACAAGTTTTAACTGAACCACTATGGGATCTCCTCAACAGATGTTGCTTTTTTCAGTTCATTTACTTTTATCTGTGCAAAATTGGTTATTCAAGTAATAATATGCTCGCTTCTAGAAAATTTGGAACATGCACGAAATTACAAAGAAGAAAACAAGAATAATCCATAGTTCTATCAGCTGGTGTGATTGCTTTGATATTTTGGTACATTTCTTCCTATTCTTTGCTGCGTGTGTGTGTGTGTGTGTGTGTGTGCGTGCACGTGCGTGCACACATGTGTAAGTTTATAAACACAGCTGAGAACACATTGCATGTGCATCCCTGACTTCACATGTCCTAAAACTTCAGGTCTCAAGTGTAAGAAGACACCATTTGGCCATATGAGAACACAGGTCACTGGCCGAGGTGGTTGAGTATTACACAGGTATTACGAAGGGAAAGCATTAAGAGAGGGAAAAGATAAGCCACATGCTGGGAGAAAAATCTTAGCTGAAGACTGGTGTCCAAAATATGCAAAGAACTCTTAAAACTCAACAACAAGTAACAAAGCAGCCCAGTTAAAAATGGGCAAAAAATCTAGGGGTGCCTGAGTGGCTCCGTCAGTTGAGCGTCTGACTTCAGGTCATGATCTCACAGTTCGTGGGTTCCAGCCCTGCGTCAGGCTCTGTGCTGACGGCTCAGAGCCTGGAGCCTGCTTGGATTCTGTGTCTCCCTCTCTCTCTGCTCCTCCCCCTGCTTGCTCTCTCTCTCTCTCTCTCAAAAATAAATAAATGTAAAAAACTAGTTTTAAATAAAAAACAAAAATAAATAAAAATAAAAAAGGGGCAAAAAAATCTAGATGCCTCACCCATGGAGATGTACACATGGCAAGTAAGCACAGGAGAGGATGCTCGACGTCGTGGGTCATTGAGGGAATGCAAATTCAAGCAATGCACTACACACCTATTAAAACGACTGAAATCCAGAACACCGACACCACCAAATGCTGGCAAAGGCACGGAACAACAGGAACCCTCACCCACCAGTGGCAGGGATGCAAAGTGGCACAGCCACTTTGGAAGACGGCTTAGCAGTTCCTTACAAAACTAAACACACTCTTCCCGCACAACGACCCACCAATCACACTCCTTGGTATTTGCCCAGAAGACCTGAAAACCTACGCCCACACAAAAACCTGCACACGGATGTTTACAGCAGCTTTCCCCATGATGGCCAAAACTTGGAAGAAACTAGGATGCCTCTCAATAACAGAATGGACAAACGGCGGCACATCCAGACAATGAAATAGTGCTCGATGATAGAAAGCGATGAGCTATCGAGCCACAACATGATAGGACAGAACCATACATAGATATCACTAAGTGAGAGAAGCCAATATTAAAAGACAATATACCATGTGATTCCAACTCTGTGACATTCTAGAAAAGGCAAGAGGAGACAGTAAAAAGCTCTGTGGTTGCCAAGAGGCGAGGGGGAGGGAGAGAAAAATAGGTAGAGCCCAGGGGATGTTCAGGGCAGAGGAACGATTCTGTACGAAACCCTAATGGTAGGTACCTGTCATGATGCCTTCGCCCAGCCCCACAGATTGTACAACACAAAAAGTGATCTTTTAATGTAAACAACGGACTTTAGTTAATGTTGACCCTTCGATTATAACAAACGTAGTGCACTAACATAAATGTTAGTAACAGGGAAAACGTAGGTGAGGGGGATGTGGGAACTGTACTATCCACTCAAGTTTTCCATATACCTAGCACTACTCTAAAACACAAAGCCTATTAATTTAAAAAGAATACAGGTAACAGGGAAGGAGCAGCTTTGAGGAAGCCTGGCAAACTCCTCTCTCCGAGCTGCAGTATTTCCACTTCTGCAGACCCGGAAATCTCTCCAGGGTCTAGAGACTTAGACTCCTTCAGAAGCCCTCTGGCCACCACTTCTCTGATGAGTTGATGTCCAAACACCTCCCGGAGAGTCTGCGCAAGGCTGTTATTCAACAAGTACGCTCAGAACTTGTCACAGATCCCCATGGCAGGACACCTCACTCAGCCCGTTCCTTACTTCTATGCAGGTTTGACTTGTAATTTTTAAATTTTTTAATGCTTATTTTTGACAGAGAGGGAGACAGAACGCACAAGTGGGGGGAGGGGCAGAGAGCGAGGGAGACAGAATCCCAAGCAGGCTCCACGCTGTCAGCACAGAGCCCGACACGGGGCTCGAACCCACAAACCGCGACACCATGACTTGAGCTGAAGTCAGACGCTGAACCGACTGAGCCACCCAGGCGCCCCATGCAGGTTTTTATTGTTGTTCTTGTTGACGAATTTTGCAGAATGAACTGGCATGTGGCTCCAGGGCAGAGTCTAGGCCAGGTCTCCACCTGCTTCTCAGGACACATCTCAGAGCAAGGGAAAGGATCTCCCCAAACTATGCCCACTCTTCAGGCGGGATATCCCCCCAAAGCCCCGTCCTTGTTTCTTGCTTCTCCAACACAGAAACTCCAATGCCTCAGAGAGTACTGGTACGGATGGGACACCAGACAGGGCTCAAAGTGACACCGGCCACCTCTCCAGCTGGAGCCCAGCAGGAACGGGGACAGTGTTGGGAATGTTACAGGAGGATGTGGCTTTTTCTTCATTCCTCACTCTGGGCATAAGATGACATCAAAATGCTGCTGTCCTCTTGAACAGCCACCTCTAAATCCATACTAAGTTTGCTCCAGCTACTGGTTAATGCCGGAGGAAGAGGCTGGGAAGGGGAGTCAAGGGCGGACTGATTCAGGGGCCAAGTAAAAATAGTTCACACTGTTTCCCTGCAATTCCTACAGTAACAAAAAGAAACAGTAACTGCCAAAAGCCATGGGCCCTCAAGTATCCCTCATTCTACAGAAAAAAAAAAAAAAAGCACAGATGACAGATGAAAAATAATAGGGAAATCCTTCAGGAACATGCACTCTGAGGGCAGAACCCACTGCAGGACATATAAACACAGGGGGAGAGAGACGCCCCCCGAAAGGCCTGATCTTTTCCTAGCCCGGCCTATTCAGCAGCCAGTGGCAGGTCCCCTGCTGCGTGTCTCATGGTAAAGATCCAACTCCAGAAAATTCAAACCTAACAATTGACAGAAAAGAAAAAAAAGTCCCTTCCCTCTCATCTTCTAAGATTTTCCATTTTGGTAAAGATTTTGTAAACATTCTTAGAAAGAGTATATTCTCCCTCCTCTGCCCACAGGTAACAAGGGATGGCAGATGTTTCAGAAACAGCACATTATAAAAAAAAAAAATCCAATGTCACTAAAACCAGAATGGAAAATGTTTTATACATTAACAAACATTGTAATGAATTTGCACAACCTTAACCGACTGTATACCCAGCATAATGAAACGGTCTCCATCCTTTCAAATAAAAAATTACGTATTCTAGCGCATTGCTTTAGAAAAGCATTGTTCTTAAAAAAAATAAAAAACCTGCATTTTCCCAGCTACCATGTAATTTGTGAGATGCATTTTTAAATGTTCTGCAACAGCAGCGGCTGCATCAGTCAGATGATACCGATAGATAATTCACCAAACCGTCACATGATCTTCCATCAGTCCAAAAGACGCGAATATATTGCCACAAGCTTTGGGAATAATGGGTGCACCTGTTTACGGTGTCACCTCTGTTTGCTAATTGTCTCCTTGAGCTACATTTTACTTCTAATGCATTTATTTTTGACAGGCAGTGTCTATTTAGAAATCACATTACTTCAAGTGCAATTGTTCTTTTGTCTATCAAGTAAATGAAGTGTTGTTATACAGATTTCAGGTTCTGATTAGTAAAGTATCAGAGCCCCAAAAAGGTCAATCAGTTATTTACCTGAGGTAATAGAAGGATGACAGACATCTTGAATATTCTCCAGCTCATACTATAGGCAATTTCATGATAATTACTCAACTCAGTGTAACTTAAATATATAGTTCTGGGGTGCGGAGGCTAGAAAGGCACACGCAGAGCGCATGTCGCGAGACTGGTGTCCGTGCAAAATGGTAGGCAGTTGGGTCTTGTGTTTACATGCACGGGTATCACCAAATCAAATATGCAGTCCCTAGAAATGCAAACAAGTGTGCCAAACGAGTGGGTGGGTGGCTGGGTGTATCTATCTACTGTCTTGAATGCATTCTCCCATTAAAATAGATATTTTAAAACAATCTTCAAATCATCTGACTCTTCAGGTCTGATCTGATGAATTAGTTCAGATCAGTATGAAGGTAGTTACAAATGGAAACAAACAACAACAACAACAACAACAACAACAACTGAGAACAACTATGGAAACATAAACGGAACTGTCTGTGAAGGCCAGAACCTTCTAGGACCAGGATTGCCTTGGACTTCCCCTCTAGAGCAACACAGAGCCAGCTGCCTCCACGGACGGCCCTGTGAAGGCCAAGCCAGCGGACTCGCCAGCGGTCTATGGCATCTAAATGTGTACGAGGAGAGGCCGGGGACCAACTTCCCATGAGTGCAAGTGAGAAGCCATGAACGGACTCAGGTTAAACAACCAGAAGACGTCCCTGTTGGAAGGAAGAGCATAACCTGAGTGCCAACTTGTTTCCTGGTGTTCAGATCCAAATGTCTACGTCTCAAGTACCCTCGAATTATTCCTATAGGTCATCATCCACCTGACTTTCTGCCTCAAAAGCAACCCAAACATGAATCATAAAGACAGTTCTATATTTAGGAGTCTCTTGTCTCCTAAGTGGATCATCTACAATTTCTTTTTTATTCCTCCTGATCTCTGTAACCATGAGTTGCAGGATTCTCTCTCCCTCCCTGCCTGTGCTAACCCCGCTCCTTGTCTGACGCCATTAAACTATCCCCAGCGTCGCCTCTGGCTGAGCACCAGGCCCACGGCCACTGTGCCCACCGGGCCTTGCACACGTGGAGCCTCTCACTGCGTCGTGGTGCTCAACGCGCCCCTCTCCCGACACCCACCTTGTACAGGCCTGTGCAAGGCGGCCACCCCAGGCTTCAGGAGAATTCCAAAGACCACCGCTACTCCATACACTTGCCAAAAGAAAGAGACGGGAAAAGCCACGCTCCCCTTGAGTCACATTCTAAATTGGCTCCCTGGAGCATTCCCTACCTTGTTCACTAAAAACTGTGTGTGTTTCCTCAGTGTTTAGCATATGCGATGTAACCTGAGCAGGACTCACAGTGCACCACTAGTTGTTCTCCAAAGTGTTTTCCCATCAGGACCATAATTATATGCAAACTACTCAGAACCATTCGCAAACATGTTCTAAGTGTTCGCTAGGATTATTCTGCCACCTGAAAGGAGGAAAAAGGGGGAGTCACATGAACCCTTCCTTGGGGACCCCAAGGCCAGTGAGACGGGGGAGCCCTAATGCACTGAACCACAGACTATCCTCAAGAAGCAAAACCTCCGCGACATTTTCTCCTGGAGCGACGAGGAATGTCCTTTTCATTCTGCAATTTATTTCAACTCTAAGTACTCTAATCATGGGAAGTACTTTTTGCTTTTTAAACAGCCTGCTTGTTTTCACAGGTCAAGAGCATAAATAAAACAGTCAAGTTGGAAACTTGGAAAGCTCGTTTGCAGGAGAAGGAAGTCGTTATAGATCGTCCATTTGCTCAGACACCAGGCAGCTCTCAGGAGGCAGCTTAGCCGTGTGTGAAAGCCAGACCCCTCGATGGCCAGCACTTTCTGGGAGGGTTGAGAGGCACCCTGTCCTCTTATCTAGGGGGAATTCATCTTGCAGAAAAACTGAGAAGTTGCCAGAACTGTGCAGGGTCGATACTATAAGGTTCTAACACAGGTTAACCTCCAAGCCAAGGATTAAATCACGGTAGGCTGAGCGGTGGACTGATACCAGGGGCCGCAGATGCATGTCTAAGCTGTGCCTGGGTCGTCTGAAATGTAAGTATCCTGAAGTGCTGGCCATGAAATGTACTCATGTCACCACTAAAGGGGCTCCCGATGAATGAAATTGAGTGCCTATCAATTGCAATACAGGACCCAAACCCTAGTAGATCATTTCTCAATTGCAGAGAATCTCAGGAAAATGAGATGCCTTGAAGCCAACATATCTAAGATGGTTTATATCTTTATGGAAGGAAGGGAGGTAGGAAGGAAGGAAGGGGGGGAGGGAGGGAAGAAGGAAGAGGGAGAGAGGGAAGAAGGGAGGAAGGAGAAAGAAGGAAGAGGGAGGGAGGAAGAGAGGGAGGAAGGGGAAAAACTACTATCCATTTTTCCATATGAGACATCACATAGGTGCACCTACCATGAGGAGCATAGACCATAAACACATAAATTGTGTTCACTTGTAGATCTCTCACACACACACACACACACACACACACACACACACACACAATTACTGATGAGGCTGATGAAGAAAACAAGACTCATGCATGAAGCACCATAAAAACTCACTGTCAATACCAGGGCCATTGGAGCAGATAGGACTAGAGTAGGGGTCTACTGGAGGGAAAAAATCCTGGGACAGCTTCAAGATATGGTGATTACTTCCTGAGTCTGAATGAAGACAGAAGGAACGTCATGGCATATTTGGGGCCATACCAAGGAGGTGTGGGGGGAGGGGGTCCCTGCTGCCACACTGCCAGGCAGAGAACAAACCAAAAGGGCAGGTCTCGTGGCAGCTAAAGACCACAATCGGCCACCAGGCCACATTTTTATTGCTACCTTCGCTTCTATTTTTTTTTCTTTATTCTGCATGTGCTAGAAGAGTCCCCACCCCCTCCCTTTCTTTTTATCAAACATTCCTAATGTAGTGATAAAATGAGGAAGAATGAAAGATTATTATAAAACAGGACTTTTATGGCTAGCGTCTATGGAACAGTCACACTGTTACATATATTTTCTCTAAGTAATCAGGAATGTATTGGTATTTTGAAATTATGTATCTCTAATAACACAAAAGTACTTAAGAACAGAAATAGACAGTAATGGAAAATGCAGTGAACTGTTGACAACATATAGAATTTCTGAAAATAATTTGCAGAGAACAGCAGAGCAGATGAGTCAAAATTTTCACAAAAATATTTCTTGCCTCCGATAGTCCAATGTAATTCATTTTCTATCTCTGTTCATTAATCATTGTTAAAATTAGTGATCCATTTCTTCCACTCTGCCATCTGCACTCAGCTTCGTAACAAACATGACACCTTCCTGCATAATAAAACCTGACAACTACTAGGATGCATTTCCAAATAGCTTTCTGCATATTTGCACCTCTATAACGGATTCCGTTGTCAGACAAAAGTGGATTATTTAACCAGAGTTCTTTCTTTATCAATTCTGAACACAGACGTGTGCGAGTGTGTATGTGTGTGTGAAAATACGATCAAGAAAAATCCATTAATTTTAATTAAAATGAACTTGTCCTTCCTTAAGTAGAAGGTATTTTAAATCCAGGTATATGCCAGCCAAGATCGCTCACCAGGAGCACGGTTGGGAGTACTGTGCTTGATATATAAAGTTTACGTAAATAATGTGTGGTTTCATCTTATAAACTTTTCTAATAAAAATGATCTTGACATTCCAACCTCCTTTAAAAAAATTTTCATTTTAATATCCTGCTTTATTTTGTTTTTCAGTCTTTGATCACAGAATTTCAAATAAATACTTTTAGAGAAAGACAAAACAATCAAGGAGCAGGGAGATACAGACGAGAACACCAATGAATAATTAAACACATGCCAGGCATTCCCTTGGGGAAGCCACCACTGGGTCCAAACCGCAGGGAAGCTTCTTGGTCCTCCTGGATGGCATGCCATGTGGTGCCAATCAGTCTGATGGTGATGAAGGCAGAGATGAATAGCTACACATTGGGACCTTGTCTTTACCCTTTGACAGAGCAGCCTGGTAGGAAGAAAATCTGTGGGCTTCCAAGAAAAGACTGTGCACTTGAATGGCAGAGCAGCCCTGCCTCCCTGCAGCCAGCCCGGGCTGAGTCGGGAGCGGAGGAGGTGATACCAGGGAGGCCCAAGGTAAACAAAGACGACCTGTATTCCTTCACTCTTTCTGCCCCCTCGCTGCACCTCCTCTGAATATGGGAGCCCTCACTAGTGACTCCCCAGTCCTGGAGAAACACATTCCCAAGTCGTCCTGCTCCCCCCCTGCATGCATCCCCCAGCACCTGCCCAACTCCGTGCCAGGGAAGACTGGGGGGTGTACGAAGGTGCCTCGACACTGGATCGGCCCCAGAGTTGCTCGCCACATGGCAGGAGAGACAAGACGCGTGCAGATGTCTCGAAACCAGGACAGTGACGGGCGCCGTGACAAGGGAGAACCGCACAGGGAAACTTCATCCTGACCGGCCACAGGTGGGGGCTGGAAGAATACCCGGGGGAGGCTGCAGACACAAAGTGGCACCCGAGCGGATCAAGACGTCAATAAGAAAGTCGAAGGGGAATAGGATCCTGGCCGAGGCAGACGCACAGGCTGGTGGCAGGGCAACACCGGGGCGCCTGGGGAATGTTCGCACTGGGCTGAGGGCCTAAGTGATGCAAGGCTGCAGTGGCCGGTCCCACCTCCGAGGGATAGAGACACAGGCACGGGCACAAGGGGGAGGCTGCAGAGGTAGCAGTCTGAAGGTGCAGACAACAAGTCACGTGCAAAGAAAGCCAAACACAACAGCACCAAGAACACACAGCCTTACGATAAATTGTACTTTCTTTGAAATTAAGGGAATGGCTGTTTAATGACTGTTGGTCAATGAATCTGCCTCTTTCTGTCTCTCTCTGTGTCTTTGTGTGTGTGTGTGTGTGTGTGTGTCTCCCTCTCTCTCTCTCTCTCTCTCACACACACACACACACACACACACGCCTATTGACAGAGCAGAACTTTTTGTTTAATCCCTCTGGTTTATCTTTCTCTGTCCTCGCAGCCTGGTGTGGAGCTTGGAGCGGATCCCCTAACTAAGCCTGATTAGAATGAGAACAGTCAAAAGACAAACTTTGCAAAAATCAAGGTTTAAAATAGAAATAGCAACTGACCCTCAGCTGCACTGCTGCCGGCTGGGACAGTGACAATAGCGACTCTTTTGTTAAACTTTCCTGTGAGACGTGCTCACCAGACGGGGGTGGGTGTGTGTGTCTGTCTGTCTCATATATGAGGGAGTGGGAGAAAGGTTTTAAAATAGCCACGGCTTAAAAAAAATTAATCGCAAATTACCATTCACCCCTTAGCAGCCAAAATGTCTGCTGATTCATTTAACATATACAAAATCCAAAGCTTCCCTATAAATATTTCAGAACTTGAAACCTCCCATTTTGTCCCTGGCCCTGAACAATAACACGCGCACACACAGACACACACACGCGCGCGCGCGCGCGCGCGCGCACACGTACGTGCGGGGGGGAGGGGGGTGCAGGGGAGGGTAAGGGAGGGTGTGAAACCCCCTCCCCCAGGCATTGTCTTCCAGCCCCCGGCTCCTGTAGCCTGGAGTTTCCTCTTCCCTTCACATGCCTGCATCCTGACACATTCAATTTCAGGTTATCAGCACATCTGAATTATAGAATACTGATGGGGATAGAGGGCAGGCCTCTCCGGGCTGATTAGCACCATTTAAGAAAGCTTTCGCCAGCCGGCTTCATTGGCTGGGAGCGCCACCATGGTGGGTGGCCTTTCTGTATTAGAAGTCAACATGAAGCTGTCTCGTTTGAATTAAATACGGACAAAAAGAAAGATCTGATTATGCTTATTCATAGCTAACCTTTCAAGTTCACCAGGCTGCCAAACTTGGAAGTAAAAACTGAAAGTTTCTGTCCTGTGTTTCTGGATTGTTGGCTATTCTTATTTTCTCCTGCAGTTTCCCAGTGAGTCTGAATCGTGTGCGTGTGTGTGCATGTGTGTGTGTATAAATTTCTGCCTAGCCCACTCTGCAGAGTTTCTTTCTAAAAAGATGCCTCAGTAAGGATTCAGGGGAAAGCTTTTAACTTAGTTAGAGACAGACAACAATGGAAAGTCAAAGTCTGATTTTAATCCATAATTATATGAAAATAAACACACGCACACACACAAATTTGGCTATAGGAGACTTCTTGCAACAGAGTGAGTAGCTGAAAATTTGATTAGCACAAATAAATTTCTGACATGGGGCTGAGTGGAGCAGTGATTCAGAAAAGACCTAAACGTACAGAAAACTGGAATCACTGAGTTGAGAATAATACCCTCATTCATGGTAGCGTTTACCTTTATATCTTCACTTTCACAGATACGCACACACCCCATTATTTTTAATTCCCCTCCTTCCTTAGCATGGGCAACTCCTTCAACACCGAGTTAATAAAAGGAGTGGGGAGCCTCGGGGAGTTCCCGGGGTGGGGGGCGGGGGGCCCACGGCCGACTCCACGGGAGGTGGTACCAGAGTGTGGGTGACGGCCAGGGGCAGGCACCGGCTGGGCTTCTGTCCCGGGGCCAGGCTCTCAGACAGGAAACGCACGCAGTAAATGCCTTCTGGAACGGTAAAGCTGCGGACCACCTCTGGCACCTCTATAACCCGCCGGCTCTGGTTCCATTCAGTTCAGTGTGACGTACGTTTATTGAGCATGTCCTGTGTGCCACTCACAGTGCTACATCCTGGGTTTCACAAAGGAAATGCCACATGTTCCGCACACACCACCCTCCTCCCCATCTCCTCCTTCCTCCACCCTGCTCTGCCCATCTACAGGCCACGGGGATGTTCTCCCACGTACCTGTCCACCTTGCGGGGTCCTCCCCACCGGCCTCCCTCTGAGCGCCCTCATCTGACAGGGTGGCCCGGCCCACCTCCCTTTGCGGATCATTCCCACAGGGCCGGTCAGCCCCTCGAGGACAGAAACCACGACCCATCCTCCCTGGAGTCCCCCCATAAAGTCTCGAATAGAGAATCAACCAACCCCAGCCAGCCATCTGGACACAGGAAAGGGGGCAGAGTGTGCGCACGGCAGTCAGGGCAGAGTAGGGCAGTCACCTCCCCGAGGCTCCCACCACGTGCCCACCAGTGCAGGGAAGTGGCACCCCAGCCACCCTGGGCCCCTCTGAGCACCACAACGAGACACATCCAGGCCCTGGCCGAGCTGCATCTCCAAGACCGCCACCACCGCGGAGCCCCCCGCCCCAGGCAGCGCAGGTCTGGCAAAGAAGCACGAGGGTCCTTGCTGCTCATTCCCACGGGGCCCCTGGCCCACAGCCCTGAAACACTAAACACAAAACACAGCCAATCGCAAGGCACCCGGAAGGGTGTCCCGGTGGCCCCTGAGTCAACACGAGGCCTATATACTTCGACCCCGTGTCTGCCCAAAGCGACCCTGCACAAGCGTCTCTGTCATTGTGAACCCTCGGGAAAACCCGGTGGCACAGCTGGAGGACTGCTGCTTTCCCAGCGGCCCTCACGGACCTCTGTCCTGGGCAGCTGCGGTTGCAAACAGGCAGCCAGGCTCAGCCCTGTCCCCGGGGCTCTCTCTGCTGAAGGAGGAGGGGTGCTGGGCTCAGCGTTCTTATTTGTGTGTTGCGGGCTGGTAGAGTTTTTCTTTGTGAAACACCCCTGTCGCCACCTAAATAAACCAAACCCACGTTTCTGAAAGGGGTGAACTACATTTCTCGTTGCTAGCTTTGAACCTGCAGACCTCCCACCGTGCCAGTAATTGCATTGCCGACCAGACGCAGAAGTGCACCCACAAGCAGCATGAAACGCCAGGGGTGGGTGGGTGGGTGCCAATACAGCATGCACCCAGGATGTGCCTGGCACGCACCTGCCTCCCTGAGCCCCGGCCCTCCCCTGGGTGGGGGGCAGCCCAGGGGGGTCAGTGAGCACTCGCCACCTTTGCTCCTGGCAGCTGTCCCCACACTGCGGTGACAGACCCCCTTCACGGTTTCTGCCGTGTCTCGTGCCACCTGGACAGTTATGTGCTTAATACTTCTCTTTAAATTAACTTTAAATCAACGGACTTTTTTTTTTTTTAACTTAGCCTCACCTTAAGCAATAACATCTGTGAAATCACAGCTAGGATGTGCTGGTTATATTTTTCTAATAGGTCTTAAAATACCCAACTGTTAAAACGTTAAATGTACGTACCATCTAAAATAGTCTCATGGAGTGCAAGCCACATTTGGAGAGGCTTCAGGAAGCACAGCCTGACTGGGGGGTAAATAGAGGGGCGGAAGCCTGAGCTGGCACGGGGCCACGTGGGGTCTGTCTCTTGTCCGTCTCCAGAGCCTGGCTCGTCTGTGGGCACCGAGGGCATGGCTGCCCAGCTCCCATGCCCCGCTCCCTTGGGAGCCTGGGGCTTCTTGATTAACTAGAGACCCTGCGTAAAGTGTGGCCCGGCTGGTGGTTGGGGCGTGATTTCCTAACAAAAACCCTCACCCTGTCACTTTCCAACCTAGAGAAGGACCCTCAAGAGCAACAGTGAGTGTCCAACGAATTTCCTTCTGAGTCTATCCAAAACTCACCACCAGGGGTTTATCTTCACTGCCAAGAAAGCTCTCCTGGAGAAAAGCAAACAGCCCGCACAACAGTACAGCTGGCCTTGTGCTTGGACCACTGGCCGGCCTCCTCCCAGCACCTCACGATGATCACACAACTGTGACTCTTCTGTCCAAAAAACCTGCCAACGGAGGCTTTGCGGCAAGGAGGCGGCAGACGATTACCCCAGCCGGCAAAGTCTAAACACAGACTTGAGCGACTCCACGGAATCTTTCCTGGGCATGAGCAACGGCCGTGCTCCTCCCCAACCTGGACAGGAAAACACCCAACGCCCCACGTGGGTGAGGCAGACATTTTACTGCCACTGACTTGTGGCAGTAAGGATGGATGGAACTCTTCCGAATTCCTGTTCAAAATAAATGTATTTACGACAACTGAGTCACTGGTACGTGTTCAATACCCTAATGATCAAATGGCAAGCTGCCGAAAAAAGTAAAGTAAGTAAACTCTAAAAAAGGCAAAGGTGAGGGCTCCTGGGTGGCTCAGTTGGTTACACGTCCGACTCGTGATCTCGGCTCAGGTCACGATCTCATGGTTTGTGGGTTCAAGCCCCACGTCGGGCTCTGCACTGACAGTGTGGAGCCTGCTGGGAATTCTCTCTCCCTCTCTCTCTGCTCCTACCCCACTTGTGTTCTCTCTGTCTCTAAAAATAAATAACAAAACAAAAATAATTTTTTTTAAAAGGCAAATGTGAAAAGTATCTAATGACCATCATCTTTCCTTTTATATTTTAACCAAACAATTCAGCCAATAACACAGCTTCTTGGATCTAAAGGCTTGTGGTGCAGACTCTGGGGAAAGTTCCAGAGTATACACATGGCAGGGGTACACTTCCGGTCTTGGAAAAGCCATTCCCATACTACATGTCCTAAAGCAGTGGTGCTCACACTTGAGCTGCATCCGAATCTCTTGGAAGACCTCAAAACTCAGACTGCGGGGCCCCACCCACAAAGTTGCTGATGCCATGGGTCTGGGATGGGTCCTGAGAATCTGCATTTCTTCTTTTTGTATATAAAAATTTACATATATATATATTTTTTTAAGTTTATTTATGTATTTTGAGAGACAGAGAGAGTGAGAGAGATCAGCACAGAGGCTGATACAGGGCCCGAATTCATGAACCATGAGATCATGACCCAAGCCGACACCAAGAGCCGATCACTTAACCAACTGAGCGACCCAGGTGCCCCAGAAATCTGCATTTCTAACAAGCTCCCAGGTGATGCCAAGGCTGTTGATCCAAGACCACACTTGGATAATCACCGCCCTAGGCAATCTCGGGACCCTGCTGCGGCATTGTTTTTGTAAGGAAAAGACCGCGCCCCGCTCCCCAATACATCACGTTGAAAATCTGAAATTTCTGATCACCAGAAGAGTGTGAGGTCTTTTCTCTTTAGGGTGTAATCACCCATATATGAAAGCATCAGAATATAAATGATGCAGAAAAAGCAAAGACATCGGATGCCTGTTCCTTCTCCAGGCAAAGTCACCACCACCACCACCACCACCCTGCAAAAGA
>NW_026057588.1:20894501-20979501 GCF_023721935.1 Panthera uncia
ATGACTCACCTGAGCCCAGCTGAAGCTGTCGCACCACCCCTCCTGTCCCCAGAAACCAAGCTTCTCCGCTTCTCCCTTCCACCCCCACCCAGACAGGACACACACAAGCACAGCCAACTGGTGGGAAAGTCACAGCTTCTGAATGATATGGTCCTTCGCCTTTTCTTGGTCATCTGGCCCCACATTTCAGCTGCAAGAACAAATCAAAACAAGGCAGAAACACAATTCATGAGCAATTATTAAAATCTAAGCTCTGCAGTGTAGCATGAGGGCAGGGGACTGGCTGCTATCAATATAGCCCTGATGACAGATCGAGTCCGCGGCCCCGAAATACTGCTCCGCACTGAAGCCCCAACTGCGAAATGACTCGCACTGATATGATGAATTATAAGCCCAAAAAAACCTTAAATTTTCTATGTCTCTTAAAATTTTGATAGAGACATAAAATGGCTTATAGAATTCTAATTATAGCAACAGACTTCAAAAAATGTCTCAATGTCAGAGATTAGTGAATCAAAGGCACATTTTTTAAATCAATTCTTGCTTCTGAATATTAACAGTATTTATCATTCATACTGCCCTCTGGAAACACCAGCTAGGATCCCTCTCCGCATTTGACGAGGAGGGTCTCCCTGCGGTTATGAGGCTGATCAAATGAGGGATCCCAAGGGGTGAAGGTTTGCCTACAGGGCAAAAGTCCCAACTGGAACGAGCACTGGGCGCGTGATTCAGTAACTGATGCCCAGTCTTTCCAGCTCTCTGCTGCCCATCGTCATCACCATCATCTCAAAATACTCTCTACCTTCTTTAAAGTACTACAAAATAAATGGAGTTTAAATTAAATTACTTTTAGGAGATCACGGCAATTTTTTAAAATAATTAAATATGCTCTAAATATTTCCACTGTAGAGAATTCTTCTCTTCTACCCTGCCTATGTAGGCACAATAAAATACTTTGGAAACTACCAAGCTGATTCATCTGGGATCTAAGCAAACACGGACCTGTCTCAGTCTCAAGACCACCTCGACACCTCAGTCACACCATTACGCAGGAAAGAGGCACCTTTATGCTTGACTGTTGATGCCCCAGGGACAGATGTCCCAGACTTCATGGGTTGTGTACAGTTGTTTCTTCCCAAAGAAAAGAGGGACACTCGTCTCTCAAGCTTATTTCATACAGGCAGGCAGAAAACACATTCAAAGTCCATTTTCACGAACCTTAATTCATGCTGTTGGCATGAAGGAGATGGTGGGGGCAAAAGCCTCACGGCTCCAGCCTTCAGCATGTGTACCTGCCTCTTCCATACCCTGGAGTCCTTCTCCACTTTCCTCTGAGACACCCAAGGCCCATAGGAGACCGGTGGTGTGGTCCATAGCCAAAGTCAGACAGACAAAAATGTCAGCGAGCATTCCCTGAAGGGAATATAAATTGTTTTTAAAGGGGGAGAATTTACTGATCTCTTTTTTTTTTTAATGTTTATTTATTTTTGAGAGAGACAGAGACGGAAGGTGAATGGGTTAGGGGCAGAGAGAGAGGGAGACACAGAATCCGAAACAGGCTCCAGGCTCTGAGCTGTCAGCACAGAGCCCGACGCGGGGCTCAAACTCAACAGACGGCGAGATCCTGACCCGAGCGGGAGTCGGACGCTCCAACAACGGAGCCACCCAGGCGCCCCAATGATTTCCTTTTTTTAATTTCAAGGCCAAACTATGCCTCGAAGAGTCAGCAAAACGTTGAGGTCATGAGGCCTGTATGTCAGACATCTGTGTGTCCCTGCTCACACTCTGCTTCCTCAACATATTATAGAAAAAGTCAGCGCATCGACAAACGCAAAAACCCAAACCTTCACCTAAGACGTTTGCATCCACCGTCACCATATGGGATTTGGGAGTCCATCTTGCCTTCTATCATCTTTTCAGAATTGCCCAGTTCATGAAGGGAAGAAAATGTCGTGGGTGCCTAGCGCTGTGTCATAAGTGGTTTCCGGCTGGCCCCCAGCAGTGGAGATCTGGGGCCCCATATAGAACGAGGCCCATCCTGCCCCCTGACACCCAGGTTACCCGGACAAGGCTCTGTGATCAAGCATCCCACGTTCCCCACTGACAAGCTGTTGCTGACTTGTGCGCTGGCGAGGAGTAGACGCGTCCCCCAACAGTCATTAGAGGGGCCGTGAACCAAAGCCCTACGCAGCATGATGGGCAGATCACCTGTACCTGGAAGACTCCCTCAGACTGCAGGGACAACAAAAAATAAAAGTGTATTTTAAAGTATTTGACACTTGACACCTGCTGCTTCCCCCTGCCCCCCCCACCCCCAAAATAAGGCAGCAAGACAGTTATGGCTGGAAAAATCAAAACAACCTCTGTCCTTACATTTACTATGTACTTTAGTACCTCTGAATCATGTAGAGGGAGACTGTGGAGAGGGGACAAACCATAGACATCTCGGTGCCCAGGGCATCGAATGGAGAGGCCTTACCTGGCCCTGTGTCCCGGCTACTCCAGCTCTAAGTAGAAGAATCTTTCCTGTCTTAGTGCCCAGCCGTAGCAAAGCCCTGCTCTGTTCATTGGCCAAAGCAATCAGCTCCATCAGCCACTTTACCCAAGACCCTTTGAGAACCGACTTCCAGCAAAGGGCAGAAACGCGCTCCTTAACAAAATATATGAAAGCACTTCAGGGACAGATGCCAGAGAGACATGCCCGAACACCCTGAAATCACACCAGCGCTTGCTACTCGCGGCTCAGCGCCCCAAGAGCTCAGCCTGAATGTGTCACAACAATGTGACAAACCTTTAAATCACCCATTAATGTATATGTTCCCTGCAGAGGAAGCACAGACCTCAGCATCACAAGAGGGGAAGGGGGACAGTCTTTGAAGGAAGCCTGCGCAAGAAAGCCCTTTTTAAAAGTGCCTTTTCGTCTTTCTCTTTTACAGTGATCTTCTGCCATGCTGGAATGTAAACACCACAGGAAGGGACAGAATCGTGAATTAAGGATTTGGACGCCTTGCTTTAGAAGTAATCTTCAAAGAATGCACATCCCAAACATCAGAGTCGCACAACAAGGCTCCGAGCGGCTTGTGACTGCCTGGAAAACGGCACAGGTCACACCTATTATTACCAGTTGGGTCCTGAATTGCTTTTAAAAATCAATAGAAAACATGTTCTTACATCTTGTCTACTTAGCAAGAGTGCAGATTCAGAAAGTGCTTGTCGTTGCCCAGAGAAGGAATCGTGTCAAGGATGTCCCCCAAAACATTCCTAGCAGGGGGCAGGAACAGGAACTGAGTTTTTGGTGATTCCCTCCCCTAGATGCTTCCCTGGGGTAAGGGCACTGAAGACTGGTGGCTTCGCGAACTGTTCACCTGGCCTTCACCCTTCACTCCCCAAGAAGGCACAGGAAAGCCAGCGCTGTTCTCCAGAGCAGCCAGCAGCCCCCCTCTGTTCCTCTGACCGAATCTGCGCAATCGTAGCCATGAAATAAACAGAGAGAGGGAGAGGTTCTACGGGCCGGGGTGGGGGATTTCTACCCAGACGCAGCCACTTGCGAGGAGAGTCGGTTTTGGTAAATCACCTGGTACTCTGAACTCCAGGTTCCTTGCTTGGAAACTTCAGATGGTGATGCTACCTGCCAGGACTCTTGAAGATTCAGTGAGAAAATTCATGTGACATTACCCTGAAAGTGTGTCCCAGCGGAACAGCCTCTCCTCCTCATTTCTGGTATTATTATCACGAGTACCATCAGCATTACCATCAGGGATTAGTACTGCTCTCAGCATCGCAGCTGTAGCGTGACATTCACCTCCAAGCCCGTGGAAGCACAGTGCTGGGCACTGAAGCAGTGTTTGCTCAGGACTTGAAGGGAGAAGGGTATTTGATCGACACAGCTCATCTTCTCCAGGAAAACTCTGACAAGAGCATCCCCAAAACCCAGAGGCAAAACCCACAAAGTAAGTTGAATGCGCTTTTGTGAGCACAGGACCCAGAGCATCCTTTAAGATTAAATCTGTATGAAAAGCACAAAAGTCAAATGCTGAACGATACATTAATTATGCACAACCAAAGATCTGGGAGAGGTTAAACCCACATTTGGCAGCAAATTGAGTTCTTTTATTTGAGATGAAATCTGTGCCTAGTGATGATTTGTCCTTCCTGCTTAATGTCACCAAACTTCTGGGGGAGGGGGCGCTAGTAGAAAGCAAAAGGACAAGACATCCATTTACTCAAGAGCCTTCCCTGTTGTGGGATGAAATCTAACAGACATCACAAGTAATGGCTTCTCGGGACCACTGCTGGCCGAGGTCAAAGTCATGTACACCTGGAGCAGTATTACCACCATCTCACTCCACTTGCTCAGTTAGAGAGTTACCAAGAGTATTTCTAACTCACGCAGAACGGGCGGTGTATAAGATGAAAGGTTAGAAGCCTCTTTCCAATCATACGTGCCCACTGCAGCTAGGTCTTTGGAGAACATTTCCCCCTGCTCCCCATATAGACTTATTAGCCACCCAAGCTCTGCAGGTTTATATTTTGTGTTGTTTTCTTTTCGTTTAGTTTTGTTTGAAGCTTCACGTTCTTAAAATCACAGATGAGGCTGTTGATAAACTGTGGTTAATTCCATCTTCTACTACTTTCTACTTAGTTTAAATCCAAACACAAAGATTCTGCCATCATGCTACATGTAGTTCTTGCATGAACAGGGCCAGGTCTGTTCTGCCCAGTTTTGATGTGTGGGGCACCAGAAACAAAGTCTCAGTGGATTGAAGTCAGAAAAATGATCTGTAGAACTTCCATTGTCCAGAGTGGGGTTCTCTGATGCTGTCACTGCCCTGCAAAGTGACAGGTTCTCAGGAGGACAAGTATCTGGACTTATCTCTGTGATTGTAGCCAGGAATACTCTTGATGTTGCGGAAATGTTGCCAAATTAGGACAACCTGGAGAAAACCATGTAGGCAAGAAATAAGGTGTGCTAACGTTTATCCGCTTCTCCAGCTTTGTTTCATAAACTGTCACAGCAGGATTGGAAAGGACCACCTGGGCCAGCTTGGGATCCCTAGACTGCAGCACCATCTGTAAGATTGGACTCTCAGCATGGGGCCCCAAAATCGGAATGTTTATAAAGCCTCCCAAACTATTCCTTTGTCTACCAAAGTTTGAGAGCCATCAGTCAAGCGCACCCTCTTCGTTTTTTTTTTTTAATTTACTTTTTAATTTACACCCAAGTTAATTAGCATATAGTGCAAAAATGATTTCAGGAGTAGATTCCTTAATGCCCTTTACCCATTTAGCCTATCCCCCTTCCCACAACCCCTCCAGCAACCCTCTTTTGTTCTCCATATTTAAGAGTCTCTTATGTTTTGCCCCTCCCTGTTTTTATATTATTTTTGTTTCCCTTCCCTTGTGTTCATCTGTTTTGTATCTTAAAGTCCTCATATGAGTGAAGTCATATGATATTTGTCTTTCTCTGACTGACTCACTTCGCTTAGCATAAGACCCTCCAGCTCCATCCACGTAGTTGCAACCAGCAAGATTTCATTCTTTTCGATTGCTGAGTAATACTCCATTGTGTATCTATACCACATCTTCTTTATCCATTCATCCATCGATGGACATTTGGGCTCTTTCCATACTTTGGCTATTGTTGATAGTGCTGCCATAAACATGGGGGTGCATGTGCCCCTTCGAAACAGCGCACCTGTATCCCTTGGATAAATACCTAGTAGTGCAATTGCTGGGTCATGCATCTGTCCTCATTCGATGGACAGGAAAACAGATTCAGCCCAAGTGACTAACCAAGCAAGGGCCAGGACACAGATTTGTGCCTCCATCCTACATGACAAGTGTATACTCTAATTATACACTTGCCTGCCATGGAGGCCCACAGTGGGCACCCCTGCATACATATTTTATTTGCATTCACACAGTCAAATAGCTGGAACACAGCAGGTGAACAGGAAGCTAGGAGAAGAAGGCTGTGAGGCACATGAGTAAGCCAATGCCAAAACCCTGATGGGAAATTGGAAGAGCCAGGTTCCACCCAGCTTCTATTGGGAGGTGGGAATCCCCTCCTTACTTAGAGGCAGATAACAGTAGGTCGTCACCAAGAAGCAGAACACCACAAGATTTCTTATTTTACATGATCAATGTACCCATTCAGGATGAGGGCTTTGCTCCCCAAAAGTTTTAGCTTTGAGTAATAGTGGTTTCAAGCCCCCTTGGTAGAGTCTCAAGGTCTTTATTTTAAAATATAATTAGCAGAAATGTTTACTCAGTGAAATGAAAAGAAAAAAGCAACCAGCTAGCTAGCAAATAGTTTTTAGTCCAAGAGGTCTGTAAGTCATGAACAATTCACTGGGGAATTACTCTGTATCTTTACAGAAGATGCATGTTCATAACTCTCTTCAATCATTTATCAAGGTTTTACTGCATCCCTCTCCCATCCCAAACCCATCCGGAAGGTGCCAGACACCCTGGAGAGTAGGGGTGGGGGAGAGTAGTGTCTGGCAGGCACTGACAGGCTAAGGGAAGAAAAAGGAAGATTCCGTCCTCAGAGAGCTTGCAATCTAGTAGAGGAGAAAAGATGCCCATGGAGAAAAGTATATTTGTAATTTGTTCACCAAGTAAACAAATAGTATGGATCAAAGGGAGAAATTTTATATAGTGAAAGAATCTTCTAGAACAGGTGAAAATCAAGACCAGTGGTATATTCATTCCCGTATTTTATCTTTCTGTAGGACTTCACGGTCGACTTGTGGGGAGGAAGAGGAAGATGTGCATCTCCAGCACTTTTGGAAAAGAGATTCTTCAAATTGCACCCGCATTGTCAAGCGCCCCAAGATGGCAGTCACTTGGGCAACAGGATGTGACATAAGTTAAAGTCCTTTCTTCCCTTCTGCAATCATCCTCTGTGATTCGAGTGTCTCGTTGAAGCCAGTGGGGTTACTCCACCTCACTCATCAGCCAGATGAGCGCCTCACCAATCAGGGAGTCAAGACGGCATCTTCTCCAGGCTCCACGACTCCTCTGCCCAGGGACCCCCATCAAGAGCTGCCAAAGATGACAATGCAGAGCGACTAACAACTCTATCTGTGTTAATCAGGGCCCCACACAGCTGGCTCTCAGCACCGACAAAGAACCCAGCGAGAATTCTGCGTGCCCAAGGTACTGATGTCAAGGGAGAGGCCCGTCACAGAGACTGCATGGCCAACCTTCGATGAGGTGGCACAGGGAGGGACATGGCTTGAGACAGAAGGAATCTGTGGCCCCAACACAATCCACAAGAAATACCTTTGACGGAGCAGTACCCCCATAAGAGGAGAAAAACTTGGCAATGACACGAGTATATTTTCTATACAGAGACGACTATCTTCCGAACTCTGATATATCACGGCAACCTTTTGGTAGTCCAGAGAAAGCCACAGCTTCACACTTCCATCTCCAGCAAGGAACAAAGGATGTGTCATGGGATAGTTCATTGCATGACACAACGTTTTTCTCAAAGGGTCAAGGACAAACTCCCAAATCCTTATTTTTCTTTAGAAAAGTAGCATGCTTTCAAAAAAAAATATATTTATTCATTTGCCTCCATTGTGAGTTCCTGTTTTGGTGCTGGCAATAGAGTCATCGAGGAGACTACAAGGGTCCAGGCCTTAGGGAGTGCAGTTCTAGTGGAGGGGGACAGATAGGGATGCATGTTCGCAATCGATGGAACCAGTAAAGACAAATCCCAGGAAGGAAATGAAGCAGGACAAGGAGAAGAGAGATGACCGGGGTAGGGCAGAGGAGGGGGGAGGCCAGCAAAGGTCTCTGTGAAGAGGTGGTATCTGAGTGAGACTTGAGGAATGAGCAGAAGAGGCCAGTGAGCAGTGCGGACCAAAGGGTTCCAGGCAGAAGAAGCAGCTTTGTCCAAGGAATGGAGAGAAGGTTTGGGGGGTGGACAGGCAGGTGGCATGGCAGAAGCCTGGAGGACAGGGGTAGCAGAATGGGACCTGGGGACAGCAGAGTGGACATAGTTCAACCAGAATGGCTCCATCCAGCAGCCTGAGCTTATCAAAACCCTCCTTGAATGGGTTTTTGCCTCCTGGGATGCACAGTGGCCCCAACCCTAGCTGCAGCCTATTCTAAATCTTTGTAATATTCTCCACATGGCATTTCCCAAGAGGAAAGCAACACCTGTCTCTTCAAAGAAACAAATCCTCTGGGCAACCCAAGGCTGGATGGCACTGCCCCCTCTGCTCAGGTGGGTCATAATCTCTGCCTCATTCCCTGGCCATGTGCTGGTCAAGATGTTAATTAGCCAGGTCACCCCCTAGAGGGAGAAGTGTCCAGAGGACAATACAAGCTTAAGGGGCAACAGGCAAAGCGAACTGGCTAAGGCTCCCCCATGATGCAGCAGTCTAGAAGCCTTTGTCCAAGCAGAGGAAAGGTGAGGCAGCAGCAGGCAGACACCAGAGTTTTGAAATTCTTCAGTAATTATGGCTTTAGTCAAGAAAATGCACATGAGTTCACAGGATGATAAATATTAGCATGCTTCTCCAAGTTCAAGTGAGTTGTCAATAAGACAATTAAAGCAGCATCAATAATATGCACTGTATGTTATTATCTGCTATTCTAAATCCCAGGCTTTTGTGATCTCTGGAAAACAAAGCAGCACAAGCAGTGGTGATACAAATACTTTTTGCACAAGTGAGAGATGTGATTCGGCACTCCCGTAACGGCACAGGCCTTGGGGGGGGGGGGGGGGGGGGCACGGAGCCTTCTTAAACACCGTATGAAGAACGCCGGGTAATGAAGGACGGGACAGGTAGAAAGGGCTGTTACGATGGGAAATTAGCAATCCTGTGTCTAAGGCAGATCAATCACTTGTATCACGTGACCCCAGTCAGTAGGAGCCTGAATAAGTGCCAGCATTGACCTTAATCAACTGACAATCGGTACTCCGACATCAGAAACTCTAAATTCTTCTAAAAGAAGAGGAAGCGAAGTAAAACTTTCGGTGAAATTAATGAACGTGAATGAACATAACCATTAAGTGTGTGTGTGTGTGTGTGTGTGTGCGTGAAATTAAAACACGACAATCATCTTCACACACACAAACACACATATACACATATACATATAGAATCATATATAGATAGGCATACATATATATTCATTTATATGAAAAACCATATAGTATTGTGCTCAACTGGAATTTGCAACGAGCTATCTCTTGAATACAAATCGCATGGCAAAACTTTTTCATTGTTCCCTAAAACAAAAACCTACACAATGCAATCTCTATACATCTGCAGAATCAAAAATCATTTTCCTCCAAAAATAACTTGCAAAGCATTAACTGCACTGGGATGAGAGTAGACGTTGAAACTACTATTTGTTGATACTTTGTGATTTAGGATTGAAGAGAGAAGTTTTCTCCAAATTAATGAGCCAGACATAATAGAGCACTGTCAAAATATTGATTTTATTTTATCCTACCTATTGTTGGCACTCTTCTCTTAGTTGGTGAAAAATAGAATTTTTCCCATTAGAGTTATCATTTGTTATTATCACATTATTTGCTATTTATTATGGAAAAGGAATCTCATGTCACTTTTCAAGATTAATATAGAACAATCACATGGAAAGTCGTGATAGAGACTAAAATAAAATACCAAATGCTTCCCAGACAATTTTTACTATAGACTGAAATATTTCTTAAGAGGAAAAGAAAAAATTGTTGGCTCAAATTTCATAAAATATATAAATTTAGATCTATATTTATATACTTGGGTAAAAATAGCATTCGAACTAAAGCTTAGAAATTAAAATAATTATATTCATGCTTATTTGGCTTACTTAATAATAATCAAATTGATGAGTGGACAACAGCCAACATATATTTAGAACTACACAGGTGAAATTAGGGGAAATACTGTTTACCAAGTTCTGGTCCTTTATTCTGAAGGATTCATTTTTTGTAGTGCCCATAACCATTTGTTCTCTTAATTCATGATAGATTTTGGTTAAGGAAGGGAAAATATTTAAGCAACTTTTCTGAAAGTATAATAAAAGGCATGCATTTGTTTCCATAATTTTTCTATCAACTCATTTACATTTTAATATTTTACATCGAAGTTACAATGATGTGAAATACGATATGTATGCAAGACTATTTGGAATGTTTACTGTTACTTAATGAAATTTACTTAATCACTGAAAACCAAATGATAAAGGGAAAAAAAATTCAGTATCCGAAGAGTCAGGACACACTTCATTTTCCACCAAAATTTTAAATTAGCTAAATTTAAAAATCACCATCGTAATCACGTAAGTAAGGAATGACAAAGGCCAGGCGTGAGGTGTAAATGTGTACTTTCACGTTCAACATCAAAAGTCCTCTTTGGACCTACAGGTGACAGAAACAAGTATCTATGCTCAGGACCTCCAGAAAGAGCTGAGTGGTAAGAACCTCCTGAAGCAGCCAAGACACCTGAACCAAGCTCAAGGTGTCCCCATGCGGGCAGGAGCCCTGTCTGTGGGGTGTGTCCTCATCACCCCAGCGCTCAGCACTCCACACACCACCTGACAGAGGCGCAGAGCTCAGTACACAGGATGGAAAGGGATGGAAGGAAATATGTGATGCTACTGCAGCCATGCAAGGAAAGAAGCAGCAACAGTGAGCTGCTGGTGCAAACCTCACGATGTGCCCTCTCTCTTCTGAGTGCATGAAGTATGGACAAGTATAACCAAATGAAGTACAAGAGAACTGTGTAGTCGGGGGGACACCCTTACAGCCGGGGTGGGGGAGAAGGGGCAGAGGGGAACCAGGCACCAAGGAACCACTCACGGATCGCAACAGAAACTAGAAGGTAAGAGCGTGGTAGAATTCTTTATCTTTGCAGCTAATTTTACTTTCTAGCTGTTCAGTGTGCCTGGCACAGAGTAGCAGCTCAGTGGATACTTGTAGAATGAATGAATGATCTGTATAGGAAGAAGAATGGATGGAGGGCCACATAGAAGGACCACTTGGAAGGAAGATTATTGACTCAGGATGGCAGTTCTAAGGCCACAGCAGCCAGTGCCCGTCCGCAGGCTGTGCTCACAGCGGACCGGGAGATCAGCCCAACGGGAAGACTTTGCCTTCCTCGTACAAAGAAGGAAGACCGCACTATTCTCTGGGGAGCAATGCATAGCCAGCTCCAGCCACCCTGGCCTTCTTCATTCTCCTCAAGCCACCAGATCTTTCTAAACTTAGGGATATTGCACCTGCTGCTCCCTCTGCCTGGACATTTTCCTCACTCTTTGCTTTGCTGACCCCTTCTCACCCTTAGTCCTACAAGAACACCACTGGCCACCTAGTTGCAAAGGAGCCCCCCTCCCCACTCTCTTCCTGGATAGTCTTAATGGTCATGGTTGAAATGGAAAATACACGTGTGTCTCTCTCAAGTCGGGAACTATGGTCGCCAGGTCCCCAGCACCCAGCACAGTGAATATCTGCAGGATGAGTGAGTCTGCGAAAACAAACTGCAGGGCTTGGTGACACTGCCGAACAACGTGAAGAAGTAAGGGCCACAGCAAACCAGCCCCCCACGGGCTCTGCCCCCACCACCTACTTCTCCACCTCAAGCAAACACGACTCCCATACTCAGAAAAACTCCAAAGGAGTCTCACCCTTCAGGGGCCAAGACATGAGTATGATAGAATCTTTGCAACTAAAACAAGTCTGCCTGTCTCTTGAGGCTTGATTTTCCAACTGCTGTATGTATTCCTGAAAGGTCCATTTCCAGAGGAGGTCCAGGCCAGGGGCCAAGAGCCCCAGGCCAAAGGGTACATGCAGGTTCAAGTTCCATTCAGAGGACCCAACATCGCCATCAACCAACCGCAAGAGCTTGAGCAAGTCAACCCCCTATAGATAAGCCTCCCTGTCTCCATCCCAAGGCAGGGAGTGTTGGAAGGATTAAATTAAATAATGCCTTGTATTTTAAAGCCAAGGCCAACTATGTAATAAGCACTCAATAAATGCTAGCAGTTTATTTATAGGACTTGATCTTGGTTTCATATTTCTCCCAGGAAGATGGGATCTTGCTTCTTACTATAACATCACCAGGGTATTCCTCATTTTCTAAGGATGGCTGGCATTTTCCTTTTGTCATAGATTTGGGGTCCCTCCCAGTGAGGGAAAGTCAGCCCAAATTCCACCTTTTCCCCTGAGGGAAAAAGAAAAGTAGTTATGTTCAACCCGCCACCTCTCATGTAGGTGACTCATCTTGAATGCAATGGTCGCAAGTTCAACTCCATTTTACATTTCATGCTTAAGCACTAGGCTCCCTTGAAAGCAGCAGGTGATTGCAGGCCTATATGCAAATTAAGCACATCCCTGTGTGTATATATACATATATATATATATGTGTGTGTGTGTGTGTGTGTGTGTATATGTATGTATATATATATATATATATATATATATATATATATATATATAAAATCTGGAACCTGGAACATAAGAAATCATTATCACTGCCTTTACTTTCACTTTTCTCTTGATATAATAGCTCCAAAGTGATTCTGCTCTCGTTCACAGCACCTATCTTGCCCAGGACACAGAATGCACTTGACAGATACTTTTTAAATGAGTGAATGAATGAATGAATGAATGACAGCACTTCCTTGGCATCTTTGGCTTTAGTCCAGGGAAAAGATGAAAACAAGGACCACCACATTCCCACCAAGATCCCAGCAACCAGTAGGGGTGTGTGTGTGTGCGTGTGCGTGTGCGTGTGTGTGTGGCCAGGAAACAGGGTGCTAACGTTTCATGGATTAGAGTGAGAATGTTTGTTTAGTGAAGACATAAACCCCACCCCCACCCCGTACCTTTCCATGAACTCAGCTGACCCTTTAAAATGCATCTTCTGAAACATATAGGAAATCAATCAGCTGATACTTATTGATTCCGGGTAAATAACTCCAAAGGCCAGCCAGGGAAACAAAGGGGGAATCTCCACTAGGCTGTGCAAATGACTGATGCCCACAGTTTCTAGTGGGGTTTCCGTTTCTAAAATATTTAACAAAATGTGTAAAACAAGTACTAGCAGTAGCTGGCCATTTGTTGAAGAGCTGGTCTCTGGACTCATTAATTAATCACCGTCTCTTTTAATCCTGATGACTCAATTAGGGAGGATTATTCCAATTCTACTGATGAGAAAACCGAGGTTTAAAGATAGGAATGTCCTGCTCCCAGAGAGCTTGTAAGTGCTGGAGTGGGTGTCGAACCTGGCCCCATCTGACTGACTCTGGCCACTGCCATCACTGTGTCACACTACTGAAAAAAAGCCTTCCAGCTCTTCCTCATTTACAAACCTGATGTTTCTAGCTCAATAAAATAAACATCTTGATCATGGAATGAGGGTGGCAGCATCTCTAAAAACTAAATTATGCAAAAAACTACCCTATAGATATTGATACATGAAGCAATGCATGCACTATGAACTCTTGCAAAAACATTTAATTAGCAAATAAAATGCACACAAAGAATTTCCCTCTTTAGACTCCTCTTCTTCAGAAGCAATGATGGAGTAAGTGGGAAAATGCAGTTTCCCTGAGTTAATCAAAGGGTTAACAGTTGGTTGATGATAGAGATTAATAAAAAAGAGGGTGCCCTTGGCTCCCCAGTCCAGCAACAATTCAATTTTCCTGCCTTCAAGATGAAGGCGGGCAAGCACAAATTATCATATTAGAATTTTGCATTGGATTCTGCTCGGCCCTCAATTGCTAGAGAAGTAAGCACCGAACCCCCAGCCTCCCCAGGCCACCTGGCCCCTTCACAATGACCTCCGCAGGAGGCCAACCTCCACCAGAAATGAGTCACAGAGACAGATTCCAACTCGAAAGTCTGTCCTGAGGAATGAAGCAGCTGGAAACCACTCACTCTTTAGATCAATGAACAAATTATTTTATTGAAGGTGGTATTTGGAGATCACACACAAGAATTATATGATTTCTATCTCGGCAATATTATCATGCAAAGGGAAAAAAAGTTTTCTCAACAGCAAACCCCCCATCGTCCCTAAGATCCACACACGAGCCTTGTATTTTTCACCTGAGTAGCCAGATCCTAATGCACGCAAAAGCAAGCGGTGCCTGAAAACACCATCTCACACAGGTCTAGATCCTGTCAACCTTTTGAGACGTGAGGCAAAGGCATCAGGTTCAAGTGGCTGGTATCGTTGAGATAAAAGGGCATTATGTCAAAACGCGGCCGGTTCTTCTGGGAAGGCTTTGAAAACCGTACATACTCTAATATCTGGAATATATTACTGGCCCTCACCAGACAGCCATCACTAAAGAATAAACACACCAGCAGGCACAGCATACACACATCCCCCAAAAGACAGGCCGTATCACCACTTGCTACGTCACAGAAGCACTGTCATGGGAAATGCCTATCAGATGACCAGACCCAGGATGAGCCCATCATTTGTCACACACTTAGAAAGCCACCGTGTCTTCCTTGGGGTGGCAGCCGTTATTAAAGAGGACATTGCTACCTTACAGCCTTAATCAACACATTTTCAGATCGTGCAAATGTTTGGATCATCTTGTCTGTATTTCTTCTGCCTCCAAAACATGCTAGATGAGAATTTTAAATGGAACTAAATTCCTCCTGCACCCCCCCCCACCAGCAAACTTTAACAAAAGATTTTTCAACATACTTCCAGAATGTGTGTGCAAAGGGTGACACAGCTGAAAAGAAATGGGGGACCGGGGGGGGGTGCTGAAACAAAACAAAACAAAACAAAACAAAAAAAACACACAGAAAACAGATATTAAGTTGTCAAGTCGATGATCTCAGAAAAGAATTGCAGAGAGTGTCTGGCGTTTTGCTTTAGAAACGGAGCATCCGAAGAAGTCCGTGAGAGCTCCAGGCTGGCCTGCAGCTTCAGAGGGCTCCTCCGAGCTCCAAGTCCACGTCCGTCCATCCGGAGTGGCGGTGCACAGGGCTGAGCAAGAGGAGGGGCCTCAAGGACCAGCCCCGAGGCGGCCCTCCACCATCAGAGGCGGTTTGGCTGAGCAGATTAAATCCTTTTCATGTCGGCATGTGGCGGCTTTGCTCCCTCCCTGCGTTCCCACACTACACTTTAACACCTTTTGAACTCTTCTTGGGCTATGGGAGCTGGGTTGTCACCCACCAGCGCTGACCCTCTTTCGGGTGGAAACGTCTGTGCGTAAAGTTTCTCAGATACTGCAAGAATCCTGCACTGAGTTTAATTAGCACATCCAGCCATGTTTCATCAGTGAGATGCTCTTTGCTCTGTGCAGATTTAAGGCTGCTGAAATAGCCACTTGGCATCAACAGATTACAACCCCAAACTGGGAGCCCTGGCCGCGGAAGCACAATAATTAAAGCACTTTAGCTGTAATTTCAGTAAGATTTCCCACCCCCTTCAATAGGCTTCAGAGAAACGACAGCCCTTCTGTAATAATTTGGAAGGCTTTGCCTGACTTGACTTTAATAGATTTTAAAAGAGAATGAAATTTTTTTAAAGAACCAAAAAATGCCTGTGCCACTTTTTTTTTCTCTATCCAATAAGGAATCAATGCTTTTAGACATTTTGAAAAGTAAAATTAAATAATCGAGCTATTCAAAGAGATGTAAGTTTTCTATAATATCCATGTGTTCTGCTTGCTTCTCTACAGTTGGTACAGTTTAGCTGACACAGTTTCCAAATATTTTCTTCCTCTCGAAAACAAATTTACAACTACGCGTATGCCCTCCAAGTGGCAGGTTCCAGTGTACGTTTTCAACTTGCACATGAAAGGTGAGTTTAATGGGACCGGGAAGGATGGTTTTGTCATAGTCCGTGCTGAGTATTGTACGCATGAGTTCCCAGGCTAATCCTGCTGGCTTCAAATTCTCTCTTGACCTTGCTGGAGCCTTGTGGCTGCAACAAGTGTCACAAGCTTCAGTTTGCCCACTAGTAAAACTGCTGAGGGATGCCCTTCACTGGGTGGTTAAAAGAACTAGGGGAGATAACGCACCCGAGGTGCAGAACACAGGGCCGAGCATGAGACAAGACCTGAGCACCAGCAGCCAATGCAGGAGTCAGTGTTCTGGCCACCTCCGCACACCTACACAGAAGTGCCCCAGACCCTCTCTCCCCAGGTGCCCAGAAATACAGGCATAAATCTTAACTGAATTCCTGAAAACCCTTGAAGGCCCTACAAGCTAGCCCTTCCGTGAGCCAAAATCCCATCCAAGTCTACGGGAATTACGTGGGAACCTTAGATGCGCAGGTGAGACCACCATTATAATTAAGGGCATTGCTGTGATTAATCTCGGTTTTAACGACTGTATGGGTCGGGTTTTACAACCTAAATAGAGCTACTTCATCCTGGGGGACAGTACGCGTGCATGTGTAATTTGGTCACAAAACAGCAAAAAGCTAAAAAACATGAAGGAGGCTGATGGTCCCAGATGGATGGAAAAGGTGGAGTGAAGCACGGGGAGTGGGCAGACCAGCATCCGGTCTGAAGAATCAGCAGGGAGAGGGAGAGGGAGAGGCAAGAGACAAGCCCACCTCGGTAATCAGAGACCCAGCCCAACACGGCTCAGGTAATCAAAGCTGTAATGCACTGATCGAAAACTTGCAGGTTAATGTCAGCTCAAGCCTACGGTGATCATTTTTCCTGTGTCAAAATGGCACTTAATTTTCTCATTGTAAAGCTACAGAGTAAGAATAGGTAGGTAAAGGAGGGGGGATAACCCTACAAACGGATTTTCCTTCCTGCATCTCTTAATGCCCTGGAGGCATCTGCGTGACTTTCCTTCGAGGCCCCTGCCCCTCAAAGAGGGCTTGCTTTGGCTGTCCAGAACCTTCTCCACCTGCCCATGAAGCCTCCAAGCCTGGTGTCCAGAAGGCTGTGGCTGGCTTCTTGGGTCCGTAATGAAATCACAGGGGTCTTGCAGTGAGTATGCCCCAGGACAGCTCACAGCAGCCAGGGGAGTCGCACTGCAGCAGCGGAGGGGTTAAGCATGACAATTCTGGAGGCAGACTGCGTAGGCTTTAATCCTAGGGCCACTACCCATCCCTCTCAGTGCTCGAGGTTCCCTTCCTGAAATTTCAGACAAATATAATACCTACTGACATAGACAGGTTGTAAGGATTAAACAAGTAAAGCATTTAGAACCCATGCCTACCACACGGCAAGTGCTCAAAAAGAATCCCAGCACCCTCCTCCTGCCAGCAGGGTGCCCGGCCTCAACTCTGAGACCAAGAACGGTTACTTCCCAGTTCTTGGTTCATACATCACTGTCAGGGGACCCAGAACCCAACTCCCACCCACAGGGCCATTTTCAGGGTGTAGCTGATATAAACACAGTCAGAGCTGAGAACCACACCTTCACTCCGGACACCCTCTGCCCACTATTCTTCCACTGTGGGAGTCTTCCCTCTTCCCAGACGCCATAGGTCTGTGTCCGTTTGGTGCAGGGCCCAACTCCCTGCTGCCTCACAGCACTGGACATGCCTTTCTCCCAACAGCCTGTGCTCTCCCAGTGGGTGAAATCTCTGTGTGCTCTCTAAGATGGCCAGCACAAGGCCTGGCACATGGAAAGCATGGGAAATGAGCCTGATTTCCCCCCAGGGGACACATGGAAATGTCTGGAGACCTGTCTCATTGTCACAACTGGGAGGTGCTACTGGCATTTAGGTAAGAGGTCAGGGATGCTGCTAAACATCCCACAATGCACAGGACAGACCTCCACAAGTAGGTAATGGCCACAGGGCCACTGTTGAGAAGCCCTGTCCAGGAACACAATGTCCAGGTTAGTCAAACAAATCCCACCAAAGGCCTCACCCTGAATCTTAGCTCTTCAGGCAGATAAACCTGACCTCTAACTGGCTCGGAAGCTGTGAAAAGCCAAGTACCCCATGTCCTTTGTAGTCGCAAAAACCCCAGGAGAAGAGAAAGACCAAAGATCTACAATGATTTCTTAAAGTGAAAGTTGGGGGTGATCAGGACCCTCACGCAGCCAACAGAGCCAGCTAAAACCCACCCCGATCTCCGTACAATGAAGCCCCATGGCAGACAGGCAACAGAAACCTGTTGATGGCATAAACTGGGCAGGAAGGCCCCCACCCCACCCCCAGGCACTGCCAGGACCCAAGCCAGGTGGCTGGCTGAGTAGCCTACCTTCCTGAGGTGGCCTCCATCCATGTCTGCCTTCATTTGGGGAGGAAAGGAACCCTGGGGTGGCACAGGGAATCTAGAGCAGATCGCCTGCACTCCTCGGGCTCCATATTCTCAGGATATATGTTCCCCTCCACTGCACACATACACTCACAAACTCCCTACTCTGCCCTGAGTAGTATAGTTGTGAGCAAAAAGGAAATCATCTTGGGAAAGGTGCTTCAAGCAGGCAACACCCTCCCCAGCACACGCACGAGTACACACACGCATGCACACACACGTACACACACCAGTGTCACCACAACTAAGACCTCAGTCTGCACATATGACCGCACGAATGACTCCCTAGTTTAGCTCAGCTGCTGACCCCTCTAAGGGCACTCAGTGCTACCAAGGGTGGCCCAGACAGTCTAGACCTGAGCAACCAATCCCTCTCCTTGACAAAATGCCTCTGTCCCAACAACTCCCAACGGGGTACCACTCAACCAGGTAAAACACACAGTGAGCCTCACCAGCCAGGCAGAGCCTTCCACCCCCAACTTGCCCTGGGAATGCTTCTTTCCTTCTATCCTCCCGAAGCCCTGCCATGGCGTGTCCTGGAGGGAGCATGCCGGTATGCAGGGCAGGTATGGTTTCACAGAGAAAGCCCCTATTAGCAGAGAGGAGTCTCTCCAACGCCAATGAACTCGTGCCTTGCTTTTAGACCTCACAAGCCGGGCTTCGCAGCCTGAGAAGGCCACCTGACCACAAGTGTCCTTCCAGCTCAAATCTGAGGCCTGCCTTGGAGACAGGATAAAGCAGGGCTGAGCACTCACCTACTCTAGGTTCTGGAAGAGACATTTGGGGACTGCTGTCCTCAGCATGGACAAAAACTGACCTGGAGAAAGCTCACTTCTGTTGTTAAACGTGCATCAAGTCTCACTTTAAATAATGCTGAGAACAAAATGCAAGCTGATATTTCAGCTTACTTAAAAGGCTTATTAAAAACACTAAATCCAAAGATGTTAAAAAGCTATAATTGTCCTCATTCAAACTGGAAAAATAAATCTATTTGCTTTCTTCTTTTATGATCCTCTTCTAAAAAAATAAGTTCATCTGTATTCTCATGAGCATCACTGCTGCCTTTCTTTCCCTCCATTCAAGGCACCTTAAAAACACCTGTGCCATTCATAGCCAACTTTTGAGCAAAAGGCAACCATGTCTGGGGAAGGCTGTTTAACTCCAATTTCCTCATGCCAGAGATAAGCTTGTCTTGCTCAAAAAAGTAAGATGGAGTTCAGAGTTCATTTGAATGGGCTTGTGGATTTTATAGGTCTGAGCTGATGGAAATTTCTTTGGTTACCTAAGGCAGAGCAGACAGCCTAATCGCTCGGCTTTTTGAGGCTTAGCAGGCAGTGATCCTTCAGGACCCACTGGGCGGCTGTGGTTAGTAGGGCTGCGCATACTGGCCACCTCCCTGTCCTCTCCCATTATAGGGGTTACCGGCCTCTGGCTCGGACCAGAGCAGCGTGACTGTCGCTCCCTGCCTGCCCTAAGTCGTCCGTGAAGATAGCCCCAGCCAGCAGTTAACTTGCTGAGTTGTGAGGATCTCAAGCCCGCTCAGAAGTTAAGCACTCCAGGCACAGAACAAGATGGGTTTTCAGAGCAGTGGTCCAAGAGAATGCAAATTTATCGAAAGCGCTTTCTCCAGGTTTTCCATAATTAGCATTTATGTCTCCAGGAACTGTCTCCCCGAACCCAGTTTAGGGTGAAAGCATTTTAGAGACTTTCTCTGCAGATGACATATGAGGTACTAACCTTTTTTCATATGCCCAGATGTTAAGTTCATTTTCATCACATTTATGCAAATTTCATTTGAACAGTAAATCAAAAGAAATCTTAAATCATTGTACACTATTTAAAAATCCACACTAAATCCGGTTTACTTGCAGTGATATTAACATAAAGTCACAGTTAAGGGACTGAAGGTAGAAAGCAGATGTCACAATCCCTTCTTCCATGCAATGGCCCCAGAGATACCTGGGGTCCTGGCCCTCCATCAGTTCTAAATGTCTCTGCCTGGTCACCACCGGATTCAAGTTTGGCCAGATTAGAGGCGCTCTAGAAACAGAAGCCTTCTAAAAGTTTTCCAAACTATAGGACAACAGAGGTCTCTCAGTCCAGGGGCCTGTCACCCATGTCAGTGTCTGGACTGAGACAGGACAAAGTTCCAAGGCAGGGGCCCAGTGGTGAGACTTCTGGCAGCTTGCTCCCTCCTCAGTGGGGGGAGAAGTTAATTCCTAGGACTCTGCAGGCCTGCATTTGTCAAGGCGCTGGACGTCAGTGCTATCATTACCAAGCAAATCAGCCAGGCGGTTAATGGTGGAATCAGGAGACATTTGCACTCTGGTATCAGAATGACATCATAACTAAAGCAGCCTTCAGCCAGAAGCTCTAGGCTCTCTACAAGCAGAGGCCAGAGGGCTGCTGGGGGCGCCCCCCTGTGACTCCCCAGGCGGGAAGCTGAGTCCTTACCCCTTCCAGGAGGGGTGGTGGGCCCAGCCCCTAGCAAGTTCCTAGGCAAACAGGAACCAGGGCTACAGTTCTCTCCCAAGCCAATCGACTTTCCCCCAGGTTCTGAACACTGTAAATAATACTAATAATATATTATGTATTTTTAATAAAATTTAAGATCCTATAAAAACCACTTTCCTCGCCAGGCAAGGGTTGGTATTTTATTAATGCAGCTACATTTTGGCTATAGCATTTATGGCATTTCCAACAGAATCGTCAATTTCTCGCTGACCCCATCTAGCAAAGAAGCTCTTTACTCTCTCCTTTGAGCAACAGAAATAAATGATGCTGGGGAAACGGGGCGGGGGGGGGGCGGTTTGGGAGCTAAGGAAGGAGCCCTTCCTGCTCTTGTTTTGGCTGCTTTTCTTTTTAAAGCCGATCACTCACACGCACGCACACACACACACACACACACGCGCGGGCACGCACACACACACACACACACACACACACACACACACAGCCAGAGACACAAACCTTAGAATAATGGGGGAAGCATTTAGCTAGCTGCATCCGCGGCGCGGCGCGACGAGCAGCCGGCCCCGCTCGCTCTCGCTCGCAGCTCTGCCCTCCACGCCGGACCCACTACTCGCCCGGGACCCGAGATGCCCAACTCCACCGCGCCCCAAAGGTCGCCTCCCGAGTCTCGCTACAGGTACACGCGTGGCCCAAACACCTCACCTGGCCCGAGAAGTCGGGAGACAGAGAAGAAAAAGTTCTGCGAGCTGCCAGCCGGGAGCCCCGGAGCCCGCGGCCGCAGTCCTTCTGCCAGCGAGCAGCCCGCAGCCGAGGCCCGCCGGCAGCGCGCGGCTCCCGGCTCCTCGCTGGCCGGCTTTGCGCGCTAACCTCTGGGCGCGCCGAGGCCACGGCAGGGCACTTACTTGGCACTCGCTTTGGTGCGTGCAGGTCGTCGTGGTGTTCACTTGGGTTTTCAAACAAGTTTCAGGGAGGAAGAAGGAGGCAAAAAAAAAAAAAAAAATCCAATTATGCAAATTGGCTCCGGACTGGGAGGCGCGCTCTGGATCTGACGCGGCTACTGTACGAGTTCTCGGAGCAGCCCCGGGCCGGGCAGATTTATGCGGGCGCGTCACGGCTACGCCAGGTCCCGCCGCCGGAGCATCTCGAAGTTAATTAAAGCGGTAATGTCCACTTTCCCGGCGACCCTCCGTGCGCGGGTTTACTGTTTCACGGTCCAGCCCGACCCGGGCGAGGGCGGGGGCGCTTTTCCCCACGCCTCTCGTCCTTCCCTCTTCTTGCTCCCCCTCTTTTTCCTCTTTCTCTCCCCCCCCCCCTTTTTCCCCTCTTTCGTCTCTTTAAGTCCCCTGCCTTCCACTCAGTGAACAATGAACAAAGATGTGAGTGATGGGAAAAGATCGCCCCCTCCCAACCCCAGCAGTGAGCAAAGCCGGTCTTAAAGTAAAAACCCAGTTGCGAATATCAAACTGGGAAAGAAAACAGTGCGTTCCCAGTCTGCCCCCACCATACCCACACACGCACGCACGCACGCTCACCCCACCCCAAGTTCACCTAAGCCCTGGCAGGGGGCGGGGGCGCCAAGGCCAGGGCTCCAGGGGCTCCCCAACTCGCCGGAGACACCCGGGACATGAGAGACTGGGGGGAGGGGGGGTGGCTAGCTCTCAGGCCGAGCTCGCTTCCCGCGCCCCTCCCCGCCTGCCCACCCCCCCTCCCGGACCCCCTCCGCGCGTCTACACCGGCCAGCCGGGCCCGGCGGCCCGCTCGGGCTGCCCGGCGGCCGGATGCGCTCAGCAAACGCGGCCCCTGTCGGATTTCTGCTATACTGCACAGCGGCGACGGCGGCGGCTGCCGGGAGAAGGCGCAGGAGGAGCGGGAGGCCGGCACCGCGCGCGCACTCGCCCCTCCCGGCCCACTGCCCCTGGCCGGTGCCCGGCCGGCCGCCCGCTCCCACCCGCGCGCGCACCGGCGCCCCCACCCGCGCCCCGGCACGCACCCGGCGCCCGGACCCGCAGGCCAGGACGCCGCGCAGCCGCCGTATTTTCTGCTAAAGTGAAAACGAAGGCGGCTGACAAATCACGTCTCCTGTGAGGCACTCGTTAGACATAACAATATCCGGCAAACAAAACCCAGCCGCGGCGGAGACAGGCGCGCGGGGCTGGGACCCCGCCCTGCCCCTCCTCGGCCCCCAGCTCCTTGCCACTGCCCCGCCGTCCCTACCCAACCCCCAAATGATCGGGGGCTGTGTCCAGGTTGGCTAAGAAGGCGGACAGTAGGAACGCTCACAATACAGAAGTGAAGGGAGGGAGGGGGCAGACAACTTTCCACCTGTCCCCAAAGAAAGCCCCGCTGGAGTTTCCTTGGAAGAGTTAGGAGGAGAGGGGGGTGGGGACAGATCTCTCTCTGCCCCGCATCCCCTTTCTTTTTTCTAACTTCTCGGCGCCTGCGTTTCCACCTTCCGCTTCACGTACATCCATCTATATAGAGATATCTATATTTTAAATTATTTGCAAAACTGCAACAGATGGGCGCGTCGAGATCTGGACACTTTCCTACTCATCATCAAAGAAAAGCCCCCCCCCCCTTTTTTTTTTTTGCCTAAAATACATCCTGGTCCCGCCTACGACTGTTTTCCTCAATTCTTGATCTTCAAAAAATAATGTCTTGAAGCAAACAGAAAGGTTTATCACAAAGATCATTCTCCCCCCAGTCATACATCTGGGCTAGTGGATCTGTTCCCCCAAACTGCACTCTTCCCGGACGCCCCCAACCCTCTATCTCCTCCGCCTTCCAGAGGCCCCCACGCCCGGACCCCCTCACTCCGTTTGGCCTCATTTCTCCAGCCCAGGGCTGGCCCTTCCCTTCATAAACCTGTTACTTATTTCTTTCTTTATTTGTATCTTTGGCCCCCGGGCCTGGCCTGGACTGGGGCAGGTGCTACGGCCGGCGCCTGTGCTTGCGGGCGACGCGGCCTTTCCTGGGGTCGCGGGTTCGGACCCTAGCACCCCGACCTCGGCCTCGCCCGGCTCTCGGGCCACAGGAGGCCAATGAAAACACAAAATGGCAGGTCTCAGCGGCCCTTGGCGCCCGCAAGTTTGACACACTGTAAGCATCAGCTAACTTTGATTTTAAAAAAGAAGAAGAAGAAAGAAAGAAAAAGAAAAAAAAAAGAAATGGTTACAAATTAGCCTCTCTCCCCCCCGGCGGCGGGGCCAGAATCCCGCAGCGAGCCGCGAAGGGAGAAAGGGAGCGAGGGGCGCCCGAGTCTCAGGCAGAGGAGAAAATGGGGAAAGTCACTTGAGCAGAAGTTTCCGCAGCCCCAGCCTCCCCCTGCACCTACGACTCCCCCCACCCCCCAGACCCTTTTGAAAGTTTCCCGGGGCCTGAGAGCGGCGCGCGGGCCGCGCGCGGGTGGGGGGCGCGGGCTGGGCCCAGAGCTGGGCGCGGGGTCCGGCCCGCGCGCCCGGCTCGCGGCCCGGCGACTCCTTTTCAAAGTAACGGTCCCGGGACCGCGGGCGGGGGAGGCGGCGGCCCAGGCGCGGGTCCCGCTCGCCGCCGAAGTTCTCTAGCGCCATTCGATGCCCGGCCGCCGCCGCTTTCCCGGTTTCTTCCTCTTTTTTCCCCCCGCTGACAGCTTCTCTCGCCAACGTCACAGCCACGGATATTTAATTAGACCGTATTTTTTAATCGCGAAGGGGCGAGAAGGAACCCGGCGGCAGGCCTCGCGGAGATGGGGAGGGGGAGGGGACGGGGGGCCACGCCAAGAGTCCAAACTCACTTTGCCACCTCCCGGACGCCGCCCCCCCCCCCCCCCCGCGCCCCCCCCACCGCCCCCACCCCCACCGCGCCGCGCCCCGCGATCCCCCCCACCTTTGTTTTCCTTACCTTAAACATTGAAACGCGGGCGTCGGGAGCAAACTCGGGCACGTAAACGGAGCGTTGTAAAAGATTGTGTTCAATGAATAATGAAACATGTCCACATGATTGACTTGATCATTTTCCGGGGCTGAGGGGGGACGGGCGCCCTGCTCGCGCGCCTCGCTCGCCCACTCGGCAGAGCCCTGTGAACTGTTCCCAGCCCAGCCGGGGCAGGGCGGGCTCGATTTTCATCTGCCTCTTTTCAGCATCGCCCCGTTCATTGATACTCATCACCCAGCCCCAGCAGACATCCCCATCCCCGGCTTGGCCTCCCCCTATCTGGTAGGTGAAATGCATTGTACCATTAAAAACGCTCTCCATTGTCGCCCTGGCATAATTCACAGCAACTAGATAGGTCTTGCGGCATTTAGCTTTGATGAGCCAGAGACTGAACCCTTGATATAATAATCTACAAAGAATGGTGTGTGATCGTCCATTTTTTCTCTCTGTCTAGCAACTAAGAAACCATTTAACACAGCGCAGCTTGCTTCTGACCTTGAGCTCATGTAAACACACTTATTAAAATCTATCTATTCTCCAAGAGCTACATTCTGATTGTCAGACTCGTTACTGAGACATATATCAGCCCCTTCGCTTGTCACTACTTTGCATTCCTGCCTTTGACTAAAGAATTTTTTATCCAGCCGAGAGGGAGAGAGAGATTGCCACAGAGGGAGAGGAGAGAGAGACGGAGAGGGGGAGAGGAAAAGGCTTAATTCTTACCTGCTCCTGAAACTATTTAAAGTCTGTTTCTTTTCTGGGGAAAAAAAAAAAAAAAAAACTCCCGGGTGAATCTCGGTGGACAGCGGGACGCGGAGAATCAGTCACAGCCCGGGCGTTTAAGGGAGTCATCAGCGATCAAATGACGTTGATCCGCGCTGTAACCTTGTGGCGTATTTAATGTAAATAAGGCAGTTATGTTGCCAATCGCCGCGATACAAACACGAAGAGGTCCTCAGCCTCGCCTCCCGCGCCTGCCATTAGAGGCGACTTTATTTACAGACACTATTTAGGAGATCATGATAATTCTAAAACAATACTAGTGCCAAATGATTATGAAAATATGATTTTAATTAATCACGTAGTAGGCAAGGAAATTAGCATACGGTAATTAAACTTCGAGAAAAACGTCACGCAGGTTCTCTGCCTTATGGGTCCAGAATAATCATCACGCGGTGGGCTCCAGGACTTAATTATCAAACAAAATAACTTTTTTAAGGCAACTTTGCAAATGCTGGTCCTCAAGGCAAACGCTTTGGTAAATAATGTAAGGCGAGGTAACAAGGTAGAGATGTGAGTGATGCAGGAGGTTGGGTTTCTGCGAAGCAAGGGAGAGGGGGAAAGAAGGGGGGAAAAAGCTGAATAATGCAATTATGGATTCTCTGTCCTAGAGTTGACAAAAGCTGGTGCCTCAAAAGCCTCTTTGTTATGGGATTATATAATGATCCTGGTGTCATTATGGGAAAAAAAGATTCAGTAATAATAATAAAAGAAGTATCCAGATACACCAATGAGGAGCTTGTTTTAAAGAAAAGACTCGCATGTGACATTGGGGCATGTTAATAGCAGAAAGACAGGATCCAAAAGAGTTGACAAATAATGGAGGAGGGAGGGAGGGAGGGAGGGTGAGAGGGGGAGAGAGAGAGAGAGAGAGAGAGACAGAGAGAGAGAGAGAGAGAGAGAGGCCTGTGTTGTGCATGATTAAGAAGGGTTGGAGACAGATTGATTATTCAAAACGCCAAGCCACAGGGACACTTAAAACATTGATTCAGGTAAGACTTGTTCTGGCCTGCCTGAACTGAGTTCCTCTAAGATGACTGGCAGGTTTTAAACCAGGGCACCACAATACATAAACAGCAAAGATAAAGAAGAAGCAGACACAACCTCCCTACCCCCCATCCCATCCTGTGGAAGGAGGCACTCAGTGGCAAAGGACCAGTGCAACAGTGAGGTTAGGTACAAAGAACTCCGCACCAAGAGGAGCAGCTGGGCAGCGGGCCGGACTAGGGGCTCAGGTACAGACGCAACCCAACTGTCCCTGGCACCTGGCCTTGGAACCTCACTGCCTATGGTCCGCTCCTCTGTGCGCGGCCCACCAGTGGGCACCCGGCCTGGTCACCCATGCCTGCACCCTCGGACTCTTTCCTGAATACCCAGGGCATTCTCAATCTCTATCTGTCCATCATTTATCTATCTGTCTCTCCCCAGGATTTCCGAGAGTGAGAAAACAGTGTTTCCCCCAACAGGCTAGTTCTATGAGATTCTTAAAGTCCACTTAAATCTTTGCAGTGGTGTTAAAAAAAAAAAAATTTAAAGCCCCCGCCTACCCAAAAAAGTTTAGGAATTCAGTTCTCATTTTCCAATCTGATGTGTCTGAAATTCTCTTTGAACAAATTCCAAAATACAAGGTTTTTTTTTCCTTGTATAGAAATTAGCATCGCAATCACATCAATGATATCACTATCTCTATGGGAATGATAGCCGGAGCAGTGGGGTGTTCTTTATTTCAATTCTTCGTGGATCAACTGATTATACTCTGTCGTCTTTTGAACCTGTTATTGTAAGTCAAGTGATTCTTTATAAGTGACAGCTCGGACAAAGAGGCGAGCAGGGCCGAGCAGGTCGAAAGGAAGTGGCCATATGGACTTGGAGAAAAGGCACTTTCTCCCCAAGAGAATGGGGGTGGCAGTCGCCTTTTAACCCTCAAGCCGCCGGTCCCCGCCTGGACCAAGGGAAGCAGGGAGCCGGACCGCGCGCCCTGGCACTGTCCCGGGGCCCTTCGCAGCGCCTATATGGGTTGGTCCCGAGTGGTGGCCTCCTGACCCGGGGTACGTCTTCCAGGCCCGAGGTGGCCGCGGCCTTCGAAGGCCGCGCACCTCAGGAGGGCCCAGCTCCAGGCGACCTGGGAGACCTCGACTGGTGCGCACAGCCGCAGAGGTTTTGTGCGGCTCAACTGGCCTGACCGACCCGGTAGCGACCGCCCACCACCTGGAGGCCGCGCCCCACCGCCTGAGCCCTGCTGAGGATTCGAGCGCGGAGCGGGGCGGGGGTGGGGGGTGCGGCGTGGAGGGCGAGTTCGCTGGCGCCCCCTGTCGGCGCCCGTGCTCTCTGCGTTTCCTGAGGACTCGCGCTGGCTGCCCTGGGGCTGCACTGGGAGACCTCCCGGGCAGCGGAGCTCCTTGGAGGTGGGAGTCAAGGTGAGAGGTGAGGAGCACTGGACAATGACCAGAGGCCTGGCGTCCTCCAGAGACCGAAACTTGACGCCTACCTGCATCCCACTAAAGCACAGAAGAGTCTCCCCACCCCCATGTGTTTGGTGGCCACCTCCTCTTCTCCCTGTTCAGGATTTCTGGGCCTCTCCACCCTTTTCCTCTAGCTCTGGCCCTTCCCCAATGGCCTCTCCTCACTGACTTCCTTTGCTCCTTCCGAGACTCTGGACTACTTCTCGGCGCTGCTGCGCAGCTTGGCGGGGCCTGGACCCCTGTGGCTGGAGTTTCAGCAGAGACTCCCAGAGCCTCACTCTATCCCTGCATCCCAGAGCCTTGCACTCACCCATCCTCACAGCCCTCTGGGTGTGAGACCAGAACCAAGTTCCCCCACCCCAGACCTCAGTGGAGGTGGAGGTCTGCCATTCGCCCCGGGGACTCTGACCAGGACTTTCCACTCGTGCGATGTCTTCTTCAAGATGACACCAGCCTTCTGACTTCTTGAAACTGATGGAAGTCATTGGGAGCCTGGGCTGGCAAGATAGGTGGTCGTGGGCAAGAATCGAGGTGGTAAGACTCCTGTACCAGCTCAGAAGCAAGGGCCTGGGGAGCTGCACCATGTTGGAACATAAGAGCGTCTTGTAATGAGTGCTTGGCTTCTACGGGTGCCTCCTCTGAAAGTAATACTTCTCACACAATAGATTGGTTCTGACCGCCTCCCTTGGATTACCAAAAGTGGCAGTGATTCATAAAATGTTACCCAACCGCTGCTTTAGACTTGCACTTCCTGTGACAACAGCACTCATCTTGTTTTTGTTTCTGTACTGCTCCACTTCCCCCCCCCCTTCTGTTCCTCCTTACTCTGCTTCTCTCATGGTATCAACAGGTTAAAAACTAGCCATTGAAAGGCCCATCACTGGGGCGCCTGGGTGGCTCAGTCGGTTGAGCGTCCGACTTCAGCTCAGGTCATGATCTTGGGTTCGTGAGTTCGAGCCCCGTGTCAGGCTCTGTGCTGACAGCTCCGAGTCTGGAGCCTGCGTCAGATTCTGTGTCTCCCTCTCTCTCTGCCACTCCCCTGCTTCAGATTCTGTGTCTCCCTCTCTCTCTGCCACTCCCCTGCTTGCGCTCTGTTCTCTCTCATGCAAAAATAAACATTAAAAATTGTTTTAAATTAAAAAAAAAAGAAAGGGCCATTACCTATGACTAAAAGAGTGAAGCACACAAGGGAGAGCATGCTTGGGTGCTGCTTGGGCTCGGGAGAGGAGGGGGAGACCAGAACCAAGTTCCCCCACCCCAGACCTCAGTTTCCCCACTGTATAAAGATACCCTCCAATGATCTGTCAAGCCCTCAGGATCACAGAAAGTCAGTGGTCCTAGGAGCCTCCTTTAGGTCCACCTTCTTCAAGCAGAAGAAAGATGCTGAGAGATCTGTAGAGGCCCATGTGTTTGGTGGGGAATTGGTCTAGACACCTACAGGGTCCCATCTGGATTCTCCTGGAGAGTCCCTGCTTCCCTGACCAAGTGCTCTCCTTTCCTAGGGGGAAAGCCTGCCTGAGGCTCAACCTTGAGGCTTTCTTCTCCTCCCTACACAGTTTTCTCTGCTGCTGAGGTCAGGCATCTCTCTCCATGGAGGTGAGGGAGCAGACTTCTCAGCTCAGGGTGAATGAGCCTTCAAAGACTCCCCAGAGAACAAGGTTCAGAGGTGTGCCACCAGAGGTGAGAGAGGTGATCCCTCAATAAGGAGAACTTGGGAAGAGTCTGACCTACGTGGCTATTCTGCCATGAACTATTGGTCCTTGGCCACGGGACCCCCACCCCAAGCAGAGGCCAGTCATTCCCATCCTTACCTCCTCCAGCATCCTCTTTTAAGCATACCCTTATAAAGACCTGGAATGCCACTCTCCCAAAAGTTCCCCCCCAAAGTTGTACACCGCTTCTGGTTTTTCCAACAAAGGGAAGAAGTCAACATGGTAACATCTATTTGTCCTGGCAGAACACATCCTTTATCCCGGCAGGTGCCCCTGCTTTTCCTTCCTAACCTAAGGGCATCTGGCCAGGGATCCTGCTTCAGGTCCCAGCCCATCAGTACATCATAGCTCTCTGAACACTGTAATTGGTCCAGGAATGGGCATGTGGCCTAAGCTGGTCCAATCAGAGTGAATCTTGTATTTTATTTTTAAATACACACCAGTGGTGGGGTTGAGCTGCTGGAGGGCTGTGGTCCCCATCCCCACACCAAGACAGGAGAGCAGAGAACTTGCAGAGGTCACCAAGGAGGAGTCTGAGAATGGCACCCACAGAAATGGAGAAATGGCCCTGCTTGTGTTAAGCCCTACATCTAGCCACACCCAAAACCAGTACCATCGCTGCATCTCTCCGTTTTGTGAGCTGGCAAATACCCACTGTTACCTTAATTCCATTTGCTTTGGGTTTTCTGTCACTTGCCACAGAAGCAAGGAGGCCTGATAATACCCTCCGCATTGGATGAAAACAAGTAATACCTGGACCAGGGGTCAGAAAACTCACAAACAAGACGGAAGCAAGGTGTGTGGGGCAGGGTGGGGGAGGGAGAAGCCAGACTCCTCATGCTCTTCTGGGCAAAAGAGCAGCCAGAAAACTTGCCAGAAGTCTCAGAGCTACAGGTGTGCCTTGCTTTGCATAGTAGCTCTGTTCCAAAAAAGATGTTTGTAAATTGAATTTTTGTAAATTGAATCTGATTTACTGCATTGGGACAGCTAGTTATGGAAGGCATCTCAACAGACGTCTTTCATAAAGTGAATGGTTGTGTTCTGAAATAACAAATTAGTGGTAATTTATTTATAATTGTAATTTTCCTACCTCGGTCATATTTTTTTTTAAATTTTTTTAAGGTTTATTCATTTTTCAGAGACAGAGCTTGAGTGGGGGAGGGGCAGAGAGCAAGGGAGACAGAATCTGAAGCAGGCTCCAGGCTCTGAGCTGTCGGCCCAAAGCCGGACACAGGGCTCAAACTCACAGATGGCGAGATCATGACCTGAGCTGAAGTTGGACGCTTAACCAACTGAGCCACCCAGGCGCCCCTCGGTCATATATTTTAAAGTGGGACTCACCTGGATGTCTTCATGGTGTCTTTGTATAAATTAGTCAAAGGCCAAGAAAATCTGCTGAGCTGTACTGGATAGAGTTACAACAATGCATTCCTGCTCCTTTGCAAGACTGTGGAGCTGGAATATCCTGGATGGACACTGGGCATCCACTTTGGGTCCCTCACTTACCTGCAACAACCATCATTGATTTTGAGTTAGGTTTGGAGGGGTGGGGGACCATAAAGCTAGTGGACTTTTTGGTCAGAATGTGGCTTGTGCTGTGTCTACCTGCACAGGAATCGATGAAATAGCCCATGATCTCTAAATTTGGGGGCGGGGGGTTTTTTAAGACTGCAAATTAAAACAAAGTATCATGTTATGAAACAAAACTACCGGTGGGAATCCAAGAACTAATTTTCTTAAGATGTTGGTATCTTTATTATTCTCCTCCCATGCTTTAAATGTGTCTACCATGTGGCACACAGCCATGACGTGGTCCCTGCTTTGTCAAAGTTCCATTTTTCAGGCCTGATTTTACCTTGGGAAAAGGTATCAGTTTTGTTTGCCACTAGAAACAAAAGGGACCAAATATTGGGAAAATGTAGTTTTCCAGAAGATGTTATAGCTAGCTTTTGGCTCACAGATGTGAGCTGGTCCACATACATCAGACACAATTACCAAGAATCATCCCCAGTGTTCCCCTGGGTAAATGCTGAGGTCTATCACCATCTTCAAGGAAGAAAGTGGGAATCAAATGAGAATGATCAAGTTAAGACAAAAAAATAAGTCCCTTGACTCTGGCCAACACTCAGAATCCTGAGTGAGCCTCCCCTGAATTTGCCCAGGGCACAAACCATGAAGGTCAGAATGGGCAGTGAGCCAGGGGGGCTAAGAGGTTCAACCTGGGAAGTAATATCACTACAGAGAAAGGCTAAGTTGAGTCATATGGATCTTGGGAAATCAGGAAAGGAAGATGGGAGGAGGGGAACGTGCTGAGTGTCAAATGTATGTTGATGGTACCAGACTCCAAGTGGGGGACAAAGCTGGGGCACCTGGGTGGCTCAGTCAGTTAAACATCCAACTCTGGATTTTGGCTCAGGTCCTGATCTCATGGTTCATGAAAATCGGGCCCCACATCAGGCTCAGGAATCTCTCTCTCTCTCTCTCTCTCTCTTTCTCCCTCAAAATGAATGAATAGACTTAACTAAGTAAATAGTTTTTTAAAAAGTGGGGGACAAAGTTGAATCAGATGGTGTCATTCAGGGGGAGACGGGAGTAGCTCAGAGATGCTGTGCTTGAATCCCTGGAGAATCTCTGGGAGTCTGTACCTGCACTTGCAGCCACAGTTATTGAAGGCTCTAGAGTCCCGTGAGGGCTCTAGAATCCTCCAGGGTATCCTGTGGTCTGTGCCTGGGAAAGTCGGCTAGCAGAGTGGAGACTGGGGACTGGCACCAAAGTGTATAAGAAGGCAAATATGAAACCACACTAGTGACTGAGGGCAAATTTATTCATTTGGGTCAGCATTTGAGACATAGTTATATCCACCCAGCTTATCCAGCCCTCCTCTGACTCTGAGAGCCCAATCTGTGGACCTGCCACGGTTACAGCTGGCCGCTCAAGGAGTGCCATCTAAGGCTCTGCTTGTGGGACCCCCTCCCCATTCAGGGCTAGGAGCTTCTAGAAGACAGACACCAAGCCCACTCCATTGCTACACCCCAGGCCTACCCCAGCCTTTGGCACAGTGTGGTATGAGGGAATTTTGATGGAACTAATCAAGAAATTAGTTTTAACACTTAAATAATTCATACTATATGTTGGGTACTTTTTTTTAACCTTTATTGACAAATTGAATGAATGAATGAATGAATGAATGAATGAATACATGAATATCACTGCTTAAAATGTGTTGCCCGCACTAGAAATCAGTTGCTACTTTTAAGAATTAATGGCTATTTTCTCTGATAGAAAGTAACCCTTGATGCACATTAAAGAATAATTAGAAACATAAGAATGCACAAAGAAAATGATTACATCTCCCTTAATGTCACCCTGTTAGCTTTTTGCGTATTTCCCTCCAAGAATTCTTCTCTGCATATCATTTTTTTCACAAACTTTGAATCATTCTCTATAAGCAATTCTGTGTCTTGCTTTTATTCTCTAACCGTTGTTTTTAAAAAGGCAACAAGCTCAAAATGGAGTCACTTGTGCTGAGCCCCACATCAGCAAACCAAGACCTAATACCTAACCTAACGGCAGTTTCAACCTCCCCCAGGAGTAAATCTTAACCAATCAGTGTGGAATTTCCTGGTCAGCAGTAGTGAGGTAATCTGCTGGATAGACCCCTTCCACCCTCCAAAGAAATATGAGGTTTCACTCTTTCCTTGTCCCTGCTTCCATCTGCCTATATAAGTCTCTCACTTTGTTCAGCTCTTCAGAGCCTTTCCTAGATGGGATGCAGTCGGATTCATGAATCATGAAAAAAGCCAATTAGATTTTCAATGCATATTTGCATTTGTTTTTTAGCAGATTTGGCGGCAGTAGTGGGACTGAAGGAGACTTCCATTGGCTTCAGGGACAACACAGGCATGATACCTGTGAACTCTTTTGACTGTTCTGTCCTTCTCACCATTTCTAAGGGCTGTGGGTCAGTTCCTCTGGGTTCTGAGCTCTGCTCTCTTTGTGTTGAGTTTCCAATCTAATTGGCTTTCCAGTATGTAATTCCCCTTTTGGAAACCCAGCCCAGTCCACAGTACTCACTTTTGGAGTCTCCTGGTTCAGCGCTTTCTCTAGTCCCAAGCTTCACAAGAATTGCTGGTGGTATACACAGAGACTTCTCTTGGCCAGGACATAGTAATATCTATTGGGTACTGCCGATACCTTAAGACACACCTGGTTTATTTGTCTTGTTTTGTGTTTACCAAAGATGTTGCAGCTGCAAAATTGGTGACTCTCCACCTAACCCAAAGACTCCCGTGTTAGCCATGGGAGTTGGACACAAAATGGGTTAGAGTGACACCAGGTCATCTGCCAAACTCAAGAAAATTTCCATGCAATAAGGTACAACTGTAAAATACCACACAATCCCCAGTCACCGAGGCACATCGCTTTTGGGTGTTAGTTTGGCTCCAAGAGACCCAAAGGCTTAGCTGGAAAAAAAAAAGTAATAATAAAAATGGAATCCTTAAATTTCAGAGAGCTGAGCATATCACCTTCCAATACACCTGCCTATTGTATATCTAAGAACTATGGTTCTGGAAGCTGTAAATCTCTATACAAAAATGCCAACATCTTACTAAGAACAACCTGTTGTTACAATGGCCATTATGGGGAGCGTTCCAATTAGATAAGATCATTTAAGAAGTGCACTTGAAAGCAAGGACTCCCAAATCAAGCAAGCAGAATGGGGTACCTATTTTAATTGCATGCAGAAGCCTCCAAAAGGCTTTAAAAATTCCAAAATAACTTCACTGAAAGACTTGTGTAAAAAATTAAAGATACAAGAAGTACCTAAAACAACACTGTAAGATTGACATAAGTCCTACTGCCCCTCTCCATCCTCCTTTGAGCCCTCATTCTACTAATCCTGTGTCTAAACCATCTTCCCATTTAGAGGGGGCCACAAGACAGTAAACGGAGGTCCACCAAGTGTAGCTTTAAGCTAGCACCAAGTGTAGACACCCCCGTATCTACCCTCAAAGGGCTTCTCCCAGAGTTGACAGGACTCTGAGGGATTTTCTGGTAGACTGCCACGTAGTTCCCTTAAATAGACAAGAGAAACTAAAATGTAATTGATGAAAAATATTGCCAAATTCTGGCAGATAGCAGAGCCTGCAGAGGGGATCCTGGGAAAACTGGCAGAAGCCAGTGAAGGATGAGATTTCTTACTGGAGCCCTGTCTTCCAGATCTCTGCCTGTAGCGCCCAAGTAGAGTGAAATATCTTTGCATCCTCTTTGGGAACTTAAGTCCATGGGTTTTCCAATGCTGCCAGAACTACTTACTGTTTCCAGCTAAAAACTGGAAAGATATTTAAAAGGGGTTTTAAGGAGCTCTGTTGTCAGAAATTGGCCAGATTGAAAGCTGATATTCAGAGCCTGATAGAAATTATTTTAGGCTTTCTCCCCTAAGCTGAAATGAAACTATGTACCCAAAAGGAAGGGTCATTTAAAACTTAGGAAGGAAAAATATTTTAAATGTCTTCACCACAAATATTAGTAAAAAGCTTTAGCCACCTGAGCAAGTAAACTTAACTTATTTCAACTACCAGAGAAACAACTTAGAGTCAACGTTTTTATCACTAGTGAGTATACTAGTTTGTATTATTGTATTTTATTCATAGCAGGAATTTTAAAATGGAAGCTGTAAATGGTTTCTGTATCTGCCTATATGTTTATGTGTGTGTATATATGTATATATACATATGTATATATGTTATGGGTGTGTGGTATTTTCTACCTCTGGATGGTACTACTAAAATCAGTTTGTAAAAAAGACCTATTTAATTGGCTTGAAGAGAATTAAGCACTTACATGAATTAAGGACTTGTAGCATTCTCAGACATGTAACAGAAACTAACCCAAATGCTTTTCAGGTTCATGTAATCTGAGAAAATATTTGGTACTAAAGTTAATTTAAGTTTGTTGCTTAAGTTTGTTGGTTTAATTAAAATAGACATGTGTTTACAGTTATCAACATCTAATATAATGCAGACACACAACTTTTATTCTTAGTGGGTTTAATATTCAAATAAGTTCACATTATCCCTGTTACAAAATTTCTCAGCAAGTAAAAGGACTTGGTATAATCGAAACTTAATGAGTAATTCAATGCAATTGTTGAGAGCAAGTAAATTAAATAGATGTAAGAAAGATAAAAGTTTTTAGGTAATTTTTAAAAACAGTTCCCCAATTATTTTTGGTAACCTGAAACCTTAAAGTTTGGCTAAGTTAATTTAAATAATGGATAGTCATTAAATATATAGATCATTTCCAAGTAAGATAAAACACACAAACAAAAATAATTACTAACAATGGGCTTCTCCACATTTGACTTTCTTTACAGAGGAACTAAAGATATTTTGGATCTATTAGTAAACACGTTTTGTGCCATGCTGAGAAAATTACTATGAGAGAGCATACATTTCTGAAAATTATAAAAAGTATTTATTTATAAAATGTATAACATCAAGCCACAGAATGCTAATGTAAAGGACAGTTCCCAATTGTTTGCTTCTTTATTTTCACTAAAAATTAAAGTTCTTGGGGCTAAAAATTCTAATATATATTATCAGAGCTACTGGAAATAATAAAGGAAACATCTTAATATACAAGAAAAGTAGGATGTGTGTTTTCAGTAAAAGAAGCTATGAATAATGGAGGTGCATTTTTGTTAAGAAAAAAAAGGAAGAAAGAAAGAAAGAAAGAAAGAAAGAAAGAAAGAAAGAAAAAAGAAGGAAAGGAAGAAAGTGATTTTTGTTCTAAAGTAAAATTGGTGGGGCACCTGGGTGGCTCAGTCGGTTAAGCAGCTGACTTCAGCTCAGGTAATAATGTCCCAGTCCGTGGGTTCAAGGCCCATGTTGGGCTCTTTGCTGACAGCTCAGAGCCTGGAATCTGCTTTGAATTCTGTGTCTCTTTGTCCCTCTGCCCCTCCTCTGCTCATGTTCTGTGTCTGTCTCTCTCAAAAATAAACAATTTAAAAAATTTTTTTTAAATAAAGTAAGATTGGTTATTTCAGAATGGGAAAGAGTTTTCTCTTTCACATAAGAAAAAAAATGTAAAAGGTTTAATGGAAAAGGCATCTGGGGAAAGAAACTTATGTGTGGTCAGGCTGGTTAAGAATGAAATAAATTTATGTTTAAAAATGGGTTTTAATATAAAAAGTACACTGGTGAAAAATTAGAATTAATTTCCTCTCTGTTAAAAGGGCAAAGTCTTCTTGGACACTTGGTCTCCTTTTGGTAATAGATTGTGAAAGTTTATTTACCTGTTAAGTATTCTGCCTAAAAAGCAGAAATTTTTGTGTCTTACCAAAATAATGTGTTGTGCTTCATTTTAACTTTATCATCATGTCCTTGATTACTTCAGTTTTCTCTATTAAAACAGCTAAGGTGTTTTTTTTTTTTAATTTTTCAACTATTTAACTTTCTGTATTTTCCTAGAAGTCTTTAATTGTCACTATGGTTCTCACCATGGGCTATGATGCTATTTGACCAAGTGTTTTTAAACCTTTTGATATTTTTGACAAAATTCCCAATATCAAATTCTAACTAAAGCCTTTTGGCCCTGAAATAACTTTGGGACTTTCCAGAGGGTCCCTGGAACATCTCAAAAAATTTGTTCTCTCTCCCTATAAAAAGGGAGATGTTAAATTAGATTTCTTTATATGCTAAATAACATGGGCAGCATTGTCAAACAAGAAAATAGTAAGCTTCCTCTATGTTGTATTTGTATAGGTACATGTTCTAAGTGTTTCCGAAATAGTATGAAATTGCTAAAGTCTAATATACCCTGGGCTAATGCTATCATCATAATGCCAGTTATCATTTCGCAATGTTGAGTGTCACAGAAATAACTAAATTCCATTGTAATCATCAGATCTTTAACAATGGGCATGTTTTATCTTTTGTCATTCATAGAGTTACTGTTTTACTCTAATGCTTTTGCAAAAGCGTTCCTGCAAAAGTGCTTCATCTTCAGTAATGTTCATGGGAAGGGCTTTGACAAGTACAGGTTCCTGACAACTTTAAGATCATAAAACTAGGGGCATCTGGGTGGCTCAGTTGGTTAAGCATCAGACTCTTGATTTCGGCTCAAGTCATGATCTCAGGGTTGTGAGATTCAGCCCCTAGATTCCACGCAGGGTGTGGAGCCTGCTTAAGATTCTCTCTCTGTCTCCCTCTACCCTTTCCCAGCTCACTCACTCTCTCTCTCTTTCTCTCTCTCTCTTCTCAAAAAAAAAAAAAAAACTGAATTGGGTAAAAATTTCCAGAACTAATGGAAAAACTGGATTCAAGCAGACTACTGAGAAGAATGATTATAATTTTTAATGACTCTTTGTTTGAAAACATTACTAGTTACCTAATGTTTTCTTTTTCCAGATTTAAAGAACTTTTCTCTTAAGCTATATATAAATTACAGCAATTACAGTATATTTTTGTAAAGAAAGATGAAACATTTAGTTTTTCTTCCTACGTGATCCCTCTAGAATATAGAAACCCTTAAATTTCTTCATGGAAATATAGTTAGTTGTTTCCATAAGTTCAGTAAGGATCTGTTCTTGCAATGGGACACAACTGGAAATGTTGGCTATATTTCCCGGGCTTTTACTGGAATGGTATTGCAGGTAAAATATGATGGTGAGTCCTTGGCTTGCCTTCCTGGCCTCTGGGGCTTTTAAGAGTTCAATCTAAGACTCCTTATGAAATGTTCCAGCAAAGCAGTCTTAAGAGCTTATATGATCAGTCACTATCCTTGTTGCACTTATGCAAATAATCAGGCCAAGTTTAATACAAATTAGTTTTACTGTGATTATCTTTGGGAAAAAAAAATTGGGGTAATGGTAGAGGGAAAAATTATGTTCCACCTTTATAGATGTTAGATTCTAATCCTGTTAATTGTCTTTGATGTTCTGTTATACACCTGTCAACTGGACTCTGTCCTGAATTCTTTTAGTTTCCTCAAATAAATATTTGGCTATGACGCTGTAAACTGAAATTTCCAATTTCCTCCCACCCTCCAATTTGAAATCCCTAAGAACAAAGATTTCCCTTAAAATGTAGAAAGGTCCTCCTCACTACCCATATGGCAGCCAAACTTCAGGGACTAGAACTGTTGGTATACATCTCACAGCTAAAGAAGGCTCCACCATACATCTGATCAAGACTTCATACTTTAAACATGAAACCCTTTTTCTCTTTCTTTCCTTTATTTTGGCATTGGCCTGGAAAGATAACACTATCATTTATATTTCCCAGGACATGACTAAGGGGGACTGTCGGACCACTGAATTCGTCATCAAAAACTCCAATTTCTGTCCCTGATGGTAGAAACACTAGTCCATTTCCCTGTCTTTGGTTAACAGCTCCAAATGCAGGGAATCTTGCATCCAAGCTCTGTACAAGGAAAGAGACATAAGGCAAGGGCAATCAGAATAAAACAGCCTGGGGCATCTGGGTGGCTCAGTTGGTTAAGGATCTGACTTTGACTCAGGTCATGATCTCATGGTTCATGGAGCCCCGCATTGGGCTCTGTGCTGACAGCCTGGAGCCTGTTTGGGATTCTCTCTCTACCTCTTTCTCTCTTAAAAGATAAATAAATAAACAAACATTTTAGAATAAAGCTGCCTATGTGGTCTACAGACCTCTAAATTCGCTGGCCTCCATGGCTGTCACCTTTCTAGTCCTGGGTCACACACTCAAGTGGGAATTACCAAGAGACATTCATGATTAAAATTAGCTTCCTTTAGTATATCACTTCTCCTCTGAAGCTATGATAAAGAACTTTTCCTTAACTCTAGAAATTATTGTGAAATCTTCTGTTAAAACAACAGCTTCCTGGGGTGCCTCGGTGGCTCAGTGGGTTGGGCATCCAACTTCGGCTCAGGTCATGATCTCGCGGTTCATGAGTTGGAGCCCCGCATTGGGCTCTGTACTGACAGCTCAGAGCCTGGAGCCTGCTTCAAATTCTCTCTTTCTCTCTCTCTCTCTCTCTCTCTCTCTCTGCCCTTCCCCTGCTCAACTTCTGTCTCTGTCTCAAAAATAAATAAACATTAAAAAATATTAAAAAGAAAAAAAACAATAGCTTCCCAACAAAAATCCTTAAAAATCCTTAGACTCTCCGCCAAAGTTGTTCTTGATAAAGACTGCCCTTAATTATCTTTCAGCTGAGCAAAGAGGTATCTGTGCTGTGGCCAACACCACCTGATGCACCTGAATTAATACTTCTGGAGAAGATGAAACTCAGTTATGTAAGATCACTGAGCAAGCTACTTGGCTTAAAAAGATGATTCCTTGAGTGGAGTCTTTCTTTAGACTATTTGATTATGATCGGTTTAGTCTTGGGGACCATGGTGTACTACAGTCATTGGGAATTATCTTATTTATAATAATCATGGTAGTCCCCAAGGTGTGCTGTCTTCTCCCAAAAGCTTTAAATACATGTTGGCAATCAGCTAACCACCAAAAAACATGATCTCCTTAAGTCTGGAACATCAGAAAGGGAATGAAGAGAATGACTGATTTTAAAATGTAAACCTGAAGTCATGACTTCTGAATACCACAGAGATTCAGCAAACTTCATCATGACCTGTGAATACCACACAGAGGATCAGAAAAAACTGTGAGAATTTTGGAGCCATGGCTGGGAGTGGTGTTAATGCTCTCAATTAAACTGAGAGTATGATCAAAAGAGGGGGAGGGGATTCTTTAAAAAGGCAACAGGCTCAAAATGGAGTCACTTGTGCTAAGCCCCACATCAGCAAACCAAGACCTAATACCTAACCTAACTGCAGTTTCAACCTCCCCCAGGAGTAAATCTTAAACCAGTCAACCTGGAATTTCCTGGCCAGCGTTGGAGACGTAGTCTACCTGGTGGACTCCTTCTGTCCCCCAGAGAGGTAATCCACTCCTTCCTTGTTCATGCCCCTTCTGCATAGAAAAGCCCCTTCTTTTATTCAGCTCTTCAGAGCTCCTTTCTATTTCCTAGATGGGATGCTGCCCGACTCATGAATCATCAAATAAAGCCAATTAGATCTTCAATACTCAGTTGAATTTTGGGTTTTAACACCTTGTAGCACAAGGTATTTCCCCACATCATTAAATATTCTTTGAAAACATGATTTTATGACTACAAAGTGTTCCATCAAATGGATGCAACATAATTTATTTATTTAAACAATCTCTTATTTTGGAACGTCTAAATTGTTTCTAACGTTTTGTTCTCTCAAAAGTATTGGAGAGAGCATTTTCATGGTTAAATGTAGCTGGCAGAGGTGGAGGTGAAGGAGTTCAAGCAGATGACGGAGGCCCTGGGCCCCAGCACCATCAGGGACCTTGCTGTGGCTGGGCCAGAGATGCAGGTCAGAGTGGGGAGGGGGCCGGTGTGTGTGTGTGTGTGTGTGTGTGTGTGTGTGTGTGTGTGATGGATACGGAGGGTTTGGAGACTCCTCACAGGCATTGCCAATTTTCTTTCCAAAAAGACTGCCCCAACGTGTACTTCCCCCACTCCTGTCTCCTCCTGCCCTCTGCGCATGTACACTCGGGTGGGGTGGGGTGAGGTGGGGGGCTTCAGGATGTGCCCCCCACCGGCTCGTAAGAGTATGTTAACACTTACACATGTCACACTGGTGCGGATAGGTTGGCCTTCTAGTTCTCACCGTGGCGTGTAATTTTCAGCAGGTTCCTGTTGCCCCCAGGCTCACCCCTCAGCTCTAGGGACCTCCAGATACGTCCCTCAGTCCCCAACAGGGAACAAACAAGACCTTCTTGGCTTCAAAGGAAACACTGTATCTCTTTGCTCTAGCCCTCTGGCGGGCATGGGTCCAGGGAAGGCACACATCCAGCCAGCATTAGTGAGATGTAGTCATCATAGGATCCTGGTCGAACCCTCCTGCCAGCTGCCCACTCGGAAACTCTGCTCCCACAACCCCTCTTCCTTTGCTCCCTCGGGGGTTATTCATGCCACTGGTGATGATTTTCTTATTGCTCCAAAGGAGAAGTGGCCCCTTGAGTGGCAGAACCAGGCTCTGGGGCCAGGCCACCTGAATTCAAATGCCAGTTCCATCACTTTAGAGCCCTGTGACCTTAGGCAAGTTACTTAATCCCTCTGTGCCTTAACCCGCACGTCTGAAAAGTGAGACCCTACCTCGTGGGCTCCTTCCGAGAGCTCAGTGAGGCAGCACTTAGTGCAAAGCTTAGCACTCACTTATGTGCATCAGTGATATTTAAATATTTTATGTGTACTTTTTCATTAAATAAGAATGAGAAGAGGACCTGACATCCCACACTAGTTTGTTTAGTGGTTCGGGGCGCAGAGACATTTTGGTGGCATTGGTTTCCAGTGCACCACACAAGCCCTTGCCCGCTGACTGAAATGTCTATCGGCATTTGCAGTTCTCTCGTGAGCAGTCCCTTTTGCAGAGGGCACTCACCCTTAACATGATGACAGAAGCCCAGCCACCATGACCAGCGCTCTTCCTCTCGGTAAGATGTCTGGAATGTCAGATCTGAGTCCGTGGGTCCAGAATGGCCGCACTCCAAACTCCCAAGCCTGTGCTTTCCCGCAGTCTTCCAGAAACTCCACCTAGCTTTGGTCACAAATGCCTTTCCTAAGCAGACTCCCCTGGGAACTCACACCCACAGGACACTACTTTTTCTCTTCTTACAGTGGGATTTGCAGATCACACTTTTTAAAAGGGAACTTGATTTTGTGGCTACATTTAATCTGGGTTCACGCTTGCCCTTTGCCTGTCCTCTCTAGTATCTGAGGAATGCTTGACGGGTTACAGGCGGATGTTTTATGAATTACTTATTCATCTTTTTACAAGTGCAGCAGCAAAGCTGGCCTTCCTGGTGTTGACTGGCAGAAACACAGTTGCATATCTACGAAAGTCCAGTTTTCTAGCAGCTCAGATCGGTGACATCACGAGAAGGTAACAGAACAGTCAGGTTACCGCTCTGTTCCCCTGAACGCCCTGATCCCCACAACACTGCCCTCAACAAGCAACTGCCTTGCCGCTAGGGCTGTGATATCCACACTAACAATCATTTGGGGTGAAGGCCACCCAGACACCCCTGAAACCAGATGCAACTTCTTTCCAGCTTTATTGAGTTGCAATTGACATTCAACATTATGCAGGTCAAAAGTGTGCCATGTGATAGTTTGGTACACCTGTATACATTGCTAAATGCTTACCACGATAAGGTGACTTAGCACATCCCCCACCTGATATAATGACCATTTTGTTATGGTTGTTAGGGTGAGAACATTCAAGCTCCACTCTCATAGCAACTTTTTTTAATGTTTATTTATTTTTGAGAGCCCAAGAGACAGAGCACGAGTAGGGGAGGCGCAGAGAGAGGGAGGCACAGAAACCCGAAGCAGGCTCCAGGCTCTGAGCTGCCAGCACAGAGCCCAACGCGTGGCTCAAACCCATGAACCACAAGATCATGACCTGAGCCGAAGTCAGACGCTCAACCGACTGAGCCACCCAGGCGCTCCTCATAGAAACTTTTAACTATACAATACGGTACAGCTGGATAGTACCATGCTGGACAGTAGATCCAGAACTTACGCATCATCAGACCCAGCTCTTGGAGCTGAAGGCCAACACCGTGAGCTGTTTCTGTCACAACCTGCCTGGCCTTTATGGTGAGTACCATGAGAAAGTGAGTTTTCTAGATAATACACATGTATTCCCATCACTAAGAAGTGCCAGGCCCACAAAGAAGCACCCCATGAGAAGATGGTGACAACTTTCCCACTGTGCCCCTGAAGAATGTGTCCCAGCAGCATGGGGCAGCTACAGAGCAGTGCAGCCAGACTGACCCGTGAAGGGACACAATGTTTGCCAGATGGATACCGTGGCTGCATTTCCCACCACCTTCCAGAATGTGCTGTGTCTTCACAAAATGTGACACATCAGACCTGATATTCTGGAAGCTAAAGCATAGAGGAAAAATACTCTTTAAAGATGATCTCTTGAAGATCAACTTTGCAACTATGAGACTTGAAGTAAGTCACAGTTGAGGAATATAAGGATGAAATTACAACACAAGTCTTTGCTATTGTGAGTGTGGACACCGGCCGATGAGAGGCTGCTTGGGAGGTGGATGGGTGCACGCATGGGGAGGATTTGAGGGAGAAGTGGGGGCTCAGGACCTGGACGTGGGGAAAGAGGGAAGGTGGAGTTTGCAGGAGGGTTCCCCAGAGGTAGGGGAGGGGAAAGGCCACATACACAGCCCAGCTCCATGCCAGGCCCTATGGGGAAAAGGAGGGCAGTGGGATCGGGGCACAGATCCTGAGTATTTCCTCCCTAGTGCTGGAGTCCACTGTGCATGGCCTCAGTTTGCTTGTCAGCATTGAATCAGGAGTTCTCCAAAACCAAGGTGGGTTTGTCCCTTCTGTGTCCTCAGCAGTGAGCACAGACTGCCACCTCCCAGAGACTCAGTCCCCGGTTCTTGAATGAGTGAATGAATGAATGCATGCATATGTCCACATTCCATAACGTGACAGTGTTGGGTGAAACAACAGAGTTTTATAGTTTGGGGAAATCTGCATTAATCAAAATTGTATGAATAATCGGACAGCATATTGGAAAACCAAAAAAAGTGGGGTGCAATACTTAATTTACAAGACAGCCCTGATTTTATACACACACATATAAATGTCCTCTGATTTGAAGCAAGCATATGATCTGTGACATGCACCGTGCACTAACCAGGGGACGGTCACTGTCAACATGTGAGGGATTTCCTTGCAGCCTCTCTGCTCTGCCTATATTGTGTATATTATGCCGAGAACAAACGTATGGGAGGGAAATCACCCACACATTAATCATGATTCTAAGATGGTGGGATTATGGACGATTTAACTTTTATTGACAGATTTCGGTGTTTTCTCAATTTCATACAACGGGCACATCAACAAATTGTTTAAATGAACAAAACACCCATGATTCAGATTTGGGGAGGGCTGGGAAGGAGGGTCACAGGGATAGAGGGACACCTGCACCAGGTATGTTTGGGCAAAGCTGTGAAGGTCTCCCACTGGCTGGGCCCGGGACTGGCCACACCATGGGTTCTGAGCACCTGCCGCCCCCAAGTACAACCCAGCGCCCGACAGTCTTGCAAGCCTGGACGGCGTGCCCTCAAAGGGAGGAAGGGGCTTACTCGCTGCCAGATGGCTTCTGATCCCGCCTCAGATGGGAGGGACCTTGACCCAAGCCTCCCTCCCTTCTCCAGTATCACAGGGTTTGTCAAGGGACTCCCCACCTGCTTGGTCATTCCCACCTCCCAACAGCTGGGACGACAATGGATTATCACCACTCTACTGATGCCAACACTAAGGATCTGGGAAGATTAGCGCAAGGAAGAGGCAAGCCCCAAGTTGCTCCTGTGCCTGCTTTTCAGACTCCTGCACTCCCCACTGCTCTGCGCTGCCTTGATCCTGCCTGGCCTCTCCAGCTGAGCAGGCCATGACGGAGGGAGGCAGGGTTGAGGAGCAGTTGACTCGGTCTAGAAGGCTCCAAGGACTTACCAACAGTTTGCCTCTTGGTGGTAGAGAGGGGGCAAGGGCCCCAAGAGCCGGCCTGCAGGCTCACCAGCAGTGGGTCCTTCCACCTGGTAGGGCACATGCGTGTTGGGGGAGGACACAGAAGAGCCCCAGGGAGACATCTTCAAAGCCACGAGGCCATGGGACAACCTTGCCTGTAGCGGGCTCTGCGCAGGATTCTTCCATCCGCCACTCAGAATCTACTGTCTCCCATTCTTCACCCCACTCCCCACACAGGGAGACTTAACTCTGCGGTCTCCCTCTCCAAACTCCTTTGTCCTCTGGCTTGGAGATCAGTTCACGGTGGGAGACTGGCAGGTGGGTGGAAGGAGAATTGGGGCGTCTCCCTCACCACCCCCCAGCAGGCCAGGGTACAGCAGTGTCTGGGCCCCTCTAGTTCTGCCATCACTGCAGTGGGCCACCCCGTTCCCAGGACTCTATCTGTCTCCAGGGACTCTGTTCTCACCCCTGTGGAGTCCCTGTCCTGTGGCAGCCCTGTGATCACTGCTAAGCACACAAGAGGAGCACAATGGCTTCCCAAGTTGTTGGTCCCTGGGTGCTTCCCCATCCTTTGTGGGTTGTCTCAGCTCTGCACACCCTTGTAAATCCCCTCTCCATTACACTCCCTCCAGTTTCCCCTTGACTGTGCATTTTTTTTCCTCCTGGGATGTGGACTTATTCAGGCTCCCGCTGAACCACTCCCTACTGGTGTGTCCAGTCTGACCTCCATGATCTCTCTCTGGGCTTCAGTTTCCTGATCTTCCAAATGGGGAAGTAATAACCAACATGCTTTGCTTGTCGTTAAAAAAAAAAAATTGGGGGGGGGGGGCGCCCGGGGGGCTCAGTCGGTTAAGCGGACGACTTCGGCTCAGGTCACGATCTCGCCGTCCGTGAGTTCAAGCCCCGCGTCGGGCTCTGTGCTGACCGCTCAGAGCCTGCAGCCTGTTTCAGATTCTGTGTCTCCCTCTCTCTGACCCTCCTGTTCATGCTCTGTCTCTCTCTGTCTCAAAAATAAATAAAAACGTTAAAAAAATTTTTTTTTAATTTTTTTAAGGAGACCATAGGAAACATGGTTCTTTTGAAAAGGTTTACAAATTCTAGTGTCAGCAGGAGATTTAAGGATTGGTGCTCCATGTTCTCGGGGACTTCCTGAGCATCTCTGATAAAGAGTGGCTACTGTCCAACCTGTCACCTGCCTCTTCTTTTTTTTTTTTAAATGTTTACTTATTTTTGAGAGAGAGCATGAGAGAGAGGGAGACACAGAGAGAGAGAGCAGAGGTTAGGGGCAGAGAGAGAGGGAGACACAGAATCCAAAGCAGGCTCCAGGCTCTGAGCTGTCAGCACAGAACCCGACGTGGGGCTCGAACTCAGGAGCTGCGAGATCATGACCTGAGCCGAAGTCAGACGCTCAACCGACTGAGCCACCCAGGCATCCCTTGCCTCTTCTGAGATAGACTGTGAGTCAAGAAGAAATGCAATAATGGCTTCAAGGGGCCTAAACAGTGATACAAAAGCCTCAAGCTTCTGCACTTAACTCAGGCCTTTTGGATGGTCAGTCAAAGCAGATGAACACTTACTTTACACAGAATTTTAATAAGCCTTGAGTTTTGGTTTCTGGCCCACCATCATTAGGAAAGAGTAATTTAGGAAGAGAGAAGACTTTCGGCAAGACCACACCAACGAGAGGGGAAACTGGAAACTGTGTAAGAAGAACCCAGAAATCTCCAGAAACGAGGCCCTGGGACTAGAGAAAGCTCCGGGATCTGAGGCCATTAGCAGAGGGCAAACGCCGAGCACACCTCTCAGGCCCCGAGGGCTGCACCACCTCCTGCTCAGAATCCGAGGTTCACTGCAGCAACCCTGAGCCATTACGGAAAGGTTAATGGTGTTCCACATTCTCCAAGTAAGAAAAAAGGAAATGTGCACCGCATCTTAGAAATATTTCCATCTGAAAATGTTACATGAAAATAATTTATGGCTCTTTCTGGAAAACTCAGCTGTCTTGATCTTACTCCCTGTGGGTTCCAGATGGGTGAGGTTTTGCTGTTACTGGAAATATCCACGTTTGCAGGCAGTCAGCATTTATTGAGTGCCTGCTGAATGCTGATCACTAAACTCGGTAACAGGGGTGAGGGATACAGGGAGGAGAGGGCCGAGCAATGTCTTGAGGAGCTTGGGAGGAGCATTTGAATGAGCTCATGGACTGAAAGACCATCCCCCACCCCCGCTTCTCCTGCCTTCCCGAGGGATCTCACACAGCCTCAGCACTATACCTGGTGCCCGCTGCCTCCACGGCCATACCTGCATAAGCAGGCGGGACAAACTGGGCCACCTCAGCCGGCAGCCCCTCACCAGCTGGGCACCCCCGTCTGTGCCCCTCTCTGGGGTCTGTTTTTATTATAAATATTTCATTGTTTAGGAGTTTGGGTTTTAGCTGATATACAGCATTTGGCAGGGCTCCCCTCTAGCATTTGGTAATAATTCCATACCAAATGCTAGGGAGAAACCCTCCCAAATGGAACAGTTTCAAGCCAAGACTCTTTAAAAACCAGAGCCTGAGGAAGTCACCGTATCTGAGCATCCGTGGCTCCCGGGCTAGCAGAGGACAGACGCGTGCCGGGACACGGCACTACCTTTGGGCTCCCCACATCGCAAACGACAGTCTCTCCTCTGTCCTGACCTTGGCACAGCCTGGGCCGGAGCCACCCCTGGAGACATAAAGCAGGGGGCTGTATACACAATAGGTGCTCCGTAAACATCGCTGAACTGGATTCCGTGATGTAGGATTAAAACGTGCTCATTCGGTTTCCAAAAATGTGATTTCTTCACACTTGTTCCTTCCCCCACCTTTGACAGCTCCGGATTTCCTTCCGGAGAAAATGGGTTTCCTGAACCGCTGGCACCGTGCCACCGGGCTTTGTATTCCGGTGGCTCTGTGACCTGCGTAAGTCGAGGATGAGAACACCCGCCTCACGGGCTCCTAGGGAGGATTGACACATGGGGCCCTGGTGCACAGAATGTGCTCAACAAACACTCACTCAGCCTGACTGAGCACTCATTTTGTGCCAGAAGCCTTACATGGACATCTCCCCTCATGGGTGTTTGATAGGAAGGGGAGGCTTCCTGCCTGAACCCCCCCACCCATGACTCTCCTCGCCAAGTCGTGAGTGGAAGTGCACCCCGGGCCACTGTGGCTAAATCCCTGCACCTTCCCACTCCCCTCCTGCAGCTTCAAAGGCGTGGACACATGCCAGCAGCGGTGCCATCAGCGATGAAGGGGTCAACCTTTCCTGCTGGTTGTCAGTCCCACCTCCTCCTCTAGGTTTTTGGCCTTTGAGTGATGTGAGTCCTCAAGTCTCTTCACAGGGCAGAAAGCAGCCCCTAGAACAGGGTCCAGTGAGGTGACAGCAGCTGCCTGGAAATGTTCCAGAACCCCAAGGAAACCCTGTTGTTTCTTCAAAACTACCCTTGGCCTAAACTAATTCTTTTTTTTTTCTCTCATTCTCTCTTTTTTAAAATTTATTTATACTTCTTGACTGTGGTGTATCCTACTGTAAATTTAGGTTTTTAATCCTGCTTGGGACTCTTTGTGACTCTTGACTCTAAGGATTCATGTCTTTCATCAATGCTGGAAAATTATTACCCGTTATCTCTCCAGAAATTGCCTCCCTCTCTTACTCTCTACCTTACGCTTCTGGAGGTATTATAGACTTCTAGAGATATGAGACCTCCTAATAGAGGTCTGTGTGCACCTCTGTAGCACCTGTGAGCAGAGCTATCCTGCCTGTAAGTCACTTCCTCAGGAGGCTGGTGAAATGCCTGAAGCCATGGACGATGCTGTCCCTTCCACCAACCCACAAAATCCCTGGCAGGCAATGGAAAGATGGTGTCACTGGACACCACATAAAAAAAGTTTGCTGGCAAAGTGGCTGTGAACATTGCCTCCAGGATCAGTGGACCCAGTTTTGATGCCCAGCTATGCATTTTACCAGCTCCATGACCTCAGGCAACTTAATCACCCCTCCGTGCCTTGGTTTCCTCTTCTATAAAATAAGGAATCTAAGTGAGCCTTCTCACGAGTTTGCTGCGAAGGCTAAATGCTTCATTTCTGGAAGGGCTTTCTCCACCCACTGCTGATGTCCACTGAGTCCATCAAAAACATCATCTATTAATGACAATGATATTTGAAGCCCATTCCTGTAGCTATGCCACTACATTCCTTTATTATCTCTCTGAAATTGTGCATAGAATATTCCACCTGCAGTTTTATTCTCACTGGAGGCATAAAGACGGTGCAACCTTCTGCCCCCTCCCCCAGCCTCTTGGGACAAGTAGTGAGAAATCAAAATGAGACTTCGAGCTGGACCGAGGCAGGTGTGGTGAGGGATGTGGCAGAAATCCTGGAGGAGAAAAAGTGAGAGTCATTAACTGCAGAGTTATGTCTCCCACCTGACTTAATGATCAGATTCAGGTTTTCAGATCTTCCTCATCTCCTCTGCTGAGCTAGCCAGGCAGCTGTGTATCCTTGAGCCCCCTCAGGACCCCCAAGTGCGACTCTGAGAGCCCTGAGTGTCCCTGGCTCCCAGAGGCTCACGGCTCTCCCACTCCCACCTCCCCCTGTCACCCTGCATCAGGAAACTCAGGACCTGATGCAGGACTGGAGGCTTGGACACCAGGATCTGCACCCTTCCTCAGAACATGGGCTCCCCAGGCAGTGCCTGGCACTCCCAAAGAAGCAAGAGAGCAGGAAGGCTCCCTTCTCCCAGAGGGACATTCTTGCCCTTGCTACTGTTCCTGCATGTTCCAGCGTCTCAGAAATGTGAATTCGGAGGCAAGTTACGGAGCTTAAGTTACTGCTGGCACTTGATTGGAATAACTGTTACGTAAAAGCCAACACAGATGAATCGCCTGTAGGGAGTTGTCTGACTGCATGAGTTTTTACACATCTTTCAGCTAAATCAAAGATCCAAATGCTAAATCTCACACTCAGGAACATCAAGTGGATTTGTGACAGTCCCCAGAGGACTCGGTGTCCATAAACCAATGAATGAATTACACTGATCCTGGTATGTAGTTTCTCATCTGTGACTGATACAATATTGATAATATTCTTTATTTCACTTAACTCTTTCTGGGCCACACTGAAACACCACAGTCTTGGATTACGTCTACACTCTGATGCAAATAATGATCACCTGTGGGGACTAGAGCGCACCAATTGATTATTCATTGATATGTAAACCACATGAAGATTAAAGTGGACACCTGTCATTGGTTTCGGTGGTGTTGTTCTTACATTTTTCACTGTGGAACTACTCTCGTGGGAATTTCGTGATCACTGCTACTGGATTGCCACCTACTACCACCGACCAGTTGGTGAGGCCATTTCTGACAATTGTTGGTCTTGCCCAACACTGTGGACGTCACCAATTCAGCCAAATCTGTTCAGTCCCCTGCATGCTCACTGACTTCCCCTCCTGTGCTGGTCCCATGCAGGGAACCATGAGGCGCAGGGCTGCGGGAGGCAGAGGAGTGTGGCTAGGAATGCTTTATTCCAAGATGCCTTGTGGAAGAAAGATGTTCACACAGCACTGTCAAATAACCCCATCTGGTCAGGTGTAGCCATCATGTCCGTGAAGATGTTGCTGCTGGTCACAGCTGCTGGTCACAGAAGGGCTCCCCCTGCCAGGTGCCCGTGTCAGATCTGTACACGCACACACCTATTCAGCTCTCACATTGCTGCGGACCAGTTGCCATTATTATGGGAACCCACTTTACAGAAGCATGTAGAACTTAAACAGCTGTTCCCTCCAAGGTCACAGCTCACTGAAGAATTTGAACACAGGGCAGGTTGCCTCGAAAGCGCTGCACCAGCTTTTCCCAAAGTGCAAGGGCATTGACGGGGAGTCTGGATATTGACACGTGGGGCATGAAAGCCTGAGTTTGTCTGCGGAAAATCATCCTCTCTCCCATTCTTTTGATCCTTCTGCCCCATTTAAGGAGAGCATTTCTGTCTGGTGCAAGCTGACCATTGAGGAGCAGGGGCCCTGGCTGCTGTGGGCTCGGGGCCAAGAGGCCAGCAGAGCCCCAGCTGAACAGCGCTTCGCCAGTTCAGGACATCTGAGACTTGACAGGCAGAATGTGTTCCTGTCATCCTGAAAGGCCACTGCCTATGCAGACTAGATGAGCCCTCGGGGCTTTTTAAACTGTGTTCCAAGGCACTTTGGGGGCTCCTTGGAGAAAACACAAGGCTATCGCTCTTTTATGGGACAGGGAAAGCAGTTGGAAAGCAGATTCAGAGCCACTCTGTTTTATATTTTTATTTGGAGGGAAAGAACTTCTTGACAAAAAGCAAACACACACACACACACACACACACACACACAAACCAAAAAAAACCAAGAAGACACCAACCTTACTTGTCTCCACCTACCCCCATTCCTCAATTCACATGGGTCATGGCCTCAAGATCAGCAGCAGTCCATTCTTACTGGGTTTCTGGACAGCAAGCCCCAGAACCAGCTGTCTGCGTTCTGAGCCCATGGCTCCTCAGTAACACATATGTGAAGGCAGGGCGCTCCCAGGGCTCTGAACATCCTCTTCCAGCCCCTGGACCAGCCACAGGTGTAGAAGTCTTCTCAGATTCACCACAGCGCTCCCTTGGTCTGGACAGAGTGGAAAGTTGTTATGGCCATTCAGGCATCACCAAAAGGGGGAATTCAAAAGCAAAATGTTGGTGGAAGAAAAGGCCCGGCCAACCCTCCCCCGACCCAGACCTGCATCCCTCTTCTCCTGGGCTTTGCCAAGCCCAGCCCCTCCCAGTCCAGCAGAGGAGGGCAGCCATCAAAGCACCTGAGCTCTTGCTACCTGGCTAGTGCACCCAGCCAGAGGACATGTCCAGGTTTCCGCAGGCCTGACCTCCATTCTCGCTTTGTCCAGGGGGTTCTGTCAGGATAGGAGAGGTTATGCTGTGGTTAACAAACCACCCCCAATCACAAAGACTTGAAGCAAGCAATGTTTTACTTCTTACTCCAATTACATATCAGTCTCAGGTCAGCAAGGGCTCCGCTCTGTGTTATCATCACTCTGGGATCCAGGCTGAGGAAGCTGCCACCTTCTGGAGCATCGTGGTCCCCGAGGCAGCAAAAAAAAAAAAAAAAAAAAAAAAAAAAGCATTGGAGAGGCTTGTACTGCTAATTGAATACCTGCACTCAGAAGCAATAATGCCACTTCTGCTCACTTTCATTGGTCAAAACAAGTCATGTGGCCATGCCTCACCTCCCAGGGTAAGGAAGTGTGTCTAGAGGGGGGAAAAGTAGATACCTGTAAATGCGCAGTTCAGAGGGCTGCTAAAGACTGCACTTTGAGCCATGAAATGTTCTGTTTCACTCTCCTTCTCACACATACTACACTTTTCCCCTTAAGGTGGACAGTAACTCTTATTCCAGAGACATATAACTAAGAGGCAAAGTCCTTGACACCACCCCAGCATGCATACAGCCTTGGAACAGAGACTGGAAAATGCCAGCAAACACTCCCATTCAGGAGGGGAAGAAGGGGTGTCCCCAACTAACAGGCTTGTCCGGAGTCCCCAGCAGACATGAAATCTGGGAACTTTTTCCTCTAATTAGGCTCTGATTCTGTTTGATAGCAGTACCTCTCTGGCCTTTGACCGTGTCGCTTAGAGGGTTCTTTGGCTCTATTTGAAGTGTGTGTTGGGGAGGACTGAATCATTTATCCACTTTTCACTGTAGACGGTGGGTGCTCAAGGGTAACTTCAAGTCTCAAACAGTCAGAGTCTGTATTAAAAGTCCAGGCTGGCGACTCACCCAAAATGTAGTAGCTTCTTCTCTACTTCTTTCTACTCAATTCTGTGTGCCAGTAATGATGCCCCTGGTTCTTATTGAGAGAAAGCCTTTCAGACCACTACATTTCTTCATTTTCTTGTTGTATTTTATTTTTGTAATAAAAATACAATTATTTTTTATTGTATTTTAATTTTTTTTATTTTGAGATAATCTTATATTTATAGAATAGTTGCAGAAATAGTGTAGAAAGTTCCCGTGTACCTTTCACGAAGTTTCCCTAATGTTAACATCTTGTATCGTCGTAGTAAAATTATCCAAATTGCATATGTTGCATTTACTCACCATGTCTCTTTGGTCTCTCCCAATCTGGGACGGTTCCCCAGTCTTTCCTTGTCTTCCACGCCCTTGCCACTTTGAGGACTTACTGACTTTAGAGCGTTCCTCAATTTTAGTTGGTTTGCTGTTTCTTCTGATTAGATTTAGGTTGTACATTTAGGCAAGAATGCGACAAGAATAACAGGTGCTTCTCCGTGCATCATATCTGAGGTTGCGTGATGTTAACGTGTCTTTTCTTTTCTGGTGACGTTCATCTGTATCACTTCACATGAGTGCTGTCTACCAGGTTCTCCTTTAGCAAGATCATGCAGATGTTCTGTATCTGCTCAAACTTCCACACACCAATTTTAACATCTATCAATGGATCTTGCCTGCAAGAATTACTGCTGTGTTGTTCTTTTTTTTTTTAAACGTTTTATTTATTTTTGAGACAAAGAGACACAGAGCATGAAGGGGGGAGGATCAGAGAGAGAGGGAGACACAGTATCTGAAACAGGCTCCAGGCTCTGAGATGTCAGCACAGAGCCGACATGGGGGATTGAACTCATGGACCGCGAGATCATGACCTGAGCCGAAGTCGGATGCTTAACCAACTGAGCCACCCAGGCGCCCCACTGCTGTGTTGTTCTAACATGACGTTTGATTTCCTTCATTCCTTCCACATTTTGTTGAAGGATCGAGATTCTTCTGTAAGGAAGAGATATACTCCCCCATTTATTTATTTGTTTATTGATACCAATATGGACCCAAAGATATGCATTTTGTTGGGGGATAACTCAGTGCTATCACTTTTTATTGTGTTGCTCAAATTGTTCCAACTTTGACCATTGAGAATTCTTTCATGTGCCTTTTCAACATGCCTCATTCTTTTTTTTTTTTTTTAAGTGGCTCCCTGCCCAACGTGGGGTTTGAACTCATGACCTTGAGATTACAAGTTACATACTCTACACACTGATCCAGCCAGGTGCCTCACCTCATTTTTTTTTCTAAGCAATTTCTTTCTGGCACTATAAGATGTTTCAGGCATATCTTTTTTTTTTAAGTTTATTTATTTATTATTGAGAGAGAGAGAGAGAGATTACACGTGCAGGTGGGGAGGGGCAGAGAGAAAGAATCCCAAGCAGGCTCCACACTGTCAGTGCAGAGCGCGACCTGGGGCTTGATCTCATGAACCATGAAATCATGACCTGAGCCAAGATCAAGGGTCAGAGGCTTAACTGACTGAGCCACCCAAGTGCCCCTGTTTCAGGCTCAGTTTGCCTTGTCCCTGCCCCTGCACTGGAACCAATCACTTCTAAGAGAAGCCCTGGTTCCTTTTATTAAAGAATGGTACTTAGAAACCAAGCTGGGGGCATTCTGTGTGCCCATTGTTACTATGATGTCATTGCTTCTAGGCCCTCCCAACAAACGGAACTTGAAAATATATGACATATACATAAACACATATTGTATTTATGTCTCCCTTTATCCATCTGTGTGTGCGTAGACAACCTATGATTCCAAACCATCACCACAAGCTTCATTCTACCATTTTTTCTCTTTTTATTTGTAACTTCTTTTTCCAACAGTGGGAAATCTGTGCCTTGTTATCTAAAATATAGTCACTTGTTCAACTCTTCTATACTCATGAAGTAGTTTCAGAATTGCTACCCACACCCCCATAAGAAACGAACTTACTAACCAGAGTATACAGTTATTATAACTGCATTTGTATACAGTTATTTTAGCCCTTATCTTCACATTATCCAGCAAAATACTGAATATTTTACAAAGCCACTTGGGTTAGTTTTGTTCCTTGCCCTCTCCCTTCCGTGTACTTATGTCATACATTTGTAATACTGTTGGGTTCATTTGTTATAGTTTATATCCCATTTTTATTTCCCCCACAATCTGTATTTTTTCTTTCTCCCTTCCTCCTTCCTTCCTTCCTTCCTTCCTTCCTTATTTCCATTCACTGATATACAGTTTCATGATTTTTCACAAACAACCAGTCAGGTAGCCACTACCACATGATATGTTTCATCCCCCCAAATTCCCTCTTCAGTCTCCATGTCGTCAATCCATTCCTCCAAGCCTTATTCCTGACCTGATTCATACCATTTTGCCTTTTGAAAATGTTGTATAAATGGCAGCATACATCATGAAACCTTTGGATTCTGGCTTCTTTTACTGAGAAAAATGCATTTAGGAGTCATCCTTGTTTGTTTGTTTGTTTGTTTGTTTGTTTTGCAATAGTTTATTCCATTTTATTGTTGAGTAGCGTTCCAATGCATGAAAGTAACATAGTATATCTATTCACCAATTGAAGATCATCTATATTGTTTCCAGTTTGGACTATTATAAGTAAAGCTGCTATAAACATTTGTATAAAGGTTTTTATGTAAACACAAGTTTTTATTTACCCAGGAGTGCAATTACTGGGTCTGGTTAACTTTATAAGAAATCTCCAAACTATTTTCCACAGGGTTGTAACATTTGGTAGTCCTGTGAGCAATGTATTAGGGTACACTGGTATTGTCAGACTTTTTCTGTAAACCATTCTAGTAGGACTGTAGTGATATCTCATTACAATTTGAATTAGCATTTCCCTAATGACTAATGATGTTGGAAATCTTTATATATGCTTATTTGCTACCTATAGATCTTCCTTGGTGAACTATCTATTTAGAGCTCTTGTTAACTTTTAAAATTTGATTATTAGCTGTCTTCCAGTTGAACTTTAAAAGTTCCTTATGGTGTACCTGTGTGGCTTAGTCAGTTAAGCCTCTGACTTCGGCTCAGGTCATGATTGCATGGCTCATGAGTTCAAGCCCCACGTTGGGCTCTGTGCTGACAGCTCAGAGCCTGGAGCCTGCCTCATATTCTGTCTCCCTCTCTCTGTGCCCATCTTCTGCTCATGCACTCTCGCTCTCTCTCTCTCAAAAATAAGTAAATGTTAAACGAATTAAAAGTTATTTATGTAGGCTGGACACCAAACCCTTTGTCGCAAATGCAATTTACAAGATATTTTCTCTCAGCCTGTGTTTTGTTTTTCATTCTCTTAACATTGTCTTTTCTAGAGCAACAGTTTTCAATTTTGATAGAGTCCATTTTATCTTTTTTTTTCTTCTCTGGGTCATGCTTTCAAGGTCATATCTAAAATTTCTTTGTCTAATTCAAGATCATTAATATATCCTCATATGTTTTCTTATAGGATTTTTATAGTTTTATGTTTTACATTTAGATCTATGATTTACTTTGAGTTATTATTATTATTTTTTTTTATAAAAGGTATGGTCTGGGCCAAGGTTCACTGCTTTGCAAAAGGATATGCAATTGTTTGAACGTAACTTCTCGAAAGGATTATCTTTTGTCCTCTGATTTTCTTTTGTAACTTTGACAAAGTCATTTATGTAACTATATTTCTGGACTCTATTTTATCCTACTCATGTACATGACTATTATTTTACCAGTATCGTGTTATTTTGATTACTGTAGCTTTATATAAGTCTTGACATCAGGTAGTGTGAGTCCTCCACCTTTGTTCTTCTCTTCCAAATGATTTTGGGTTTTCTAATTACTTTGCTTTTTCATATTGTTTTAATTAGAAATTAGAAACAGCTTGTCAATATCTTCAAAAAAACTGCTGAAATTTTAAATAAGATTGTGGTCTATCTTCAGATCAATTTGGGGAGAATTAACATCTTCACAATATTGACTCTTCCAATTCATAATCATGGATATCTCCCCATTTATTTAGGTGTTTGTTCATTTCCTTAGTACCTTATAATGTTCAGCATACAAATCTTGTATAGATCTTATTAGATTTGTACCTAAATATTTCATTTTCTGTATTATGGTTAATGTACTCTTTTGTAAATTTTGAATTTCAATTCTACATTGCTAGTATATAGAAATATAATTGCTTTTGGCATATTGATTTTTTATCCTACAACCTTGCTAAAATTACTTATTTGTGCTATTTTTGTAAATTTGTTGGGATTGTCTATATAACTGTGCTATGCAAATAGAAAATTTTTTCTCCTTTTCCAATCTGTATGGATTTTATTTATTTTTCATGCCTTATTACACTGGATAGGATCTCTACTGTGAGGTTGACCAGAAGTAGTGAGAGATGACATCTTTGCATTGTTCCTAATCTTAGGAAGAAAACATTCAGTTTTTCACCATTTAGGATGATGTTAACTGTAGGAATTTTGTAAATAAGTTTAATAGGGTACCCTTCTTTGAGTTTCATTTATGCCATGAAAACATGTGGCTTGCTCCCCCATGAAATTGGCAATAATTATAAAAAAACAAACCCAACCTTTCGAAGTCTCTGGAAATGGTCCTGAGGGCAAATGAAGAAACATTTACTCATGAAAATCTACCAGAACTCAGTAAGAATAGCAAAGTCAGTGGTATTTGAAATACAACAGTCCTTCTCTTCCTCTTTTCAGCTCAGCAAGATGAGAACCCCACTCCAGACTGGTGCAGCCAAGAACACAAGGTTTATTTACCTCTCACCTCCTAGTCAGAAACCTAGTTTCTCCTAGGAGAAACAGGACATCAGCAACCCTAGCTATCTGTAACTGAGATTAAGTTCTAGATACGTATAGCTGAGAGGTGGGGGCTTCCTTTTTCTTCCCAGCCCCCACTCATGGAATGGAGGTCTACCATGGGTGGAGGGTGCTGGGAATACTGTGATTCAGATAACCCTTCCCTGGTTCATTTGTAGCTCATAAATCAGATGCTTAAAGCCAGGAAAGGCAAGCTGAGAACACCTGAAGCCATTGTCTCTCTCTTCCCTGATCACGCAGCTCCTAAATTGGGAATGTCACTCAGAGGGAAGTGTGTCATTGTTTCCACTCTCAACTCCAGAGTTATACCTCAGAGATTTTTCCCCAAGAAAAAAGTGGGCCTTCAAGTGGAGAGCTCTGAATCTCTTCCTAAAGGAACAGAGTTCATTTGTAACATGGTGCTAAAAATTTGAAGCCTAAGGGTATTTTCAAACCATGGAGGTTATGGTGAAAGGAAATTGGGAAGATACTTATAGAGTCATTGGAGATATAGGCCAAACTATAGGCCAGCAAGTTGGCCAGAGAGAATCAGGGAAAGAGACACCTGGGATCAGAATAAATCCCAAACATTGACCAAAAACGCTCAAACAAAAACAGATCAGTAGATGGATCAGTTTTTGCTACAGGATTTTTTTTTTTTAAATAATGGAACAGGGGCACCTGGGTGACTCAATCAGTTAAGCTGGGTTTCAGCTCAAATCACGATCTCACAGTTTATGAGTTTGAGCCCCATGTCGCGTTCTGTGCTGACAGTGTGGAGCCTGCTTGGGATTCTCTCTCTCCCTCTCTCTCTGTCCCTCTGACTCATGCTGTCTCTGTCTCTCTCAAAATAAATAAATAAACTTAAAAAAAACAGATAAATAATGGAGCAATTGGATGGCAATTAACAAAGATTGAAATCTGATGTGGCCAGGGAAAGAGACAAGGTGAGCCTTACCAAAGCTGGTGTCCTCCCAGTGTGATCATGGTCCTATTCAAGGCTGCACTCCCTGAGAAGCAGCATCAGAAGCTTCAGACCAGGGTTGGTGAGGGAAGAGGCTTCACTAAAATAATCCATCCAGTTACTAAACCAAAAGGAAGGAAGGAAGGAAGGAAGGAAAAGAAAGAAGGAAAGAAAGAAAGAAAGAAAGAGAAAGAAAGAAAGAAAGAACAAAAAATAAGGCCCCTAGAAGAGATAAAGGTGAGAACCCACAGTTGCTTTAATATATACCTAAAATGTTCAGTTTCCAAAAAAAAAAAAATTACAATATGCAAATAAACAGTTAAATGTGACTGGGACAAAAGGCAAGCAACAGACACTGCCAGTGAGAGAGACCAGATAGCAGATTTATCAAAAGACTTCAAAGTAGCCATTATAAATATGTTCACAGAACTAAAGGGAACCATGACTTAACAAAGTAAAGGAGATTATAATGACAAGGTCACATCAAATTAAGACTCTCAATAAAAAGGATAGAAGTTATTTTTAAAAATAACCAAATAAAAATTCTTCATTGAAAAGTAGAATAACTAAAATTAAAATGTTTATTAGATGGGCTCAACAATAGATTTAAACTGTTAAGAAAAAAATTAACAAACTTGAAGATAGATCAATGAAGATTACAAAATCTGAAAAACAGGAAAAAATGGGATAAAAGAAATGAACAGAACCTCAGAAAAATGTGGGACACCATTAAACACACCAACATACACATAATAGGAATAAAGAAAGACAGGAAAGAGAAAGGAGTAGAAAAATATTCAAAGAAATTATGGCCGAAAATTTCTCAAATTTGTAGAAATTAATTTACACATCCAGAAAGTTCAATGGTTCAGTGTATTCCAAGTAAGAAAAACACAAAGAGATTGACAAACAGAGACACAGTAAAAATGCTAAAAGCTACAGAGAAGGAGGAAATCTTGAGAGCAGCAAGAGAAAAATAACTCAGCACCTACAAGGAAACCCCAATAAGATTAAAAACTCACTTCTCAACAGAAACAGTAGAGGCCAGAAGGCAGTGTGATATCACATTCGAAATGCTCAAAGAAAAAAAAACTGTGAACCAAGAATCCTGTATCCAGCAAGGTTACCTTTCAAAAATAAAGATGAAATAAAGACATTCCCATATACACAAAAACTGAAAGAATTTGCTGGTAGCAGACCCACCTTACAACAAATACTAATGGAAGTTCTTTAAGTTGAAAGCAAGTGACCCCAGGCAGGAACCCACAAGAAAAAAACAAAAAGTACCAGTAAGGCAATAATATAATTACAAAAGACAGTATAAATACATATTCTTCACCTTTCTCCTCTTAACTGATTTTAAGAATAACTGTATAGGACTGTATAAACAATATGTGCATAATGTATTATTGGGCCTATAACAATAGAAAGGTGATATATTTTTACAAAGGAGGTAAGAGTAAAGCTAAGTTGAGCTAAGGAAATGACGTCAGGTGGTAACTCAAACCACAGGAAGAAATAAGAACAACCAGAAATGAGAAATGAGAACGTTAATATAAATAACACTGTGGTAAATATATACCTGCTTTCCTCTCTTCTCTATCCTTAAAAAATATATAATTATATAAACTATGTAAATAAAGATATATATTAAAAAGATAAAAACTTCTCCATCCTTAAAAGATATAAAATTATATAAATTAAGAATTGCAACAGTGTATTATGGTGATATGAAACATTCACAGATATATTATGTATAACAAAAATTGGGGAAAGGAATAGAGATATATCTACATCTCACTGGAATTACGTTATTATAAATCTGAAACAGAGTCTGATAAGTTAAGATATATGAGCCTTAGAGCAACCACTAAGGAAATAAGAAAACATAGTTAAAAAATCATTAAAGAAATAAAAATTCGAAGGACACTTGGTGGCTCAGTCAGTTAAGCATCAGACTATTTCAGCTCAGTCATGATTTCACAGTTTCATGGGATCAAGCCCCAAGTCAGACTCTATGCTGACAGCAAGGAGCCTTCTTGGGGTTCTCTCACTTCCTCTCTCTCTGCCCATTCCTCACTCACATTCTTTCTCTCAAAATAAATAAACTTAAGAAAAGAAATAAAATTTTACATTAAAAATGTTTGTAAAAGAAATAAGCATCAAAGCAATAATGTAACAAAAAAGAAAATATATAGAAAACAGATAGATGGCAGTTGTAAATCCAACTATATTAAAAATAACATTAAATGTGTGTGGATTAAACAATCCCGTCAAAAGTCAGAGATTCCTAAATTGGATGAAGAAACAAAATCCAACTATATGTTGTCTACAAGAGACATAGTTTAGATTCAAAGATGCAAACACATGGAAAGTGAAAGTATAAAATATATAGCATCCAAACATAATCCACAATGAAGTTGAAATTTTAGCTATATTAATATTAAACAAATAGGATTTTACTTATTACTAGTGATAAAGAAGGATATTTTATAATAATAAGAGTCAGTCAGCTAGGAAGATATAACAATTATAAACATGTATGTACCTAACAACAGAGCACCAAGGTACATGAAGTAAAAATTTGCATAAATGGAGGGAGTAATACAATTGATAATTGAAGAGTAATAGTTGAAAACTTCAATACCCACCTTCAGTAATGGGCAGAACAACTAGCAGATCAAAAGGAAATTGAATACCTGAACAACTTTACAAATCAATTAGACCTAACACATCTACAGAATATTCTATATAACAATTGGTGAATATACATTCTTCTCAAATGCACATAGACCATTATTCAGGGTAGATGATATGTTAGGACACAAAACAATCCTCACATAAATTTTAAAAGATTGAATAAGAGATAGAGTGTTCTCTAACCACACGAAACGTAAGTATAAATCAATAACAAAAGAGAGTCTGGGAAACTTACAAATATGTGGAAATTAGGCAACACATTCTTATTTAACCTATGAGTCAATGCATAAATCAAAAGATAAATTATAAAATACTTTGAGAAGTAGGAAAATAAAGATACAGCAATCCAAAGCTTACGGGATGCAGGTAACACAGTGCTTAGGGGGAAATTTATAATTGTAAATTCTTATCTTAAAAAAGAAGAAAGATTCCAATCAATAACCTAATCTCCTACCTTAAAACACTGGGAAAAGAAGAGTAAACTCAAAGAAAGGAAGAAATAATTAAAATTATAATGGAAATCAGTGAAATAGAGGATGAAAAACAATAGAGAAAATCACTGAACAAAAAGCTAGCTCTTTGAAAAAGATCAATGAAGTTAATAAATCTTTAGCAATATCTACAACTTAAAAAAAGAGAACACTCAACTTATGAGAATCATAAAGAAAGAGGGGACACTACTTACAAAAATAAAAAGGGTTATGAAGGAAAACTATGAACAATTGTATGTCAATTAATCAGATAATTTAGATCAAATGAACACTGCTTATAAAAATTAAATATATAAAAATTAACTCAAGAATTAATAGATAATCTGAATATACTTATGGTCAATAGAGAGTGAATGTGTAGTTAAAAAAACTACTTACAAAATCTCAGACCCAGGTGGCTTCACTGCTGAATTCTACGAAGGACTTAAAGAAGAATTAGGATCTGTTTTGCAGTTATTACCTCTTCACTTGGAAGAGTTCATCATAAATTCTTCCTAACATAGAACAGGAAAGATAACTTCCAAACTCATTTGATAAGGCCAACACTATTTGATATTAAAACCAGACAAAGACATGACAAGGAACAAAAACTACCAATCTGTTATAAATATGGTTGTAAAAATCCTCAACAAAAGAATCGCAAACTAAATCCAGGAATATTTTAAAAGAATTCGACACCATGGACAAGTGCCATCTATGTCTGGAATGCAAGGCTGGTTCAATATCCAAACATCAATTAATGTGATACCCCATATTGCTAGAATAAAAAAAGAAAATCACATGATTATCTCAATCGACACAGAAAAAGTATTTGACAAAATCTGACAGACTTGCATGATAAAAACACTCAACTAAGAATAGAAGGGAACTTCCTCAGCCTGATAAAGGACATCTACAAAAAAAAGAGAGAGAGAGAGAGAGAGAGAGAGAGCTAACATCATACTCAGTGGTAAAAGATCAATACTTTTCACTTAGAATCAGAAACAAAACTTGGATATCCACTATCACCACTTCTATTCAACCTTGCATTAGAGGCTTTATTCAAGGCAATTAGTCAAGGAAAAGAAATAAAAGGCATCCATTTTGGAAAGGGAGAAGTAAAACTATCTCTAGACACAGATGACATGAACTTATATATAGAAAATCCTAAGGAATCCACTAAAATACTATTGGAACTGAAAAAAAAATACAAGTTCAGTGAAGCTGCAGGTTACATGATCAATATATAAAAATTAATTGGATTTCTAAACACTTGAACAATCACAGAGAAATTAAGTAAATAATTCCATTTTTAAGCAAGTTATTTTATTTTATCATTCAAATTTAATTTAATTTAAACCTTATTTTAGCTATAGGCAGTGTTTAAAGAACACTTAATTTTTTCTCAAAGTATATTTGACACACAGTGTTGCATTAGTTTTAGGCATACAACGTAGTGATTTGACAAGTCTGTGTTATGTTATACTTACCACAAGAGTAGCTAACCATCTGTCACCATACAATGCTATTACAATATTATCGACTGTATTCTCTATTCTGTACCTTTCATCCCTGTGACTTATTTATTCCATACCTAGAAGCCTGTATCTCCCACTTCCTTTCACCCATTTTGCCCATCCCCCTCTGGCAACCATCAGTTTATTTTTTGTATTTATTCCATTTTATAGTAGCACCAAAAAGAATAAAATATTTAGGAATAAGTTTAACAACAGAATTGAAAATTTTATACCCTTAACTACAAAGTATTATTGAAAGGAATTAGAAATCTAAATAAATGGGAAAATATCCCATTTTGATGGATTGAAAGACTAAATACCGCTAAGATAGCAATAGTCCTCAAATTGATCTATAGATTCAATACAATCCTTATTCTAATCTCAACTTGCTTCTTTGTACAAATTGACAAGCTTATTCTAAAATTCATATGAAATTGCAAGTGACCCAGAATAGCCAAATCAATCTCAGAAAAAAAAAGTTGGAGGACTTCTGTTTCTCAATTTCAAAATTTACTACAAAGCAACCATAATCAAAACATTGTTAATGCTGGCATAAGGACAGACATATAGATCAGTGAAATAGATCTGAGATTCTAGAAATTAATTCATGTGTCTATAGTCGACTGATATTTGACATAGGTGTCATGACCTTCCAGTCTAGAGAAAGTCTTTCCAACAAATTGTGCCAGGATAACTGGGTATCTTCATATTTAAGAATTAAATTGGACCCTTCCCTCATGCCAAACACAAAAATTAACTTGAACCAAAGGCCTAAATTTAAGAGATAAAACTCATAAGAAAACATAGGGATAAATCTTCATGACCTTGAATTTGGCAACAGATTCTTAAACATGACATCAAAAGCACAAACAACAAAGGAGAAAATAAACTGCATAAAAATTTAAAGTGTCAGTGCCTTGGGGCGCCTGGGTGGCGCAGTCGGTTAAGCGTCCGACTTCAGCCAGGTCACGATCTCACGGTCCGTGAGTTCGAGCCCAGCGTCAGGCTCTGGGCTGATGGCTCAGAGCCTGGAGCCTGTTTCCGATTCTGTGTCTCCCTCTCTCTCTGTCCCTCCCCCGTTCATGCTCTGTCTCTCTCTGTCCCAAAAATAAATAAACGTTGAAAAAAAAAAATAAAAATAAAGTGTCAGTGCCTCAAGGGATACTATTAGGAAAGTAAAAAGACAATCTACAAAATGAGAAAAAAAAGTTTTGCAAATCATATCTGAAGAGGGACTTATATCTAGAATATATAAAGAATGCTTACAATAACAAAAAGACAACCCAATTTGAAAATGGGCAAATATGAATAGACGTTTCTCCAAAGAAGATGTACAAATGACCAATAAGAACATAAAAAGATGCTCAACATTAGGGAAATGCAAATCAAAACCACAAAGATATCCAACTTCATGCTGACCAGAATGAGCATGATGACAAAGTCAGATAGGAGCAAGTGTTGGTATAGCCACTATGGAAAACAGAATGCAAGTTCCTCACAAAAGTAAAAATGAAACTACCATATGATCCAATCCACTTCTGGAATTATACATGAAGGAAATAAGAACACTATGCTGGGAAGATATCTGCACCCCCGTGTTCACAGTTGCATAATTTACAATAGCCAAGACATGGGAACAGCCTAAATGTCTATGGATGGATGAATGGATAAAGAAGTTATTCATATAAAGTGTATTCATATAAAGAAGTTATATATACAATGAAATATTACTTGGCCATAAAAAATGAAGGAAATCCTGCCACTTGTGATAATATGGATGAACTTTGAGAGCATTATGCTAAGTGAAATAAGACAGAGAAAGACAAATACTGTATGATCTCACTTACATGTGGATCTTAGAGAGAGAGAGAAAAAAAAAGAAAAAACCAAACTCAGATCAGATTTATGGCTACCAGAAATGAGGGAGGTGGAGTAAGGAAGGATTAGATGAAAGTACAAACTTCCGGTTATAAGATAAGTACTAGGGAAGTAACATACAACATGATGGCTGTAGTTACCACTGCTGTACGGCATATATAAAAGTGAAGAGATTAAATCCTAAGAGTTCTCATCACAAGGGAAAAAAGCTTTCTTTTTTCTTTTTCTCTTCTTTTTTTTGTATCTGTATGAAACGATGGATGTCCCCCCTCCCCTCTAGCAACCATCAGTTTATTCTCCATAGTTAAGAATATGTTTCTTGGTTTGTCTCTCTCTCTCTTTCTTTTTTTCCCTTTGCTCATTTGTTTTGTTTCTTAAATTCCACATATGAGTGAAATCATATGGTATTTGCTTGTCTGACTATAAGTCTCTGTCTTTTAATGGATGTATTTAGACATAAATATTTAGTGTAATTAGTGATTTGTTTGGATAAAAATACACTATTTTACTAGTTTTTTTCTATTCATTTAATTTCATTTTTTTTCTATTTGTCTCCTACCCTTTGAATTAATTGAATATTTTTTAAGATTCCGCTTTTTCTCTACCATTGACCAATTATTTATACTTCCTATTATCTTATCAGTGGTTGCTGTAAGTTTTACAATATATATCTTTAATTAATCAGAGTCTACTTCCAAGTGATATTATACAGCTTTACAGATGTGTAAGGGCCTTACATTAGCATATCTCCCACTCTTCTCTCACATCCTGTGTACTATTTTTTTAATAGGCAGTTCCGTTTTTCTTCAAGCACTTTAAATATGTCCCTTCATTGTCTTTTGGCTTGCATGGTTTCTGACAAGTAACTTTTTTCCTCTGTATATAATAAGTTTTTTCTCTTTCTGGTCACCTTCAGGATTTTCTCTTTGTCTTTTGTTTTCTGCAGACGGAATATGACATGCCTATATGCTTGTTTAGTATTGATCTTTGCTTCTTGAGGGTAGTGTGTTAATCCTGCTTGGTTGTTTTCTGGGCTTCTCAGATCTGTCATTTAGAATCTGTCATTAGTTTTGGAACATTCTTGGTTATTATTTCTTCATATATTTTCCCACCCTGTTCCTTCTATCTTCTAGTGGGATTCCAATAATGTCTACTATGCCATCTGATATTGCCCCACGGTTTTTGGATGCTCCACTCTCTTCTGAAGTTACCCAGAGGATCTTGCTTGCTGTGCATTTTTCCATTGGTGAACACATATTAAGCATTATAACTAAGCCCTCTGCCATATGATTCCAGCATCTATGTCATATCTGTGTCTGGTTCTGTTGATTTCTTTGTCTCTAGAAGGTGTGTTGATTTTTCTCGCCTTTTCCTATGCCTCATTTTTGTTGAACTGTACATCTTGTGAAGACACTACAGTCTGAGGTGAATTGTTCTTTATGTTTGGACACACATTTCCTTTTGCTGGCCTCCAGTGTGAGGTTTTATGTTAATCTTGTCAGGAGTTAGGCTGGGTTGGAGATTTATTGTTGCTATGGTTACTCTTAGTGTACCAGAGGCTTCAAACTCCTCTGGTTACAACTAGAACAATTCTAGGTTCTATAGCCCTAGCTATAGTCTCTGGGCCCAGCACCTTTCCAGGCTCCTTTCCCAGAGTTCACAGGTTTTATCCTGTTCTCTTCCCCAAGCAACAATGGATTTTCACCAGTACCCTAAGTGCAGAGGATTTTGATGCCTTTCTTTGTGCCAATTAAGGCTTTTTTTCCAAAGTAGAGAGAGAAGAGAATGAATGTTTTTTTCTTTTCAAAATTATACTAAATTCCAGTCAGTTAATATACAGCACAGTATTGGTTTCAGGAGTAGAATTCAGCAATTCATCACTTACATATAACACCCAGTGCCCATCCCAACAAGTGCCTCCTTAATGCCCATCACCCATCTAGCCCATCCCCCACCCACCTCCCTTCTAGCAACCCTCAGTTTGTTCTCCATCCCTGAGGGTCTCTCATGGTTTGTTTCCCTCTCTCTTTTTTTCTCCCCCTCCCATATGTTCATCTGTTTTGTTTCTTAATTTCCACATATGCATGAAATCCTATGGTATTTGACTTTCTTTGACTGACTTACTTCGCTTGGCATAATACACTCTAGCTCCATCCACGTCGTTGCAAATGGAAAAATTTCATTCTTTTTGACGGCTGAGTAATACTCCATACCACATCTTCTTTATCTGAGAATGGAATTTTGTCCCCCCCACTTGCAATGATTATTTTTTCCCTCCCTCAGGCATGCATGAAAGAAGCTTTCTCAAGACTCTCCCTATTCTTGCCTTTGAGCATCTGCTGGGAATTGTGGAGAAAAATCTGGCAACAGGATGCACACATGCTCCCATCTCTGTGGCCCCCATGGACTTCATATTGTCCCACCAGCCTGCACTTGACCTCTACCTATTTGTCTACTATCCTAGCTGAATTCTTCTTGCTGGTGTCTGGTGGCCCCTGCCCTAGGTAAGCAAACACCAGCAACGTTCCTCCTCTCCTGATGGCTCCTGTCTCTCTCCAGATTTTGAGTTAGTTCGTTCTCTGAGGTTGTTCCAGAGAGGTGGTGAACCTGTGGGTTGTCTCTTTTCTTAATGTAAGGGAGGGAGGGATACTTTTTCCACCTCCCCATATCTGCCCTTAAGTTTTATAATAGGTAACCTTGAACCTGTCAAGCTTTGGGTAAAAGGTCTAATCTTAATTTTCTTTTTCCCTCCAAATACTTTCCCTCCAACCGGAAGTATTCAAGGAACCTCCCCCCACCCTCTACTGCGTTTTTACTATGAAACATTTTAATCCATTCAGAAGTTTTAATGATGGGTGTGACAGCTACACTCTTATTTTTAGATTTGTTTAACGATGAGTTTTAATCAGCTTTTTCACCGAAAGTATTTCTTAGTTCTTCTACGGTCAAGTCCTGGAAGTATTCCCTTCCATTCCTACTCACAAACTGGGCAATTCTTTTTAAATTATTTTTCCCCTCAGAGTACCTTGCCAAATACAGCAGCAACTAATACATACAGTGAATACTCTGTCCTCCAAACTGTTCCCAAGAGCTGTGAGTTTATTTCCTGTCTCGTACATTACTTCAGGTGACAACCCTGCCAAGTGTTCCACCACATCTTAACATAGTTTGCCATCTTTCCAGCCCCCGATCATTGTTTCCTCACAGCTCACCACCCACTACAAAGTCAATGCCACATATTCAGGTTTTGGTTTTGGTAGGGCCTCATTTCAATACTGATTTCCACATCACACAGCATGGCCTAGGTGATGCTGTGTCAAGAATGTTCTCCAAATGTTTATGGTTTCTTGTAACCAACATTTATTTCCCTTTCTGTGCCCATCACGGGTTGGCTGGCTGCTGTGGGCTGAATGTTTGTGTCCTCCCCAGATTCATAGGCGGAAGCCTTAACCCCACTGTGATGGTATTTGAGAGATAATTGGGTTTGGGTGAAGTCATGGGGGTGGAGCCCCTTTATGAAATTGGTGCCCTTTCAAGGGGATGAAGAGACACCAGACCTCTATCTCTGCCATGTAAGGACCAGAAAGTGGACTCTCACCAGATCTCAACCACATGGGCGTGCTGATTTCAGATTTCCCAGCTTCTCGAACTGTGATGAACAAATGCGTGCTGTTTACAAGCCACGCACTCTATGGTATTCTTGTCCCAACAGCCTCAACTGACTAAGACACTAACTCAGGGCTCTGCTCCTATGTCTCCTCCTTCTGGGTCTCAAGCTGCAGGGACATCCACTGCCCTTAAGCTTCCACCCTGATGTGACAAGTGGAACTTCCTCTCATATTTCACTGGCCAAGGCAAATCACGTGGCACGTCTGATTTCAGGGAAGCAGGGAACCTACAACTGCCCACAACAGAGTAAGCCAGAAACATTTGGGGGACAGGCAGGATCCCCACATCTCATAAAAGGATTCATATTTACCTCTTGTCCACTCTGAATTCCTAAGCACTACTCAGTGCTTTTCAAGAGTGGCTAGATTCGGCCAGTACGAACCTTGAACCAATTCCCCTGACCAGAGCTCAGACCTGGGCCTGTGACCCAAGTTGATCTAATGAGACTCGATGATCTAATGAGACTAATTCCTCATTTGGAATGTTGCTAAAGTATTTCTTTCTCATGGACTTGGAAGTGTGAGATATGAGCCTGGACGCATCAGGGGCTACAAGGGCAGAAAGCCTTGCCTGAAGACATCATTACTGAAAAGCAGAGATTGAGGGGGAGGGGAGTGAAGGAGGAGGGGGCATGCAAAAGAGGGCAGAGGAGAAAGAGTGAGAGAAAGAGCTAAGAGAGAGCTGCAGCAAGCATGAGAGGCGAGAAGGAGAAAGGGAGAGGAGAGAGCCCCTGGATCCAGCCATTCCTGATCCACTCCAGGACTTCTCAGTTGTGAGAGCTGGTAAATCTTTCTTTGGCTTGAACTGAATGCTGTCACTCACAACCACTGGTCTTGAACAACATGCTGCCCCTCTGCCAGGTGGCCAGTCAGCCCATGTCCTGGAAGGCCCAACGCGAGCCAGGACTTTCACCTGCTCAGAAGGCTATGTTGGCAAGAGGGGGAAAGTAACCAGCATTCACTGTAAAGAGTGAGTCGGCCAAAGATGTGCGTGATAGATATGCAAGACCAACCTTAGGCCATCAGGTTTAAAAGGCACCAAATCAATAGAAAGTCATTAAAAATCAATCCCATGACAATGGACGCTCTGGTTTGCTTGCCCTCACTCACCACTTCCAGCCTCTAATGCTTGAATCATTTCCCATTGATATGCGTAGCATATGCCAATTTAAATTTATTGGAGCACTTCACATTTTTAAGTGCTTAAATTTGGAAAAGATGAGCTTTATGGGCCCGGCATAGTGTGGAATGATCAGAAATGTTAAGAATGTGTTGCACTTTTTGTCATTTACAAAAGGTTAAAGAGTTGGGTTTATGAAATTCAAAATGATTTAAAATCCTAGAACTGCTTTAGTCCGGTGGCAGTGTTTGAATTTGGGAATTTGCAGGAAGCCTGGTTTACCTTTCGACTCCCCCCCCAGTGACCCTCCACATTTCCAGAAATGGAGTCTTGCCCCAGGATGGGAGTCACCCACCAGATAATTCAAAAATGGATACTGTGATCATTTTCAATTTGTTATTTAATTTCCAAGTAACTTGGGCTTCAGATAAGCATGATATATAATGATTTCAAATATTTAGCAAAACTCGTATTCTTGAAAGAATTCCACTCTCTCAAATTAAAACTCATTTAAGAATTTGAAGTGATTTTAATTGGTCTTCTCTCCAGGCTCGAAAAATCTTATTTCACTTTAAAAAAACATTAATTTTTTGTTTTGCCCTGCTTGTTAAAGACACATATGCAATCAGCACTGTGATTTCAGGAATCGAATCTTCGCCTCGTACCGTAAACACTGATAAATCTGCAGAATTTCAATCTGCAGCCACAAACAGGTGATCACTTTGTAGTGTTTCCTCATTACTCTGATGCCACAGCACGCCATCCACTTCTTCTGACGTGAGTACTGGGAATATTAAAAGTCAATTAGAAAGGAAGAGGGAACCAGAAGCGGGAAGGGCTCGCAGGCGCTGAGGGGACGCTGTCCCTTGGTTGAGCATCCTCTATAAACATTCCCTCCAGACTTTTGACTCAGGTTAGCCCCTAATTGTTAATCACAACAATGGTCCTTTGCTTTAACATATTTAGCATGGGTCCCGAGGTCCAAATTTGCTAATCTTGTCCTTAAAAAATATGTTCACTGTAAAGTAGATGAACATTTCATAACTTTAAATCACTAGTTTAAAAGGCTCACATTTTATGAGGGTGATCAAAAGTGAAACACACACGAAATGAGAATGTATAAATCTAAACCCAGAGTTTGTCAAACACAAGGTGCTTGACAATCCGGCAGACTTTTCCTGCTCCAGGAATGGGCCCCGTTTCTGAATGAATCACAAACTCCCAGGGATCCCTCCGGGCCTGGCCTGGCCTGGTCTGTCCTCAGCATCTCCCAGACGGTCAGCCCTCCATCGTGTCAGGTCAGCTCAGCAGACAACCTTCCTGCCATGGCCCACACCATCGGATGGCGCTTCACAAACCTGCGACTCGGCCCACGGAGGTTGTGGCATTTAGCTGTCCTCCTGGACCCCGTGGCCCGTGCTTGGGAACAAGAGAGCCACCAGCTTCCTGGCTCTTGGATCTCCCATTGAGATGCATGAAACTGGGGCAGAAAGGGGGGAAAAAACAACTTTCATCCAGTGAGGCACTTCATCAAGAAAATTCCACAAGAAATTGGTTGTTACCTGCAGATAACAACTGGTTTGTTAGCTAATAGCTGGGGGCAAAGCCAAGGCCAGTTATAGCTCCAGCTGTCCAGTCATTAACTGCAGTAAAGACTGATTTTGAGGAGGTTATTGCCGTGATAAAATATCCTCAAAAGATTATAACAGCAATAGTGTATGGGAAAAAAAAGTCTGAGTGGCTATAGTATGACTGAATGGCTGCATTTGAAAAATTGGCCGCTCCCTGGCGGTTCATAACCGATTTTCCACCAGTCAAAAGCAAGTTGTGCTCTGTTAGGTTTATTGTACAAGGCAATAAAAATATTGGCCAGGTTAAATTGTCGGCGTGTTATGGCATTAACCATTCTTTTACTGTGTTTAATTTAAGCGTTACGATGATTCATTATGGAAGAACGTGTCCCATGCAAATGAACAGACATTGAGTGTCAAAAATATGCAGCATGGGTTTTTTTTAAAGCAAAATTAATTTTTATTTGACGGCTTCTGTAGGCGGAAGGACATCAAAGACGTGGCAAAAAGTGTACGTATACTTTTTTTAAATTGCTATGGCATTCTGAGAGACTGAGTCGTGACAGTGTGGGCCTTAAATAAAGTGTCTCTGCCGGGCACATGCAGCTCAGCAGATGACTTCTGGAGGGACGTGGCCTCCTGGTGCCCGTGCCAGGTAAGCTCCCGGTCCTCACGGCCCTGCCCACGGCCTTCAGCACATCTGGCTCCAGATAACTTTCCAAGCCACTTTAGTGGTTCCTGAATAAGCCCTATCACGGGGCTAGAGTCTGACCTGTCTGTCTGGGCTGGCAGGGACACTTCCAAGAACAGATGTGGCCTTCCAGGAAGGGACCCGTGCCAGGCAACAAATGACCAGGACCCCTCCTGTCCCTAAGGAGGACCCCAGACCACCCTGTGATTGAGGCCCTGCATCTGCTCAGGCAAACACACAGGGCCAGGGTCATGTTCTCAAAGCCCATTAATGCCACTGGTTCACCATTCTCCATATAAATCAAGGATGTAGGTGACTCAGGCCAAGGGAACACACAGTAGAAACTTCACACAACATCTGACACAGATCAGGAGGGTAGATTTCACAATCCCTTCCCCTCACCTTCCCCTCAATCCCACCAACACCTTTTCTGTGCCCTTCTTGTGGCACAAAGCAGTTTCCACCTTGTATGGAGACAGCTGTTTACAGATCCTGTCATCATTCCCTCCTGCCCCCACCATGCCTCCACCATTTAAGAACCACCTGCTTCTTAAAGACAAAAAGATAGGCCTAGCCTATCCCCCCACCCTGCCCCCTGCCCGCCGACCCCGGAAAACTAATTTCTCCAGGTTTGGTGAGGGGCGTGTTGGCTGCCATACGTGTGCCCTTTCTGAGGATGCAGGCCAACCCTTCCTGCCACATCCCCACCACTTGCACACAGTGTGTTTCCGGGGGTGCCTGGAGACCGTCTCGGGAGCCCTACAGGCCACCCCCACCTGCTGCAGCTGCTCTTGGCATTGGCCGCTCCCCCTTCTGCTCCAGCCTCTCGGCTGGGCCCCGTTGCCTCTTCCGTGGGCTACAGCTGCTGCCAGACATCTTGCCACTGATGCACTGGCCCCTTCCAGCTGCCCAAGGACCACCAGTGCTCTGTGGAACCCTTGGGGTCTACTCCGTGCTCAGAGCCAGCAGGGGTATGAACCGGGTACCTGCTTCCTGTTCCCCCAAAGCTCTCGCGCCAATGCAGGTTCTAGAGTAGACTGAGAACAGCCCCCCTCCTGCCTGCCTCCCAGCCACTTCTCCCTTCGGGGATGCCGACAGCAGGCTGGGAGCTGGCCTTCCTTCTGTGCCAGGACCAGCCCAGTGACCGAAACCCCGAGACTCTCTGCAATGGCTGTTAAGTGGAACTGTAGCTGTCTCCCCAACTGCCTCATTAAGGCCTCCGTGGTCCCCACACTTCCCCAGACACCCCTGGACCCCAGCCATGCCCACCACAGTCCACAGTCTGTGTCCAGAAGGAGCAGCCGCCTGGGTGATGCGGGAAGGGGTTCCGTGGGCCTTGCTGATGTGAGAGCAGTGAGAGGCCAGGGTGAACAGCTTCTGGTTAGAGCACAGAGCATGGAAACTCTGTGGGCATCCCTGGCCACATGCCCGGGAACGTGCTCAAGGTGGTGTTCAGAGAGCACGGGGAACTCCATGGAGGAGGGCCCTGGGCTGGGAGCCCTGAGGGCCCCGGCCCAGATCCCACAACACCTAGGATCTGGGAGCACTCAGTGAGCACGCTCACATCTGCCCACACTTTCACATCTGCCACATACAGATGCATGTCTGAGCTCAGGCTGCTGTGACAAAACACCACACACAGTTATCTCTCATGGTTCTGGAGACTGGGAAGACCGAGGTCAAGGTGCTGCTGATTTGGTACCTGGCGAGAGCCTGCTTCCTGGCTCGTGTTTTCTCAAATACAGAGACAGGAAGCTCTGGTCTCTCTCTCTCTCTCTGTCTCTTCTTCTAAGGGCACTAACGCCATCATGGGGGCTCCACCCTTATGACCTCTTTTATTTGTTTTTAATGTTTATTTATTTAAAGTGCAAACAACAACAGAAAGATAAAGTGCAAACAGGGGAAGGGCAGAGAGAGGAAGACAGAGGATCTGAAGCGGGCTCTGTGCTGACAGCAACGAGCCTGATGTGGGGCTTGAACTCACAAACCATGAGATCGTGACCTGAGCCGAAGTCAGATGCTCAACCCACTGAGCCACCCAGGTGCCCCACCTCAGACCTCTTTTAAACATGGATGAGGCCCCACCTGCCAATACCATCATATTATGGGTTAATAATGGATGCATTTAGTCCATAATACGTGCACGCACACATACGGTACCCACACATGTGCCTGTGTGAGTACACGCCCACATCCACACCTTTCTCATATTCGCTAATCAATCAGTGATTTGCAATGAGTGCATGCGGTAAGCCAGGCCCGGTGCCGAGCTGACCAAGCCAGCGATGCTCTGCTCTTGACAAGCCCCCGGTCTTGTCAAACAACCACCCAACGAACACGTGATTGCCCAACGCACCTTGTGCTCTGAAGGTCAGCCTGAGGGCTCTGCAGGTGTGGGCAGGTCGGAGCTGGTTTGGGGAAGGCCGCCGGAGGAGGGGCCTGTGGAGCTCAGGGTGCTGTTGGTGCACGGCTCTCCAGGCCGGAGAGGATGAGAAGACTGTGCGCTGTCCCCTTCCTGAGGCCACCAGAGTCACTGAGGTGGTGCTGTCCAGCCAGGATGCAGGGGTGAGAGCGGAGGCCGCCCAAGCCAGGTCAGAGTCCTGCAGGCCAGCATGTGGGGCGGCCTCCACCCCTACCTCGGCTTCACCTGCAGCACAGGGGGCCATCCTGGGCAGTAGAGGTGGCCAGGGCACAATCTGCTGATGGGTGAAGAGTGAAAGCAAAGGGCATCCTGATGCTCTGCCTCTCCCAGTGCCACCAGCAGCCAGGGGTACTGTGCCCTCCTGGCCACCTTCCTCCGGCCCCTCCCGGCTGCAGAAAAGGCTCCACTCCACGCCTGCCTGCTGTCAAGGGCAGTCACTGTCCCTCCCTCCCTGTCTCTGAACAACCAGAGAGGTGAGCCTCCTGCTGGGAGTGTCACCCGTGAGGGCCATCCCCCCTCTGCCACCACTCACCTACACCCCTTCTCCCCACAGCCTCCTATTCGGTCAGGAGCCCAGCGACCCCAGCTTCCAAGGCTTCTTTTCTTCAGGGGCATCAGGTCTTAGTGACTGACCTGGAAACTTCCTTCGAGTGTCTTAGGAAGACCCTCAGAGGCTGCCAGCAAGTTTAGCTAGAGAGTGGGGGAAGGGGGTCCCCAAGGCAGTATGAAGTCAGAGGCCAACCTGGAGTCAGGACACCAGTGTTCTTGTCCAGCTCACTCTCAGGGCAGGTGACCCCCCCCCCCGGGGGATTCAGTGACCTCCACTGTGAAAAGCGAGGGCCTTCCTGGTCCTCCTGGAGGGCGGGTGGGCCAGACAGGTGCTTTGGGTGTCTGTAGCCCTTGCACATGGACCCACTGATCCGTCCATTCAATAGTAACTACTGAACACCAGCCATGATGCACGTATGGCAGAGAGAGAAGCAGACGGGGCTGGGCCCCTCACAGAGGTGGGACACAGAGCTGGGAGTCTGGAGGGAGGGACAGATGTAATCTCCGGGTGGCCATACAGCTCACTGGGACGATGCTCAGAAGGCTGGCAGGTAACTGATGAGTAAGGGAGATATGCGAGGGGGTGGGGACGGGCATGGCAGTGTCAGGAACAGCAGGGGCCCTGGGGCACCCACAACACCCCCCGGGGAGCATGGTGTTCATAAGGAGGACGGGATGCCGATCCAGACGCGGGTCTCTGAGCAGCCACAGAGAGGCCAGTGCACCACTGAGCAGGGAACAGGAGGGGCACAGAGGAAATGGGATGCGGGAGGTCAGGGGTCATGCCAGGCTGGTTTCATAGGGGCTGCAGAGGTGAGGCGAGAAGGAGGGTGGTTGCCAGAGCAAGGGGGATCCACGGAGGGGCCTGTTTGGGAGCAATGCATGAGGACCAGGGAAGCCAAAGCTGGTGACATGCGGGGGCCAGGCTGTCGGGGGCTGCACTGGGATCCTGATTGCTGTGGCGGGGAATGGGGAGATGTCCCACCTGGGGGAGCCCGAGGAATGCGATGCGATGGGACATCTATATGTGTGTGTGTGTCTCCATGTGTGCACACACACGTGGACATCTTGTGCATGCCTCTGCATGTGTGAGAGTGCACACCCACAAGTACGTGTATTCGTTTGTGTGTGCGTCCGTGTGGCGTAAACATGAGCTTGTGTGCACGTGCGTTTGGGGATGACAGACGCTGAGAAGGACGACAGGAAGGTGCCAGAGCCAGACATCCCAATGTTGGTTTGGGCCTCTCCCTGTACCCTTGCCGCCCTCCACCCAGACTAGGAGACGAGGCTTTCCGAAGGAAATCCTCCTTGACCCTCCACCTTGGAGCTCCCAGGGACGGTTGGGGTGCTTCCCACCCCTAGCAGGTCTGAGCTCAGAAACTAGCGGGTGAACAGCTCAGTATGTTTGCTGCAGGGACTTTAGGAAAACTCTGGCCCCCCCTTTGTCCACATTTTACTACAGCCAGTCCACTCAGGGCTGCAACCTAAAGTGAGCGGACAACAAACACCTGTCCTGCTTGGCTTGCCCCACCCCCACTCCCAGTCCCTAGGAGGCAGGGATGCTCCGGACGTCTCTCTCCCCAACAGAGTCCAACCCACAGGGTGCTGGGCCTCAAGCTGGCCGCCAGGAGTGTCCACGGATAGAAAAGATCCAAGTGGTGACTGCTTCAGCCTGTCCCGGAGGTCAGCAGCCACCTGACACAACATCCACAGGCAGGGCTGGCTCCTCTGGCAGCCCTGGGAGGGGCCTCTTCTCCCCGTCGGATGGCACCACACACTTGTTCTGGCCTCCACCAGCCTACAGAGGAAGAACATGAGCCTCAGTCCAGCACCCGGCCCGGAAGCACCCTCAACTCACCCACTGCCCCTCTGCTTCCTGCTTTAATGCACCCACATACATCATTCTGTATCGAGGATTAATTTTATCATTGTATTTTCTAAAACTGTATTGCAACATGTTGTGTTATATCCTTATGCATTTTGCAAGTGTAATGCAAAAAAATGAATGAAATGATATATAATTCTTATTTATTTTTATTGCTAGCCAACTCAATGTTGTACTCGGAAAAGCACAGCCCCAGACAAGTCAATATAATGTATTTCAGCACGGTGCTTTAGCACAATGTACTTTAGGAATATGTCACCCACAAACATAACTATTTTTCTGCTCAGAGAGGTGAGTGTTGGAGCCACGCTCCTAAATTAAAACCCATCCAATTTCAGACTTAACACAACGCCATTTCCCCCCGATCTTGCGGCAGCCAGCCTGTATTTGTGGCATCTCTGCAAAGCCCACCCAACCCCTATTCTACTTTGTTCTCAAAGCCCGCGTTTGACTAATTCTGTACTCCAATAATTGCTAAATCAAAAGAATTTATTATCCCTGAAACTTTAAATGGGAAGGAAATAAGGGGAGGAGGTTAGCACTGAACCTTAATAATGATAAAATTCAACCATGGTCAGTGACTTGCAAACCGTAATCCCAGTCGGGGAGAACGTGGGGGTTGCAGAGCGGGCGGGAGAAGGGCCCTTCGCAACCAAGGCAGCCATGTTGCCCAGCCTTTTGGCAAAAAACAGCTGATGCAGGCTTGTTGCCGGGAAAGGGAAGAGACCGGCTCTGTTCTTTTCTGTTACCTGTTTAAATTAAGCCTAATTCCTCATATTGTGCTGGAATTAATTTGGCTTAATTCTCTCTCCCCTTGTGAGAGGCCTCTTGCCATTTTCTGGAATGTTTTTTTCAAATCACCCCAACAAGGAGCGGAGGGAGGCAAAGGTGGGGGTAGGGGCGGGGAAAGAGGTGAGAATCGAGGACACAAGACGAGATCAATTAAACGGTGCTGCTGTCAGGAGTCAGAAACGCACATCTTGTGGTTTGGAGCACACAGGCCTCTCTTCTTGATGGCGATCCAGCCAGCGAGCCCTGGCCGGCACTGAGTGCCACCAGCTCTGTAACTACCAGTGCAGATGCTCACAGGAGAAAAATACCTGTAAAAAAAAAAAAAAAAAAAAAATATATATATATATATATATATATATACCACTTTTATTTTCTTGTCCGTCTCCAAGTAGAATTCCGGTTTCAAAGAATGTAGGGAACAGGGCTGGATGTGTGGCCTACACGTAATGCACAGCGCAGAGCCCTGCTGGGGACTTCAGTACAAAGGCCTCCAAAGCTTAGCCACGCCTTCCACACTTGGCCCCGCCTTCCACACTTGGCCCCGCCTCCCACACTTGGCCAAGTCCTCCATGCTTGACCAGACCCCTCCCATTCAGCCACACCGTCCCCCTCTGTGCCACCCCTCCAAGCTCCGGCCCCTGCTTCCCCAGCCAAATCCTTTCCCCCTCACCTTGGTCCCCTTCCCCCTCCCCACGCCTCCTAGTCCTCTGCTTTTACTCTGTTTCCCTCCACCCTCCTAGATACGGCTTCAAACCCAAGTCAGATGTCGGGGATACCTGCTGGACACCTTTCAAAGGTCTCTGCTTGAAATGCCAGGCACGTGGTGTGACATTGCCCACTTGGTCCCCGTATCTCACCCACCTTCAACCTTGTGCTCTACCTTAGCCCACTCTCCTGCCAGGGCCCCTGCTCACTGGTCCCTGCACAAGCCCCCCACATCCTTAGGGACACCCCATCACATGGTCTCTGGAGGCTGCAAGCATGACTCCTTGACACTTAAGGCAGTGGTAGCTGTCCCTTATTTGTGTGATGAATTGGCTACTGTTTTTTTTTCCCTTCTGAGGCCACAGCACAAAGATTATGTTTACTCTTGGCTCATCATTTTATCTCACAGCCTAGAGCAGAGCCTGGCATGAAGAGAAGTTACTCACTAAAATTAACTTTAAAAATGTCTATTAGCAAAATTAAAATTGCGGAATGGGAAAATACTTCCCAGATCAGAGGTCAGATACTGGGTTAATGTCAGATGTTGGGTTAATACCCTCAACATATAAAGAGATCTTACAAATGGATTTTGAACAGGCAGAGAACGAATTGGCTCCATAGGTCTGACCCCACCTGCTCACGGGAGGCCCAGCCCACCTCGGAGTTCCTCTCCAGAAGCCACTCACCACTCTGATCTTCTGTGCCCCTGTCCTCCCGGGGCACCTCCTTCAGGCCAGGATACCTGGAAAGAGCTCTGTGACACCCACTCCCTGACTCACTTAGGGACAGCCAGGAGTAGAAAGACTGCTCCCAGCTGGCACACAGCACCTAGACACAGACCTGAGGGAGTCAAAGCTGTGGGCACGAACCCGTCTCTCTTTACGCAGAAGCTGCGTCTTACAGGCTGTGTGATGGCCTTGTTACAGACCGTACCACACGTCCTTGAGGAGACTTTCTTTAAAAATATCTCTGACAAAATCCTTTTGAAGGCAAAACACTATGTTTGTAAGGAGACAGCTCTTCCCGTTTTACAGAAAATCCAGACTTTTGTATTTGAGTTTACTTAACGGAGCCCCCTCTGCATGCCCCCCCCCCCACCGCACCTCCTAAAGCACAAGTTTCTACTTTGAAGAAAAGTAGCCTTAGCTGGCTGTTCGCTCCTTACTTTCCCTCTGGCTTGATCTCTTTTCTATTTTAATACTATTGTGCTGTATGTATTTTTGTTATCCACATTAAACGCTTTTGGAACCAGGTGGGTGTAGCGCAGTAAATAAGCGAACGAGCACACACAGGACCGTCTCTGTCTCCCCGGCTCAGCCCCAGGCCGGGCGGGTCCCGCTGCCAAGCGATCCTCAAAAGGCCATGGGGACGCAGGCAAAAGGCCATGCTCAGGGCTTGGGAGGAACTGGAATACGAGGTCATGCGTGGTCCTGAGAAAAGGAAAGGATCTTTGTTCAAGCCGGTGGCTCTGCGGAGGCAGAGGAAGAAGTGGAAAAGGGAACAAGGGAATGCCCCTTTCTGGCTGCTAGGATGTCCAGAAATGGGGTGTGGCCCCAGGTCAGGCTGACTGCGGGGGGGGGGGGCAGGAATGCGAGTGGGGCTGGGAAGTGTGTGTGCTGGTTCCACACCGAGGTGGCTGCACCCCTGGAAAGTCTGTGTAGGTGGAGAGGCCACCTGCCCGGCGTCTGTCCATCCGTCTGACTGACCATCGATCTCCGAGCACACGAGACTAAGCTGCAAGAGAAAGATAATGAAGCTGATTCACGATCAGAAGAAGAAGCTGTGGGCACAGGGCCAAAGAGTATTCTTGGATGGGACTTTTTGTTTCCAGTGCCCTATTCGAAACCAGCTGCAATTCTTTTTTTAAATACCATTCCAGCCGACCTTTTGAAACGAAGGATTTGTATTTCAATGCGAAATCTGCATTTTGACTCTGCGATGAGGCTCAATTTTCTGTCCTTGGTTGTTCTCCTCAGACAAACCAATTCTTCGGGGGCCTGTACATTTACTCGAGATCAAGACAGGGCCACATACATCCAGAGAAGGACAGCCTAGAGGCGGTCACCCACAGTGACTGGGGAAAGGGAGAGCTGTGCCGTCACCACCGTGAAAAGGACTTCTGGCAGAGAAGCCATTCCTGAACTACCGGGTCTGTCCAGGTGGCCCAAGAAATGGCAGGTAAAAGTGCACCGTAAAGAAGGGCTGGGGACGGGCCTGCCAAGAACAGACCCCAGGAATCAGGCACTCTTTGCCGTCACGGGGCAGTAACTGAAATACATACTGATTAAAAGAAAAAATGGAAGGCAGGATGGATGGGGTAGATGTCTGGATAGATGCATAACCGCTGAATTTGTGACACAAAAGGATATCTTAATTTTGCAGTCCCAGGATAATATTAAAGAAAGGAGGGAGGAAACGAAGGAAGGGAAAGAGGGAGGGAAGGGGGAGGACGTGGGTGTGTTGAGACTCCCCGGCTTACACCACCTCGGCCCGGGGAACTGACAACAGCAGCAAACGGATGGGAGCCATTCTGGGGATACTGACCCGGAAGCAAGCCCATTTTCAGCACAGGAAGGAGAATAATGGATGATGCTCTGTCATCTCAGAGGATGTCATCAGCGTGAAGTCCAGACCCTGGCCAACATGTCCCGGATTTGGCTGCAGGTGCTCAGAGTCAGACATCTCTCTTGGAAAAAGAAAAGCAACCAACCAACGCATCTGACATAGTGGCCAGCTCCCTGGATTCGCTCGGAGTTAAAAATAAATCATCACCCCAGCGTGGCACATAGGCGAAGGGGGAAGGAACCCCAGGTTTGTCCTGGGCGTGGTGAAAGCACACGAGGGCTGGAGCCCTGGTCTAGAAAAGGTCACTGGCCTTGCCTAGCTGGCACAGTGCAAAAGGACAGGAGCCTGGGAGCCGGGTGACTGGGGTCCAAGCCCCACTCTGTCACCCACTGCCTAGGAGGCCTTGACGGCCGTGGACTCTTGGAGTGACCTGTGAATAGGAGTGTGATGTGTAGTTTTGCTGGTCAGCTTGACCGGGCCCCGAGGTGCCTAGATGTCTAGCTAAATGCTGTTTCTGGGTGTGTCTGTGAGGCTGTTTCTGGAAGAGCTCAGGAGTGAATGGGTAGACTGGGTAAAGCAGGCTGCCTTCCCCAGTGCAGGCGGGCTGCATCCAGTCCACCGAGAACCTGAAGAGCACAAAACAGTGGTGGAGGAGAGAATTCTCTGTTTGGACATTGGTTTCTCCTGCCCTCGAACTGGGACCTACACTGCGACCTCCTCTGGTTCTTCAGCCTGGGACTAGAATGTACACCACTGCGACCCAAAGCTATATCCTACTGGTTCAGTTTCTCCAGAGAACCCTGACCAGGACAGCGAGTCGGTACCACCCCCCCCCCAGCCCCCATCCTCAGGGAGCAGCCCGGAGCCTGGCTCAGAGTCGGTGTTCGTTGCTGGTAGGAAGGAGGAAGGAGAAGCAGAAGGAGCAGGAACAGACAGTGGGGCTCGTCTGCAGGGATGGTCTACGGACAAGCACGTGGCCCTGGCAAGTCAGGTTTCAGGGACACCTGCTCCGTGTCCTCCCGTTGCCATGGCGACCTGCAAAGGCAGGCTCCTTATGAACCCTAGGAAGGCCCTGCTGGTCCCATTCTCCGGACACATACCCTAAAATTCTGTTTTCAGAAAACTTGCCTTTTCCTCTCAGGAAGAAAACAATTCATGAAGCACCAAACTCCTTGGATAAGCGAGTGTCGGTTATTTATTGCCTCTCACTCTGGCTCTTCCAAAAGAAGAGGGGCTCGGCAGGCCTGGGGTGAGCTCTCTCTGATTCATGGGGGCAGGACAGGACATCGTCTCTGGGCCTGGGGCTGGCGGTCCCCGTCTCCACCACGGGGGGGGGGGGGGGGGGGGGGGAGGGGGCAGGGCCGCCCATCCAGGACTGGGTTCCCTGACCACGTGGCTGCAAGGACGGAGGCCGGTGTGAGCTGGAGCCTTTGGGGGCTGCTCTCTCCCACCCCAGTCTCAGGGATGTACCACAGAGTCTCTACCAAGGCAGTGATAGCACAGGCAGCATGGGGGACGAGGCAGGTCCAGTGTGCACCAGGAGAGGTGAGGGTGGGAAGAGGGAAGTACCTGGGGAAAAGGAACCAGCCTGTGGGGGTGTTTCAGAGACCCCAGAGAGGTGAACCTGGGCTCCAGTCCCAATTCTGCACTGGCCTGATGGGCAGCCCTGGTGAATTTTTTTCTCTCTCTGGGCTTTGTCTTCCCCACTTATAAGTCGCAGGTGGGGAGTGGGCTTCCCACCCAAGTTCACCCAGCTTCTGAGCCCTCAAGCTCTGCCACTTTCCTGAGGGGCAGTGGGAGCCAAAGAGGTATTTGAACGGCTGGAGCACCTTGCAACTGCCTGGCCTGGTTTTTCCAGAAAAGGAGCTGTCCCTCTTTCCTCACAGACTTCCCTAGGCCCCCAAACCTCTGGGGTCCAGCAGGGGTAATACCTTTCCCATCACTCACCAGGGCCTGCGAAAGATCTGATAGGACAGGGCCTGGGAACTTTCTGGATAGTGTGGAGATGGGCCCGTCAGGCTTTGGACACAGCTCAGGGGGAGACAGATTCCACAGGCATGGGGAAGGGGGATGTGGTACTCAGACAAGCATTGTCCCATCGGCAACTACCCAGGGGCAAAGTCAAAGTAACAGAGGCATCTCGCCAGAGCTCTTGCGGACCCACCGAAGAGGGGCTGAGGTAGGGAGGGGTGAAGGGCTTGCCCGGACCCATCCTAGCTGTCACTGTATCTCTGGATTGTCCCAATAGGAGGTCTCCTCCTCACAGCCCAGGCTGACCCCTCTCCCCACCCTGCTCTCCACCAGGACAGGCCGTGGGGCCTAGACCGTCCCCAGGCACAGTAACTGGCCCCGTGGTGGCATGTCGCCAAGTCTCACCTGCAAGATGCCAGGACCAGTCCTGGCACCAGTGGAAAGCAGCTTTTCTGCTGAGGCCACTGAGCTGGGGGTGTAAGCGTGTGGCACCGTCTTTGCTGCCCGAGGAAGAAGCCAGGGTGGACGAAGGCTGAGCCGCAAGGCGGGGGGAGACGGGACACTGGGGACGCCTCTGCTCCAGCCACACCTGCAGTTCAGTCTGTACCCCGGCTTTCTGCTGTCGCGACCGGATATGCCCTCTTGTCTCCCTCCCACTTTACTCTGGGTCCTGTCACAGCTTAGGGGTCTGGTGAATCACAGGGTCACACAGCTTGGAAGAGCCACCTCTCTGACCCCATGCAGGGCTCTCCAGGTCCAGGGCAGGGGCTGAAAGGTCACAGGAGGAGGTCCCCCCACCCCCTGTCAATTTTCTGGTCCCCGTGGCGCGCGCACACACACACACACACACACACGCAGAGTTGCTGGGCAGAAAATAGGCCTCCCTCCCAAAGGGACACAGGGACAGTCGGTGCCCTGCTCCTGGCCTCCCTGCAGGGAGGAGAGAGAAGGAGGCTTGCATGGGGCAGGAAGAGGGTCGGGGGCGGGGTGGTCCACCTCCCCAGAGTGCATAAATCCAGAGCACGCCAGCGGCCGGGGTCCCAGGATGCGCGAAGAGAAACAAGACCGCTGTTTAGCTGGCACAGCAGAAACCATTTGGGTAAAAATTAGAGACAATAAAAGGCAGTAATGTGATTCTTAACTGTTGCTCTAGGCCTTCAGGGCAGTTAGGGGAAGTAAATTAGGGGCTGCTTGCAGAGTCGAGCGGCTTTCCCTTGGGACTGTGAGGGTCTCCCGGGAGGGAAAGCTGTCCAGGGGGCATCCGGCCTCACCCTAGGTACCCTTCTGTATCCAAGAGTAAAGCTCTTCCAGTTGGCCAAGGCCTGCCGCCTCTGTCCTGTCCCACCCCCACCCCCCACCACGCAGCTTTCCGTGGGTGAAGAGAGGGAGGACAACGGGGGTCGCCTGCATGGCAGAGCTCCCACTGACAGAGCAGGAACCACGGGCAGAGTCTCTAGGCTCCGTGCACTGCCCCTGCCCCTCTGTGAGGGAGGGTCTCCAGACATGCAGAGTTGGCATCACCCTCCAGGAAGCAGGACCCACCACTGGGAGCCCCTGCCTGGACCCCAGCAAAGAAGGAAGCTTTCAAAAGGCACCAAGGGCCCCTCGTGATGGGAAGTGGGGGGCAAGGCCCTGGAGAGAATATGCGGTCCTTCTTCTGCCCCAAATCTCTCTCATGTCCCTCCTCTTTGCCAGCGGGCCC
>NW_026057588.1:20984501-21009670 GCF_023721935.1 Panthera uncia
CTAGTGGGCAAGACCCCACGAAGAACGAAAATGTGGAGCCCCTCATCTGGGCGGCTCAGTGACTTAAGTGTCCAGCTCTTGATTTCGTCTCAGGTCATGATCTCACGGTTCGTAGGTTCGAGCCCTGTGTCAGGCTCCACGCTGACAGTGTGGAGCCTGCTTGGGACTCTCTCTCTCTCTCTCTCTCTCTCTCTCTCTCTCTCTTTCTCTCTGCCCCTCCCCCAGTCGCATGCTCGCTCTCTCTTTCAAAATAAATAAATAAACATTAAAAAAAAAAAAAAGAAAATGTGGAGGCCTTTGTTCAAAGGCCAGGGGAAAATGCTGTGAAAGGTATTAAAATATGAAGTGTTTTCTTCTGCTGTCTTTCTCTGGACTGGTCTCTGGGCTGGTGTTTTAAAATTACTACTTAGTATCATTCAGTTGGGGAGGAGAAACTTCATCTGGAAGGTTCTGTCTCTTTGGCTGTGGGGGCACTGAGAAGCTGGGACATGCTTTCAGAGAAGCTGCTCCTGTCCCCACACTGCCACTCTGAGGACTGCAGGAGATCCTCTCCGAGAGGACCCCAGGGCCACAGGTGGGATTCCAGGTTGTGCTGGGCAGGGCGAGGGGCAGGTGACCAGGCCACTAGGGAGCAATCCAGCCTCAGGGAGTCAGGAGGGAGTGGGTGGTTTTTAATCTCAGGACTGAAAAAACACTAATAACTTTTTTCTTTCTTTTTTCCTTTTTTCTTTCTTTCTTTCTTTCTTTCTTTCTTTCTTTCTTTCTTTCTTTTTTCTGACGCATAAAAGGCAAAGAATATTCATCTGATTCTCTCCCCTCCTTTGACAGGGTGTATGATAATAGGATGGTTTGTGTCTACAAAGGTCGGGGATGAAAATTCACAACTCTCTCTACACACATATGCAGCACAATTATAAAGATTGAAGGACAAACAAATATGGGCCATCCTGGGGCTTTTCTGCTTTCTCCTCCACCCCCTCATCTACATACATGTACATGTACCTGTACACACATACAAGTGTAGATACGCATGTACACATATGCACATATATCCAAATCATATATATCATGACCTGAATTTAAGCAAGAGAGTGAGAATGACTCAGAACGAGGGATTTCATCAGTTGCTCTGTACACTGCCCACTCCCCACCCGAATGACAAAATTGCCTGAAAGGATAAAGTATAAATGAGGTCAAGTGGGTTGCAAAATGGCAGGAACTGGAATTTTCCCCATGGAAACTCCTGGGAGCAGAAGGCCACCTTCTTAGGGCTGGAAAGCAGCGTCTGAGGCCATTTTCTCTCTTCAGTTCCCTGATGTCCTCCCAGACAGCAGGGGGCGCTGTCTGCAGGGGAATCCTTAGCCCCTATGGTACAAAGGACAAACCTGGAGCCCAGAGAGCTTGAGATACATATCTCAGGCCACACAGCAAAAACCCATGTCCCTTCTGGCCCAGGCTGTATCATACCTGGGAAGCTGAGAAACTGAACAACAAGAAAGGACGGGTCTGGGAGCTCAAGGGGGTGGCTAACCTTGGGATGCCGGCGTGTTCACAATGAGCCTCGCCCCAATCTGACCACTGCAACCGGGTGCTCTCTGGGCTCAAAACCATAGTCTCCTTCCCAGCCCTCTAGAACCCACTTGTAAGTCTCCTTTTCCAATTATGCCATAACTAGTGATAACAAGTTCCAATTATGCCGTAACTAGCGATAACCAGTTACAATGGCAAGAGTGATGGTGATCCTAACACTTGCTGGGCACTTGCTACACACCAGCCTATACACAAAGTGCTTCGTGTGACTGACTTCACCCAATCCTCATACGTGATGAGGGTTCTGAGGCCCAGACATGGGAATGACTGCTAAGGTCACACAGCCAGTGCATGGGGAAGGGCCTGGGTTCCAGTCCAGCCAGGATGCTGTAGAGAACCATGTATTCCACATGGCATAATCCAGGTCCTCGGGACCCCTTTTCCCATGTGGAGCCAGCTCTGCATCTGTTTCTCCACGTGGGGAGCACAAACACCGTCTCGGATCTCACAGGAAAAGGCTGGAGGCTGAGAGGGTGGGCCTGGAAACCAGATGGCCCTGAATTGGGATCCAGCCACTCCTACTCCTACCTGTGAGACCTCAGGCCAAAGACTTCCGTAAGCCTGTTTCTTCATCTGGAAGATGGGGTGGAAATGAGCCTACCTCAGAGGTGGTGGATAGGGGAGGGGGGTAAGATACGTACCTGAACCGTTTGGTTGTCACAATGAGTTCCCTGAATGCGGTATCTGCTCCAGGTGGGCTGGTCATTGTGAAGGGGGAATGGGGCCAGAAGGGGGCAGGAATAGCATAGCAGAACCTTTTTCTGCACTTCCTAAGACCTCCCTCTCCAGGAAGCCCTCCTTGACTGCCTCAGGCCCTACGAGCTTTCCACCTGCATATCTGTTGACCCTGTGTCTGCCATCATTTTGGAGCTGAGCGTCCCGTTTCCCTGTCAGTGGGGAGCTCCTGGAGCGACCATGAATGTCAGAGTAAACACATGGTACTTACACAATCACTGTGATTGCTAAGCCCACATTTATCTTCAATGTAGAATGAACATTTGTCCATAATAGGCCACCTTGGCTTGGGGTTCTACTGGACCCCCCGGCCATTTTCTGCCATACTTCTCTGCCTTCTACCTCAGTTCCCTCTAGCACAGGGGTCTCTTCAAGGGCACCTTCTAGAGTTGCCCACAAACCTTAGGTGATGGGTGTCTCAGTCCCTTTGGCTTTGTCACAGAGCATGTCGGGAACCCACCAGTGCCCATGGTTATGGTTCTGTCACTGGGAGTTAGTGGGATTTCTGGCAGTGTTGTGTCCGTTCCATGTATGTCCCCATGGCCATGTCTGGCCACCTGTATACACGTGCATGCATGTATGAGTTCATGTGTGTGCGTCTGTGTACCCTTGGTGCACACGTGTGAATATCTGTGTGAACACGTCTGTACATGTGTGTCTGTGCGTTTGAGTGTTTGAGTGTGTGTGTTGGCTGTCTGAGCAGCGCGGGCCCACATGTGCGCATGGGTCTCCGGGCTGGTGTCCCTGTGCAGCATGTGGAGGTCTGTATGCCTGTGTGAAGGCACCAACAAGGGGACAGGCACAGCTATTTTGAGGTCCCGAGTCACCACTCAAAAAGGAATGTTCACTGGGTTATTAATAAGAAAGCTGGAGCCCTTGACGACAAATGATGATATGCCTTTTCAGAAGGAGGAGGAAAACGTTTGCAGCCTGGACAAAGCTACGTGGCACAGGAGACGGAGCAGAGTGTCTAAGTCCCAGGGTTTGAGGCTGAATCCCAGGCACACTGCTACCCTGCCCCCTTGTGACTTTGAGCTCTGCCCTCGATGGGCAAAGTGGGGGCAACAGAATAACTAGGAGGTGGAAAAGCTGGCTCTGGGCTCCAGATGGACTCAGAGTACAGGATCTGTGCCTTCCTGGCTGAGGTAGCTAACCTTTGTGGCCTGGAATGTCTTTATCTGTAAAATGGGCATAATCAAGACTCCCATTTTGTGGTTTACAGCATTAAATGAGATCATCAACATAAATTGCTCAGGATAGCGCCTGCCTCCTGGTAAACGCTAATCACTTTTACTATCATTCTGCTACCGTGCATCCTATCTCACGTGGATATTGCAAGAAAATTCCTGAGCCAAAGCCCGTTGGGGTCCCACAACCAGGGACAGCTGCCTAGTGGGCAAGATCCCATGAAGATTGAAAATGGGGAGCCCCGTGTTCAAAGAGCAGGGGAAAATGCTGCTAAAGGTGTTAAGATATGAAGCGTTTTCCTTTCTTCTGCTTTCTGTGGACTTGTCATGGTGTTTTTAAATTACCATTTAATGTCCTCCTGCAAAAAGAAAAATTAAAACTTTAAATTATTAGCATACATTTCACTGTTCACCTTAAACCATGCCATGCCAATTTTAAATACAAACATAAAAGCAGAACTCATGGGCAGAATCACCAAAATTATACAATCTGTGTCTCGTAGCTGCTATGTCCATATGTATTTCATTCAGAACAGAGGGAAGACGGCACACAACTTACTCAGATGTTTTTATTTCATTTCTTGATTCACATTCTCCCAACACTCTCTACTATCAAGATTCTGGCGATTAAATTCTTAAAGAATTTCAAGACAACGGAAGGAGCGCATGAAACCGAGCACAGGGTGCTTGGGAGCATGGGGTCCCGTGCCACCAAGAGGTCACAGGGCCTTGAAGTCACGCTGCCCACCCCCAGCCCGGCCTTGGTGGCCGCCATGGCGGTTCTCTGCACGACCCCCCATTCCCACCCCCCACGAACTCCAGGGACCAGGTGATAAACACAGCCACATCTCTCCGCCAGATGCCTCTTGCGGAAGTCAGTGCACCAGCCAATTCCACCCATGCTAACTCCACCGCGTTGAGCCACAGCACTAATTAAAATCCCTCCCATAAAAGTTGTTATCTCCCAGATGCTCCGTAAGCGTGGAATATGCCCCAGGTCCCGCGTCAGGGTGCTCCCGTGTGCGTGGGTCTGACTCTTATGGAGCAGCCCTGGGAGTGGGCTCGGTGCTGCACTTGGTGTGACCGAGAGTCCGGTGGTCCCCAGCACCGGCTCGGCTGAGGGTGGGGCCAGAGCCTGGCCAAGGACAAAGATGGGCCTGAGAGCTGAATGGAGGTGGCCCTACCGCTAGGTGAGGAACGGAAGCAGGTCACCGCCTCGGGACTGAAGGACTCTACACAGGACAGGTCAATATGTGTGAGCCCCGCCCCGTCAGCCCAGCTGGGTCTGGCCCACAGGAACCTTCTGGAGTCAGCCCCCTGCCAAATCCTTCCGTGCCTCCAGTTTCTACTATGAGCCAATTGCTGGGCGCCTACTACATTCCAGGCTAAGAACTGAACACAGAGTATCTCATTTAATCCTACAACCCACTCATAGGAAAACATATGGGCTCATTTTTCAGATCAAGAAACTGAGGCACGGGAATGGCACAGTGAGTAAGCGATGGAACTGAGACCTAAGCCCAAGGGTGTGCTCTGTGTGTGGGGGGGGTGGCCTGCCGGGACCTTAGCCTGTCAGCAGCCCCCTGGCTAGTCCAGATGGGAGTTCCCCACTAGAGAGTGGCCACACCCCTGCATGATCCGGTACCCCCTGAGGGCATGAGGTCTTGAGGGAGCCACCTGTGAGCTGCCCTGCTGCCCTCCGTCTCCTCCAAGTAGAGAGAACACTTTACAATAGCTCCTTCCATTTCTTTTCCATCAACAACAAAACAACTAATTTCTCTTGGTAGAGATTGTTTCTGTGAAGAGCAATAAGGTGCCTCCCCAGGAGGCGTCATTATCATGAAAGCATCAGTCTGGGATGGGGTGGGGGTACTCCGCTCCTGATGGAGCCTCTGCCGGCTGCCCAGCCAGGGCCTGTTTTGCACACCCCTCTGCGCCTGCTCTCACCAGCCAGGGTGACAGCACAGCTCACAGGCCCCAACCGGGGTCTGCACCCCTGGGGAGGGCAGGCCCTCACGTGAGGGAGGCACATCCCTCGGCGCCCGCCCAGCACACACAGTTACAGCCTTGGGAAGCCGCCACTTGCCATAAAATGCCAAGCGGCCCAGCTGTCCACAACCGGTTCAAGCCGCCTGGCGGACTCGGTCAGAGGAATCCATAAACAGGGCTGGATGGAGGAAGGGTGGTTAACGAGGCGTCTGCCTGCCATCCCACGCAGAGGCCGACGGGGGCCCCACCTGCTTCCCAGGAGGAGGAAGGGCGGTGGGCCAGCAGCCAAGCTGGGAAGGCAGAGGAAGAGACTTCAGAATTCAGGGCTCCCTGGGAAACCCTGGGCTTGGCGGCCGAGTCTCTGACCCCTGGAGGCCACCCTGCCCGCTGCACACCCGGCCTCTGACCCTCCTGCAGCCGACACCCTCACAGCAGCACGTGGATGGACCCAGGCCACTCACCCACCTGCTCCCGGGTCTCCTGAAAGCTGAGTCTGCCCCCAGCAGCCCCCAAGGCCTTCAGGGAGAGGAATGTTCCTGCCGGGCACACACAGTGTGCTAATAAAGACTCAAACAGACCCCGGCTTCAGAGTCCCTCTGCCAGAAGATCAGGCACCAGCTTGTGTTTGCAATGGACCTTCACAGGAGCCAGGAAAGCATGGACCCTCTGCTGAGGTGACAGCCGCAGGACTGAGGTCAGGGCGGGGTCTCGTGCCTGATAATCAGGCAGGAAGAAGCCTGATATCTGTGCATAAATGAGATCCGTTTGTCAAATACAAGTACCTCGTAAATGAAATGGCAGGGGGCCAAAAATAACCATGCTGCAGCCCCACGGATGCTCTGACGGATTTGCATGTTGAAGTTTCTGGGACTGTGCACACAGTTTTGGTGAGGGCAGACCCGGGGATTATACCCCTAAAAGATTAGATCGAAATCAGCTGGGATGTGACCTGGCCAGAGCCCCCCGTGGCCATCCCGGGGCGGGGTGCCAGTGTGGCTCTCCCTGCACGGAGCCCGTGTCTGCAGGAGGAGTTCAAGGTGAGGATGGTCATCGGAGAAAACGAACCGGTGCAAGGGCTCCTGGCTGACATTAAGAGTTACACCCACTGCTTCCACATTAATGCTCCTCAGGTGGTCGCGAGAGATTCACGCCTTTGGATCAGAATAGAGCGTGAAGAGTGATTTTCCTGAAGGACCGGGCCATGATCAGGAGGGCAGAAACAGCTCATAAATATGGCCCTGTGGCTAAAAGGCGATACACTCGGTATTCACATGGGTTATGGCATAATCAATATTGTCATTAACTTCATCTATAACTGGAGCTGATCCTGACTGTGGTCGAGCAAGCTTTATAAATAAGGTGCTCCTCAGAACTATACCCCGAGGGACGGGCCCGGCTAAGCTAGCTCGCTGGGGGAAACGGCCAGGCATGCACGGCTGCTACATGGACTTCCCGAGAGAAGCAGGCCTCGGCTCGGCAACCCAGGGGACCTTTCCAACGAGAGGTGGCCTCAGGGACGTCCCTCCGAAGGCTCTCGTCAGGGTCCCAGAAATTGGCATGAGGAAAGCCTTCGTAATGAAATGAAACCCACAGCCTTGCAAGAAAAGATTTCATTTTGTACATAATTAATAATAGCTTATTCCCCTTTTTTCTTTATTACAGAAGAAAATAAGTTATTGATTTCAACCACAAAGATAACTATTTGCATAACATAGCTGATTATGTGCTGTAACTGGTCCAGATGGAATTAATTTGCTCGAACCATATTATATAATTTTCTTAAACAGGTAAAGATTTCATATCCAGGAATATTTCTAGTTGATTAGCAAAGCCCCCGATCTCATCGCAACTGGCTTAAGAAGACGCATCTTGAATCCCCTGTCCTGCATGGTCAGAAAATGAATTATTTCTAAAACCAATTCCACCAGAGAACTAAGGTACTTTTCAACCATTTGGAGACGGCACAGGAGGGAGGGGGAGAGCGTCTCTTATTCAACAGACACCTGCATCACGCTGCCTCATCCTGCGGCTCGTGGCCTAATTATTTCAGAAGGCTAGTTTCCCACGTCAGGCGTATTCATTTTTAGCCTTGATCACCTCATTTCTCCAGCCTGCAGATCAAGGTGCACCTTGAACCATACACAATGCTTCCTGGGCCTCCGGGTCAAACTTGTGTCCTTTGCTTTGAGTGTGCCTTCCTTCCGGTCCTCGGGACGAGGGAGCAAGAGGTTCAAGATGGTTTTGCCAAGTACCAGCCTCTCCGCTGGGCCAGTCCACTCCTCTGCCCGGGCTGGAAGGGTATGGCCTGCATTAAAACTCCCTGTGACGGCGATACCCATCCCTGGGCTGCAGGGAGCCCGTGAGCCAGGGGCACACTGCTGTCGGAACGTCTTAGCTCCTGAAAAAAAAATTCTGGAGCAGATCTGACATCCTGCTAAGATGTGATAGAACTGGGTGGTGAGCACGTCTGTGTTTATTACGTTATTTGTGTTGGTCTTTATGTTTGAAATATTTCATAATAGCCCATAAATCCAAAAATAACTTTGAAGGAAAGGTAGACAGATGAAGGCTTTATCTCGATCAGAACTTGTAAATGACTAGACCCCTAGGTGTCACTTTACATAATAACTGTAAATATAAGGGTAATACTGCATTTATTTGTATTTATAGTTAAGGGGCATTTATGATTTAACTGAAATGTTGTAGTAAAAGATCTGGCTACTTTCTGTTAAGGGACAGCACTGCAGACTTAGAGGCTGCCTTGCATAGATGAGGCGTTAGGCCAGATGGCTGGAGTCCGCTGCCCCAAGTCCAGAGCAGTCAAGTTCAAAGTCTCCTGGCCTCTAGGGAATTTATCTCCAAATAACCCTTGAATAACCTATGACTCACCCTCCTTCCCCTGCTTGGCACACTGACAATTGATCAGTTTTATAGAATTGGGAAGTCTAACTTAGGTTTTGCCAAAGACAGAGACCTGTATGAAGCCTGTCCCCAAGGCACAGCAGGCTGTGTTACTCTGCATTTCAGAGTCCCAGACAAGCTCCAGATCAGAGAGGCAATGTGAGAACTTCAATCAAGAGGGCCTGGGAGCTCTCTGGAGGTTTTCAGCAATCTGGTAGCAAAGGGTCTTAAATCCCAAATTGTCCCTCGAAGAGCCCAGGGTCAACCACTCACCCGGCATTATGCCCACTTGTGCCCCCTTCCAGACACATCTGGACAAGGTGTGGCCCTCACCAAGTAGATCAGGAGCATAAGCTAACTACCACTTTCCGTAGAAGAGCAAATCAAGACATTGTCCCAAGTGATAAGACCTTCTGTTGATGCTTAGAGAAAGCAATTTGTGCTTCTACAACCCCACCCCCACCCCCCGGATGGCCTCATCCTTGGCTCGGATGTGTGTGGAAATGGGCCTAGAAAGCAGGCATTTGCACACGAAGGGAGCATGAATGCCGATGTGAGTTTACATCACTCCCCAAGCTTCTGTACATGTGGAGGAGAGCCTCGATCCTTGGAGAACAAAAAAGGAAAAAAAAAAAAAAAAAACAAGAGGGGACTTAATAGAAAAAGATCTTTTTATTAAAAAACCATGAATACAACCGCATTCATTCAACCTTAGAAATGTTGTGATGGCTTTTCGGCACGGCGATGTATTTAGATGGGAATATGTCATTAATATAAACAGCAGAAAAGAAACTATTAAAGTAACACAATTTAAAACTGAGCAAACCCGAGTGTTTGATTAAAGTTTTTATACATTCTGTACACATGAGCAGGTCACAGAGAACCCTAATATTTTTGTTGATTTTTAATTTGCTCAAGGTGTGATATCTGAAATGTTAAAATTTCACTAATTTGTATTTGAAATTAGAAGGCAGATCCAAAAGGAGGATTTTCAGTCTGATTTTTCTCGACTGTCTTTAGATGTTCCGGAGAAGTCTACAGCAGAACAGTAACTCAACCTAATGTCAGCCTGAGCAAAAGGCAATCTCCCCTCCCTACGTGCTGTAAGGCAGTACACATTTGCTGGAGTTGCGTTGAATGTAAATACATATGGTGAATATTAACTTTGACGATGGGGCCTAATTCCATATATGTTTTAATGCCTGCCTATTCCTGTGGAAGGTTTCTAAATTTTAAAAAATCCCCAGTTCCTCCGGTCCTGTACTACACATCATGTCCTCTTTAGTGGGCAGGTTTATTTTTCCGTGATTGATAATTAGCGGACCGGCTTCCCCCGCCTCCCAGGAATGTAGGACCTCTGCCATGGGCTCAGGAATGCCTCCCCCCACCCCCGTTTGTGGCCAGGCAGGGCCCATTCTCTCCAGGAGAGTCGCGTGCTCCTACGGTCTGGTTCATTCCTCTCATCAGAGGCCTGTGCCCAGCCCATACCGGCCCCTCGAATGCCATCATCTGGTTCCAGATTTGGGCACACGCTTTCAAAACCATCTCCTGCAGAAGACTGGCAGATGTGTGGGCTGGTGGGCTGGAGGGGGACATCAGACATGTTTGTCACAGAGCTGGGAGCCCGGACACCACCCCCTCAGCAGACAGCAGCTCACCGGCCTCACGGAAATAACTTACTGTAATACGACGATTTGGATGGCCAAATTCCAGCAACCCATCTTTATTCCACTCACAGCCGCTGGAATTCTGATATGCTGACACCCAGAATTATTGCTCTGTCATTAAAAAAAAAAAAAAAAAAAAAGAATGAGTGGTAATGTTTTGAGCGTTCCCCTCCGAAATATCGGCTGATGGCAGCACAGGGTGGCCACGGGGTGGTCGCCGGATGCATGTGGTTGGGGGAGGGTGTCCGTCTCTCCACGGGCGTCAGTGCAAAGTTCTTTTGTGGGCAGCCTCAATCTGAGTGTGAATCATCCAACGGGCCTCATCTGAGTGAAATACCTTTAAGACTTCTCCTTCTTAAACTCTTAGAGATCTATCTTGTCTGCGGCAAGGAGCCTCATTTTCATGTTGGAACAGATGGGGCAAAATTGTCATTAACAGAAACTGACAACTCTAAAACTGAAATATAGATTTAGAAAGGAATCTAATGAATTAAATCAATGTTATTGCAGTGAAAGCCAAAGAAATTATTAGTGATTTGTAAAGTTACCCTGTATTTTAACCTCCGTATATTTTAGTCTGGGCCATTTTAACATTCACAATCCTTTTCCACTGGCGTGGTTAATGTCTAACTGAGCAACACACTCATCTTAATTTATCTTCCCCTCCTGGTACCGTGACTGCAGGATGGCCGAGACCCAGCCCCGGACGCTCCCCAGTTCTTGTCTGGAGCCCGGAGGAGCCCCGCACCCCACACGCAGAGGCCTTGTCGTGACCTTGCAGGGTCTCTCCGGAAATATGCAAGAATGGGCTCACGGTATTTACTTTTTATTTTTATTTTTTTTAGTGAGGAGAATCTGATTTTTAAAACAACCCCAAACTCTAAGGCTGTTTTAAGTAATAAATGGGAGGAAAAACATTTCCAGCTGTCCAATTTTTAGATACTTTTCATGATCATATCAAACCAATTACAAAAACCAAACCCAGAACACCCTTGGCCTTCCCGCTGCCTAAACCCCGAGGGAGAACAAAGGAAGAGCGTCCTGGGCTGCCAGTGGGTGGGGGTGGGGGCTGGGGGCCTGGGATCCCTGAGAGTCACCCTGGGCCTGCCAGACCTCCAGGAGGAGGAGAGGGCCTTGGTCTGCTTCCCTAGCTGCACAGGGGGCCCCTAAAATATTCACTCATTCAGCAAGTACTAATGGGTACACATTCAGTGCAAGGCATTGTTCCAGGGCTGGGGACACAACAGTGACCAAGATGGACAAGTTCTCGGGGTTCTGAGGCTTCCTTTCTGGTCGGGGCAGATGTGGGAGACACACAGTAAGCAAGTAAACAAGTGAGATCATCTTAGTCAGTGATAAGAACCAGAAAGAAGATGAAACAAGGGTGGCTTATCAGGGAGGCCTCTCAGAGGAGGAGATATTTGAGCAGAGACCTAGAAAGGAACACAGCTGTGTAGCAACCAGCTATGTGGACGGCTGGCGGGGGAAGCCTTCCTGGCAGCAGGAACAGCAAGTGCAAAGGCCCTGGGGTGTGAAGGAGCACGTAGTTTGCAAAACAGAAAAAGGCCAGTGTGCCTGGAGCTCAGTGAGTGAGTGACAGGCAAAGACCGGGAGACAAGATCTTGTGGGGACACCCAGGACAAGGTAAGGAAGACGCAGACGGCTTCACGGGCCTCTCTCTACTCTAGAATCCACCATCTCTGGGATGAGATGGGAGAGGCCCACCTCCTGCCGCTCACTGAGGCCTCCCAGAACTGGATCCAGAGCCAGGGGGTCCTGACCTCGGGCAAGCCATGTCCTGGTACCAGCCAGCCTTGCCCAGACCTCCAGCCTCGCGCTCCCTTCCGATCCGTAGGAATCCGTGAAATCTGTGCCTACTGAGTGGAGTCTGGGCTCCTCACCTGAACATTCAGGACCGTGACGGGAAGCCGGGGCCACCTCCATTAGCATGCTGCAGACAGCTGGCCTGTCCTCGGTCCTTCCCCCACCGCAATCCTCCCTCATCTGTCTTCGAAAACACTTCACTCACTGTCCCAACACCAGCTCAGATGTCACCTCCCCTCCCCATTAACACTGCTCTGGCTTCCCCTGGTCTTCCTGCCCCTAGGGCACCTCAGCCACAGGCGGCCTGAGCTCAGATTTTCCTTCTCCCACCTTGACCAGTTACTACAAGCAGCTGCAGGGCAGGCTGTCTGGGTCCATCCTTCCATCCAGAAACTGGGGCACCGCCCTGCCCCATGCCTCACCCTGCACAGCCCGCCCCAGGAAGACCTGGCGGTGCTGTCCCCCCACCCCCAGCATGCCCCGGGTCAGACCCTCTTTCTGTCATCCCTACTGTTTCCACCCTCGTCCAGGCCACCATCAGCCCTGGCCTGGGCCGGCTCCCTGCTTGCTCCCGCACAGTAGGACTCTCTCTGCAGTCATACAGGGATTTGGGTGTGGGGTAAAATCTACATAACATAACCTGACCATTTCAACTAGTTTTCAGTGTGCAGTTCGGTGACTTGTGCAGCCATCACCCCCAACCATCTCCAGAACACCTTCTTTTCACAAAACTGAAACTCTACCTATTAAATATTAACTCCCCTCCTCCCCCTACCCTGCCTGGCAACTCCCCTTCTACTTTCTGTCTCTAGGAATTGGGCCATTCTAGGGACCTCAAATGGGTGGGATCATATAAAATCCATCCTCGAGTGACTAGCTCATTTCACTGACCACGAGGTCTTCAAGGCTCATCCATGCTGTGACGTGTGTCAAAATTTCCTACCTTTTTAAGGCTGACTGATATTCCTTCGTATGGATAGATCACTTTCCTTTGTTCGTCTGTCGATGGATACTCAGATTGTCTCTACCTTGCATCACTGTAAACAGGACTGCTGGGACCAGGGGCATACAAATGCCTGTTCTATACCCCGCTTTCAGTTCTTTTGAGTATGTACCAGAAGGGATCTGGGCGGCTCAGTTGTTAAGCCCCTGACTTTGGCTCAGGTCATGATCTCAAGGTTCCGTGAGTTCAAGGACCACATCAGGTGAGCACGAGCCCTGCATCAGGTGACCCCAAGCCCCACATCGGGTAAGCCTTGCTTCTCTCTCTCTCTCTCCCCCACCCCTCTCTCCCCGTCATGGGATTCTCTCTGTCTGCCCCTTGCTCACTTGTGCCCTCTTTCTCTGAAAGAAAAAAAAAAAAAAAAAGAATTGGGACTGCTGGATCAAACAGTAATTCTACATTTAATTTTTTGAGTAATTGCCATGACGTCTTCTACAGTGTGGAAGGATTTATTTTAACACCAGTCAAATCATGTTACTCTTCTCTTAACCCCTCCTGTAGCCTCCCAGTGCACTCAGAGTAGAAATCAGTCTCCTCCCTTGGGCTTTGCAGACACTCAAGCTCCTCCCATGCCCCTCTCCTCATTGTGGTCCAGGCACATGGTCTCCTGGGGCTCCTTCAGCATTCCTGATTCCTCCCTGCCACAGGGCCTTTGCACTTGCTGCTCTGTCTACTGGGGTGCTTTCCATCTTCCTGGTTCAGGTCTCTGCTCCCATATCACCAACTCAGAACCCTTCCCAACCACCTCATGGCCCTCCTCACCCTACAGCACCTAGATCCTCCACTGTTCAAATCCCTTCATTGCACTGATTGTTACCCCCAAATTATGGCATTATCTTCATTGTTCCTGATCTGTGTCCCCTGATCCTGGCCTTGACTTTGCGCTCTGGGAGAACAGCAGTCCTGTAGGGCTTGGTTAGCCATATACACCCGGCCCCTCCCCTGGCTCCTGGCACATGACAAGAGCTTACTAACTGGCTGTGGAGCAGATAAAGAGCGCCCCACACGGCCCTCTTTCAGGCTTGCTTTTCCCAGGGAGGCTTCCATGCCCCCGGTGAGGGCAAGACCCCACCAAGCTGTCTCTCCTGTGAAGTACTTTGCGACCTATGATGATTAACTTGCCATTTGTGACCATTTTTTTGGCGTCCACCTTTGGCCTCCAGCCTGTGAGCCCCTGAGGCCAGGCCCGTGTCTGCCTCAGTTCCCATTGGGACCTCGAGCCCAGTTCAGAGCCTGACCCAGAGAAAGTGTTCAGTAAACGTTGGAAGCCTTGAGTCCAGAACATCCTGTGGAGGGCAGACATTTTTGGTTGAGTGAACTTGAGTGACTTTTGCTGACTTTCCATACGATGTCTGCAGACCCAGCCCCCAGAGTGCACGGGTATCAGACATGTCCAGAGCTGGCAGGGAAGCATGTCTTTGATGCCAATGGCCCGGACTTCTGCTGAGAGGCCAGCTCAGATGGGGGCCCGGAGCAGCCCCAGGACAGGTGGGTGAGAGCAGAGACCCAGGGGCCAACTCCCAGGAGGAAACCCCTTCTCTCTGCCATCTGTGAAGAATATGTCCCTTGTGGAGCTATGATGCTAGGCAAACTCCACCCGAGTGTGTCATAGAGCCCGCCTTTGGGGTCCCCAGCCCCCAGAATCAAGGACTCTGTTTTAAAACATCATTGATCCAAATGGGAACTATACAGAAGAGAAGCTCTGGGCTTATGGATGCCACCAAAGGCCTCAAAAATTAAAATTACTGTCACGACTCCTGCACCTTCCCATCCGGGCCCTTTGTCTGGTCTCGACACGGCCACCAGGGTGGCGCTCTCTCCAGCCACATGCTCAGCTTTGCCCCCCAACAGTCTTCTGAATAGGCTCATCCAGAGCAGTCTCCGCACATGCCCCTTTGAGCCCCTTTGAGAACCCAGCACATGGCCCTGGCCCCTAGAAAGGAAACCCACAGCTACTCAGCCCAACGTGAGCATCACTTACTTACCAGGTGTGTGTCACGGAGCATTCAGAAGGGAGGTGAGCACACAGCCAGGGTCCCCTACCTCCTTCTTGGAAATGGAGCCACAGACCTTCCTCAGTAACCAAGCTGGCACCAGGGGAAGCGAAGAATCAGGGAAAATGGAGAGGGACCTCCCAGCCTGTGGCCGGTGCCTGGCTGAGCATACTTTGTCCCTCAGAGGCCCAGTCCTGCCTAAGTGAAGATACTGTGCCCAGCCTCAAGGTGCCAGCCAGCTCCCAGGTTAAAGGGATAGAATTGAAGTGCTCAATAAGGCTTGGATGACCTGGGCTTTGTCCTAGCCCTACCCTTAACATGCTGTGCATCACTGGGCAAGTCAGTGAACCTCTCTGAACTGATTCTTACTGCGTGAAATGGGCGCCATAATAGTGATACCTAATTTCACAAGACTCACTCACAGTGAGTCCATTGTGAGCAAGAATCTGCTAGGAGGCCCCTTTCTCCAGGGCAAACCAGGGTGTCTCTCTGCAGGTATGGGAGGCGGGGGGGGTTCCCTGATGACAGATGGGTCACCACAGGTAAGAGTTTTTGTTTCCACACCCTGGTTTTTATTACCCCAATCACTGGCACACACTGAGGAGCGTCCCCACCAGCATCAGGGCCCTATAGCAGTCCCCCTGCTTCTCCCAGCCAGCCTTCAGGATGGGTAGCCCTGGGTTCAAGGGAGCCTGGGAAAACCCACAATGTCAGCCCTAGTGGGCACATGTGAGGGTGAGCGATGACAGCCCTACAAGATTGTGGTGGGGGGTGTTGGAGACGGAGTCTCATTCCATCACAGGTGCCTCCAACACCAGCACAGAAACATCTTTAAAAACTAAGACAAACCACCAGACCCTTGGTTTGAATCCAAGTACTGTTTATAAGAGCATTTCTGCAGCCTCTGTAAACTCGCCTTTGGGGGCAGAGCTCACCACATCCCTGTTTTCCCTTATGAAGTCTCCTCTATGGATTCCACCAAGACTGGAAGCCTGGGGTAAACTGTCCTTCCTCCCAAGACATAGGTATTCTTTAGATAACAAACGGCATTAAAGTCATCGCTTCCCTTTTTTGCCTTGGCTGCCAGGAAGCTCGGAGATAACACTAATACTTAATTCTTGATCTAGGGTTCCCTCTCTCAACTTCTTTTCCTCTAGCCATCTAATTATGCCTGATCACACATGTATCCAAAACGCACTCAGAGTAGGAAGACTACATGTTTTAAGTAAATCCACAAAGGAAGACCCTCCCCAGGTCTCTCTTCCGCACTGGAGTCTGGTCACGGCATTCGCTACCTTGTCACTCCAGAAAATCCTGGTCATGCCCTCCACTCAGCATCCTGCCCTGCCTGGAGCTAAGCCTCCCTCTCCTCTGCAAAGGCCTGTGTTTCTGCTCAGATGTCATGTCTGGCAGCACACAGGTGTCAGAAAATCTTGTTCAAGCCCAGAGGGAGAGTGAATTTTCTCTGTGTGATGGTGTGGGGTTCAGCCTGCTGCGTGGCTGTGACTGTTCCCTCTAAAACATGCTTCACGGGGTGATGGACTGCCCTGCCTCGGGTTCAAAAACTGAAGCAAATTTTCCTTTACTAATTTAGTCACATACAACAATAAATCCCAGAAATATGTCTTATGTATATTTTGCATTACCTTTTGCAGACAAATACAAAAACATGGTCAACATTTGCAATAAAATTATCATAGAAATGCCATCTCAAATCTTATTTTCTTTTTTCCAATGCGCATTTCACAAATAACTTGTATTAAAATTATGTTTTACAGAGTAGAAACAGAAAACAAATACCCCTGGTAATTTAAATAGGCATTTGCATAACATGACTAGAACACTTTAGAAAAACGCACAGCATCGGAAAATATGAGTTCAAAAACACTTAAATACAAGTGATTTTAATAAGTCTAATATGAAAAATGCCTTTTAGCTGTATTAATTAGTGAATTAAAATGTGTTGATCTTGGAATATTTTCCAGCTAACAGGTTTGGGGATTTGTGCAAGGTTTTTTTCTTTCTGTTTCTGAGACAACGTTTGCCATTCATTAAACCACACCACAGTGCCGTCCTGGAGGTGTTTCTGATGCTGTCCTGCAGGTGTCTGGAGAAAGGTGGAAACCAAGCTCACGCCCGGGGCCAGGGAAACACAACTGAAAGAGGGGAGAGTGGAATAAATGTCACAGATGCCAGGGCTGACCCTCTTGGGCACAAGCAGGGCTGAGGGGTCCCCTGCGTCAGACCTGGGCTCCTAAGCTGTGGTGGGGAAGAGCATGTGGAGAGGAGATGGTGTCCCCCTTGGAGCCTGACCCTGCCTATGCTTACGCATCACAGAACCAGCTCCCTCCCTTTGTTCTGAAAAGACTTGCCCAAGCACAAGAGTTAGCTTGTGTGTGGGCCCTCTGTGGACAGGCTATGATGACCTATGCCATAGACCCTGTTTTTCCATGGGGGTGTCTTTGTGCCTTGTTGTGTTGGTTTTGTTGTGGGTTTTGTTTTTTTTTAATTTAATTTTTTTTTTTTAACAATTCTCCTCTTCTTTCCATTTCTGGGTTGTTCCCCGGTTTGGTACAGCAGGTCAGCTCTGGGCTGGCCCCGCGTAGCATGTGGCCTTACGGCCACGAAGCACAAAACACAGCTGAAAAGCACCGGGGCCAGGCCATGCAAAGATGACGGTTTTCCCATTGAGGAGCACACTGCCACTTAAGGATTCGGGCTCTGTGCGGTGATTGCTCATCAAAAACGAGGAAGATGCATATTTATTTCTGCAATTTAGTTGGAATACCCTTCTGAGAGCCCGCAGTAGAGGCGCCTTCAGTCCACAGCTTCTGAGCTGTTAAAGTTTTCATTCTAGGTCCCCAGGAAACAGTGCATTAAAACACATCGCTGCGTCCTCACATCATCAAACCCCCCTCCTTGCCCAGTGCTCCCAAGAATGGTTGGGAAAATGAAAACAAGGAGCCACGGGGCATGGTCTGAGAAGGGGGAGGCCCAGCAAGGAAGGTGCTAGGGCCAAGCACAAACGCTCTGCCACATGTCCTGCCTGGGGGACGCCCCTCATCCACCCACCCTGCAAGAGCTGCTGTCACCTGGGTCCCTCTAGTTAAAAATCCTTCTCCAGCCTCTCAAGTGGTGTGTGAAGAAAACCATGGACTGTCAAGGTAGGTCTAACCTACCTTGGTTCGTATGTCTCCTGAGTATCTTCTAGATTTTAGGTTGCTCTGACTTTTCTTGTTTTCAATGACCTTGACAGATGTGAGGAATACTGGCCAGCTATTTTGTAGAATGTCCCTCAATTTGGGTTTGTCAGATGTTTTTCTCAGGGTTAGACTGAGGTTATGGGTCCCCATCACATCACATAAGCGATGTTAACCTGACATCGCTGTTGATGTTGACCTTGGTCACCTGGCTGAAGTCAGGGTTTTCCACAGTAAAGTTACTCTTTCTTATCCCTTCTTTCTATACTGCACCCTCGGGAAGAAAGTGACTGTGTGCAGCCCACACTTAAGGAGTGGGAATTCTAATCCACCTCCTTGAGGGAAGAGTATCTACATAAACTACTCCAAATTCTGGATAGGAGATTCATCTATTCTCCCCCCATCTATGTATTCAATCATTCATTTATCTCAATATGGATATGTATTTTATACTTTGGGTTATAATACAATACTGCATTATTTATTTTGTGGCTCAAATTATTCTAGCTTTGGCCCCAGGGACCTAATGCAGTTGGCTCCCGTGTCTCTTTGACACACTCCTATCACTGTGTGTGTGTGAGTGCATATGTGTTTTAAGCACATGCTTACTTTCTGACACTATAAGAGTCCAAACTCATCTTGCATATTTTCTACTTCAGTCCTAGAAGCAGCCATTTCTCCAAGGAGCACCGGTTCCTGTTTCTGAGAACGGTAAATACAAACCAAGGTCTTGATGCTAGGTGTGCTAGTTATTCCTGGGGTGTCATTGCTTCCCGGCCCTCTCAGCTGACAGAGCAAGGATATGTGTGCGCACACTGACACCTGCAAACACACGGATCCACAGATATTTCTACACGCATCCATCTGTATCTGTATTAAGCTGAACAGGAACTCACACTGGTGTCCCCAACTCTACTCCAGTGTTCTAACCTTCCTTGCTCACTTATCTGCAAGGTGCACACTTTTCTTTATTTAAAAAAAATGTTTAATGTTTATTCATTTTTGAGAGAGACAGAGACAGAGCACAAACAGGGGAGGGGCAGAGAGAGAGAGAGAGAGACACAGAACCTGATAACAGGTTCCAGGCTCTGAGCTGTCAGCACAGAGCCCGACGCAGGGCTCAAACCTACGAACCTCAAGATCACAACCTGAGCCAAAGTCGGATGCTTAACCTACGGAGCCACCCAGGTGCCCCATGCTGCACACTTTATGTGGAAAGAGCAAGGCCCTGAGATGCATGACACTGGCTCAGTGTCGCACCGCAGCTCAGGAGTCAACGGTAGCACCCACACCCCCTGCCTATTCTGGCCAGCGGCAAAACTGCCCTTGGCCGGTGGCTGGAGGGTGAGGACTGTGTTTGCGGTAGGGAGTTTGGGGAGGTTGGCACGGTCTTGCCCAGGCAGCAAGTGGGCCAGGGCTCCAGGAGACTTACAGATCAGAAACTCCCACAGGGACAACCTTGAGACCACCCACATTTTCACTGTCCCACCAACTTGACCATCCTGGCCAGGAAATGCGACCTAGGTAAGTCTGTCGTAGCTGGCGCTGGCTGCCCCCTGCCCACTGCTCTCAGGCCCTAGCATGACAGGCAACACACCTGCTGCTTCCAGTGGCCAGATGCAGAGGCCCCACGGCTGTCCCTGAGGGCCCCTCAGAAGCCTTGGAGAGCCCACCAGAGGGCTGGACACCTAGTGCCTCGGGAGTAGCCGTCACCGGGTCCTGTGCACTAGCGCCTCCCGGAGCCCCCATGGGACTTATGACGTCCACTCCCCCTCCCACCGGTGCTCACTGGGATTGCCTCCTGAATAAACAACTGACACCATATCCTTCTCTCGGGGTCTGCTTTGCGGGGACCCCAACAAACAAACTGGCCCCTTCTCATTCCCTCCCTGGGAATCTCGGGCTGCTCCGGCTCCAGTGCAGCACACATCAGCAGAGGGTGGCTGGGGGCTCTCTCTGCCATCGGCAGGCAGAGGGTGGCTGGCAGGACAAAAGTCTGGATCCTGGGCTTCCAGGTGGGCCCAGAGGGGCAGGGGGTGCAGGGCATGTCAGGAGGGCACGGGAGGGGTTAAACTCCTCACGTTCCTGCTCGCTTGCACCAGAGAGGCACTGAGAGGTCTAGCTGGGGACGGCCCCAGAAAGGAAGAAGGGAGACGTGGCTCAGTTCTGAGAATGGTCTTAAAGCCATCCTTCCCCACTGTGGGAGAGGGAAGGGAGCTCCATTTGTCAGTACAGATAGATGAACCCATGAGAGGTGCTGAGAGATTCTGGCATCTGGGCTTGCACCTGCAGAGAGTCCTCGTGATGTCTCCACAAAGGCTCCATCAGTCAGAGGAACGCGCCTGTGTCCCATGAAGGGCGACAGTCGACTGATAGATCGAGGTGCGCCCATATGGAGAGGCACACGGGCTGCCCCCCCCCCCAAAGATGAGCAGCATTTGTCAGGAAGCTTCCCGTGGATCTGCGAAGATGCAGCCTCTGATTCATCGACACCTCTGCCATGTTGTCACCTGTCATAGGCCACCACTGCACGGCCCCAACCTGCCTGGGCTGACCAACTGAGCTCGTGGGCCTGGTCTGGACCCGCTCCTCTACCTTCATGCAGAAAGCCCACACATGCATGCACTTGCAACCCATCCAGCACACATTAAAACCCCTGCTGCTTTTCTAGACAAAGTCTTTTTCCTCCTCAAGGTGGTCTGCCTGGCCAGCACCTACCTGCTCCCAGCCCATCCACACCCTCAAGCCCCCGTGCCCCTCTCGGAGGACACTTGGCACCTGTTCGTCCCGGGGGAGCTCTCCAGAAAGCAAGCAACTCAGGGCTCATGGGAAATTCTGCGTTGACTTTAGAAGGATCCTGAGGTGTCCTGATTACCACTCTGTCCTTATGAACTGGATTAGAGGGCCCTTAACAGATAATGCCTGGAGTCCTCTCTGCCTGTCGGACATCGAGCAATTATGAGCGGGGTCTTAAGAGCTAAGTGAAACAGTGATGCCTCAGCCAGCAGCTCACAAGGTGGTTCCAGGGAGGCTTTCAAAACAATACCCAGCACAGGCGGGAATGATTTTCCCAGCTTTGGATGCTGAACTATGAGCTTCTCGGTGAAATCTTTTCATATCGGGATGAGACCTGGGTAGCTCTTAATCCTTTAATTCTATCAGCTGGCCAGGGGCTAGAATTGGATTTGGAACCTAAGAGAGGGAGACGAGAAAAATCAACACAGGAATTTGAAACTCTGAAGTTGTCCCCAGCTCCCTCCTTCCTGCCCCAACCCAGCCAGGCAGCAGGCCTATGAGGTGGCTGTGGTAAGGGACCCCACCCCCGGCCACCCTTCCATGGACAGGCATCCACACTGGGGACGTCAGGCCTGGTGGGGACCCTGAGGACCGGAGGGTTGGAGCCAAGCTGGGAGAACAAGAGGGTCTTTTAGCAAGACAGCCCCTTCTCCGTGGGGTAGGGAGCAATGAGGTACTTGACCCTCACTGGCCTCCCCAAAGAGTAGAAATAAAAGTCATCCTTGTAATGGGCAAGTGATGCTTCCCTCCATCTATGTGAAGTGTTTATAGAAACATCTTTGGAGAACCAATGACCAGGCAAAGTGGAAAGAGACTCCTGGTCATGCCACCTCACTCCAGGCGAAGTCCCCCTGCTCTCCAGCCAGATTGCCAGCACCCCTCCTCCAAACACAACTCCACAAGACATCCCCTCCCCACTGCCTGAACACGCAGCACCATTGCCCTACACCTCGCCCTTGGCAGTGCAGGGGCAGGGGGAGGGGGGTGTAGCAGGAGGTCTCCTTTAGAAAACAAGAATTGGGGTAAGCAAGGGGGCAGGAGTGGGGAAGATGAGGCCAGAGGTCCCACAGAGAGTCCATGGCCCCCCACAAGAGCCTCATGTTGGAGTTCCTGACATGATGAGTCTCACCGGAACCATCCTAACCGGTGTTCCAAAGGCAGGTCAGATGCCCTGACCACGGCCTTGGGAAAGGCATCTGTTTCAAGACCTCATTCATGAATTCATTCACTCATCAGGTACTTGTTGAGGCATGCGGTTGTTGGGGAGTCACTAAAGTCTTCCAGAAGGAGCTGAGTCCTGTTGGGGAATTGGAACTCCCAGGAGAAGTGGCCCCACTTTCTGTCCATCCTGGATCTTCTCCCTTCTCATCCAGAGGCTCTGCAGTAGGGCGGGTAAGGGAGGCACTGAGAATGCAAAAGGAATAAGAATTGGTCCCTGTGTCCCCAAAATAATAAAAAAAAATCAATAATCAAAGGTTATTCTTCTGCCGTAGACATTTTAAGCCAGAGACTCAAAAGGGACGGGGCTAGCAGAGAGCCCCCCTGCCCCAGAGGAGGACTCCAGCAGGTGGATGGATGGATGGCTGATCCACAGAGGGACAGCTGCTCAGGCCAGCAGGGCACAACACACAACCCCATGGGATGAGTGAGGAAACGGTATCCAGGATGCAGAAAACGGGGCCACAGACACGGGAAACGTGCACAGAACTGGCCCTGGAACCCAGGTCTTGAGATTCCCAGTCCAGGGACTTTGGTGCCTCCATCCAGAGACGTCGGGTGGCAGAAGCCAGAGAAGAGCTGGACAGGCTTTACACTTCCGCATTTCTTCTCTGCTGCTCTCTTTCCCATGTCTACAGAGCGAGACACCATCCCCAGGCACACACGCACACACAAATGCACACACACGGCAGAGTCTGCTGAGTGAGTGGGGTGGAGACAGAGACCTGGTGGGGGGGCAGGGGAGACCAAGGGATACTTCCATCAATCTTACCATCTGACCACATGCTTTGGGCCCTGAGAGGTATTTGGTAAATGGATCTTCTTTTTAAAAAAGGAATAACCTTTATTTTTCAGGTTGGATTCTTTTCACCGCAAACGGCAAATCCCAATTTAAACTGTAAATAAAAGGATGGAATGTGTGGAGGTTCAGGTTCCTGAAGAGTCCAGTGGTAGACCTGTTATAGCTTCAGGCATAGCTGGATCCAGGCACAGAAGTCCAGCCTCCAGCCCCTTACCTCCATGTGGCTCCACTCCCAGCCCAGCTCTCCTCATTCGGCAGGATGGCCCCTGACGTGTCAGATCTGCCTCGTATCAGCTCAGCAACCCCTCATGACAGGACAGTATTTCAGAAAGTTCCAGACAAAGTCCTTGGGCTACCTCTTGGCACAAATGTGGGTCAGCCAATTATTCCTGAATCGAATGCTGTGACCATGGGGACATGATTCTCTCCTAAAATAAGCTCGGGCAAGTTGCCAGCCTGACGCCAAAGGATGGGTCAAACTACCAGAACTGCATGAACCCAGAGTTTCGGGAGAGGGTTGAATCCTGAAGAAGATTCCAGATGCCATTGCCAAAAGAAGAGCGGACAGATGCTGAACAGACAAACCCTATATCTGAATTGCTTTCCTACAGAGCGTGGGGACTCCACCTGTGTGGACACAGGAAGCTGCTTCTACTGAGAGAGAGGTCTTGGCCTGGGCTCTCTGAGTGCCTACAATTCCACACCCAGACAACTGGTATCCCCACACATGCCACTTACCCCTCCCCCTCCAGCCTCCACCCCCACCCCCATGCACCCACCAGCCCCAGTCCCCGGGAGGCCACTTGGGGAAAGGCAGCTGTCCCCCTGTGCTGGTTATTGATTTAATTTCTGTTTACTTCGCTGTAAGCTTAATTTGCTGTGTTAATGGCATTTTAATCCACTTGCCCGTTGCATGGGGCTGATAATACCACACTTTTGTGCAGCAGCAGTGACATTTCTCTGCATACCAGTTCTTCGGTGGGTGGGGCCAGGCATCATTCCCAGAGTGTTCGCCTCCCCTGACCATATGTGACTCCCACTGCCAGCCCTTTGGGGTGGGGCTACTGCTCCCTGCGTCTTCAGGAAAGTCCTCCCGAGCAGAGGGAGCCCCAGTGGACGCCCGTCACTGAGCCCAGAGGCTGCTGCTGTGTGAAGGTTCAGGCAGGGGGAGTGGCCTCAGGGGCCCTGGGAGCACCTTGGCCTTGGTGGCTAACCGGTGGGGTCAGCCTGGAGAGGGCCTCTGAAATCAAAGATAGAAACAAGCCAGACCAATTGAGGGATTCTGCAAAAAATTGGCCAAATCTGATTTCTCTTCTGGGGTCAAAGTCTCCACCAGCTGCGTCTGTGTCCTTGTCCCAGGCTGCCGTCCACCCTCATGGCAGCAGCAGTTTCTGCCTTTCACAGAGTCGTTGGTACACGGTGCGTGGCATGGTGGGGGTGCCAGCGCTGCCTTGGAAGGTCAGCGTTGGAAACCAGCGCTGACCACCAGCTCCACATCTATGGAGTGGGGATTAGACACTGGCCAGGCCCTGAGGTGACCTGGGGCAGAGCCCACGTGGTGGTCACTGGGGCCGTGAACAGGGAGGGACTCTTTAGGGTACAGAACTGGACACCTGCCTTGCTTACAGTCCCCCGAGGCAGGCCATGGGGCTGCCTTACCTTAGGTCATATTCTCTGCACCCCAAATCCTGCTTTCACCAAGCCAGAGATGGCCCTTGAGGCAAAGACAGCCCCTGCAGGTGCCGACAGGGGTCAAAGGGCAAGCTGCTCTAGCCGACCGGGTGTTTGCTTCTGGACGGTGAATCACAACCGGGCACAGCCTCTCTGTGGAGAGGGAGACATGATGCCCGACGATCGTGTCACAGTCCGGGGATGGAGGCCAGGAGACCAGCAGAGAGCAGAAGGAAACTACGGTCACAAGAGAGGAGGAAGAGGAAGAGGAGGAGGGGTGTCTGTGGAGCTCTTGCCAGGCTCCAGGCACTGGCCCGCATGCTCTCCTGCTGCTAGTAGAGTTCAACCTCATAACAGCTCCGTTCTTTTCCTCGTTTCATGGATAAAATGACTGAAGTTCAGAGGAGGCAAGTAAATCGCCCAGGACCACACAGCTAAGATGTGGCAGAGCCAAGATCTAGATGCAGGAGGTCTGACTCCAGAGTTCGGGTGATCAGGATAAAACCAAGTGTGGAGAGAATACAGGATAGCAGAGGCCATGGAACAGTAGAGGCCATGGGACAGCAAAAGCCATGAGACAATAGAGGCCATG
>NW_026057588.1:21009680-21011812 GCF_023721935.1 Panthera uncia
AGTAGAGGCCATGGGACAGCAAAAGCCATGAGACAATAGAGGCCATGGGGCAACAGAGGCCATGGGGCAACAGAGGCCATGGAATAGTAGGGGCCACAGGGCAGCAGAGGCCACGGCACAGCAGAGGCCATGGGACAGCAGAAGCCATAAGCGGAGTGGAGAGTGGAGGGGCCGTGGCCCAGGACAACAAAATGACAGGTCCTGCATGCAGTACGGAGGGAGTGCCTGGGGAACAGGTGCAGGACACGCCTGCTGGCCCTGGCTTCTCCTGAACACCGTCAATCCACAGCTCTGCCCCAGCGCTGTTGAGTCCCTCCTCCGTGCTTTCTCGTCCTCACGCCAGGCAGGAGACGGAACACTCCACCTGACACTGTGAAAGAGCCAGGGCCACCCAAAACCCTTCTCCAATTAACCTTGGTCCTCTAAACAGGGCAGCCCCAGCATCCCGGCAGCCCTCTGCCCCAGGGCAATGCTTAGGGACCCAGACGCACATGTCTCCATCCCCCCATTTGGACTGTGGTCCCCTTGTCACGTGTGTGTGCGGCACGCACCCATGCAAAGACCAGATGCCTACTTGCTGCCCAGGGACTCAGGACATTCCCGGGGGCTGGGTGGCCTGGATGCACCCCTGACGCTATTACTGCTTGTTGAGAGCCACGTAGCCTGTAATGACCCCGGGCATTTCCCGGGATTAATGGCCAGCAGGATTAATGGCCCTCAGCGACACCCTGGGCCATTAGGCACCAGGAAGCCCCACACCTCAGTGGCTGTTAGTTAAGTGGAAGACATTAGAGAGCTAACAACAATGTCTAACAAGGAGGGAATTATCAGGAGAGCCTCGTCTGCGCTCATTACCTGGTCAGGCCTTATGACAGGAACTGCCGTCAAAGGCGGGCACCCAGTCCCCTCCCCCATCTCCTGAAGGCTTCCCTTTGGCCTGGAATCACTTTTCCATTGGAGTACTTGTGTATGTGTGTGTGTGTCTCTGTGTGTGTGTGTCTGTGCCTGTGTGTGCGTCTGAGTCTGTGTGTCTGTGTCTGTGTGTGTCTGTATGTGTGTGTCTGCATCTGTGTGTGTCTGTGTGTCTGTGCCTGTGTGTCTGTGTGTGTCTCTGTGTGTGTATGTCTGTGTCTGTGTGTGTGTCTGTATATGTGTGTGTTACCTGTGTCTGTGTGTGTGTGTGTCTGTGTCTATGTGTGTGTGTCTGTGTGTGTGTCTGCATCTGTGTATCTGTGTCTGCGTGTCTCTGGGTGTGTGTGTGTCTACACCTGTGTGTCTACATCTGTGTGTGTCTGTGTGTGTGTCTGTGTGTCTGTCTATGTGTCTGTGTTGTGTCTCTGTGTTAGTGTCTGTGTATCTTTGTGTGTGTCTGCCTCTATGTGTGCATGTATGTGAGTCTGCATGTGTACATGTGTGTCTATGTCTGGTTGTATGTCTGTGTGTGTCTGTGTCTGTGTGTCTGCATCTCTCTAGTGTGTCTGTGTGTGTGCATCTTTGTGTGTGTGCATCTGTGTGTCTGTGTGTGTGAGTCTGTGTGCATGTGTGTATGTGAGTCTCTGTGTGTGTCTGTGTGCGTGTGTGTGTGTGTGTGAGTCTGTGCGTGTGTGTGTGTCTGTGTGCATGTGTGTGTGTCTGTGTGCATGTGTGTGTTGTGAGTCTGCGTGCACATGTGTGTGTCTGTGTGTGTGTCTGTGTGTGTGTGAGTCTGTGTGCGTATGTGTGTGTGTCTGTGTGCGTGTATGTGTGTATGAGTCTGTGTGGATGTGTGTGTGTCTGTGTGTGAGTCTGTGTGCGTGTGTGTCTGTGTGCGTGTGTGTATGAGTCTGTGTGTGTGTGAGTCTGTGTGCATGCGTGTGTGTGTCTGTGTGTGTGTGAGTCTGTGTGCATGTGTGTGTGTGTGTGTAAGGTGTCCCAGTCTTACCTCTGGAATGTCAGTGACTCGTCGCTTTGCCTCATGAAAGAACATCCCCTCTGCCCACCGACAGCCAGTGTCCTGACTTGCTGAGCTGCTGCATCCCTCCCAGGAGACCTGCCACTCGGTAAAGTGCTCAAAATACATTTGCGGAACAAGGGGATGAATGAAATGCACAATGTCTTGCAGCAGGAAAGGGAAGTGGAGAGAGGTGAGGGGG
>NW_026057588.1:21011912-21052174 GCF_023721935.1 Panthera uncia
TACCTCTGGAATGTCAGTGACTCGTCGCTTTGCCTCATGAAAGAACATCCCCTCTGCCCACCGACAGCCAGTGTCCTGACTTGCTGAGCTGCTGCCCCCTCACCTCTCTCCACTTCCCTTTCCTGCTGCAAGACATTGTGCATTTCATTCATCCCCTTGTTCCGCAAATGTATTTTGAGCACTTTACCGAGTGGCAGGTCTCCTGGGAGGGATGCAGCAGTGACAGAGATTGAGGAGGGCCCTGCCCTAGTGAAACATATAGTCTAGGGCAGAAATAATAAAGAATGACCATGAATAGAAGGCAAGGGCTCCCCCAAAACTGTGCTTTCAGAACCTGGGAGCTGCCTTGTGCAGGAGTCTTTCGAAAGTTGTCATGTTACCAGCTCTGCTCTCAGGTCCTTTCTGCATGAACTTCAAGGAAAGATGTATTAGTCCTACAGGTCTTCAATCTATGTTCATCTCAGATGCTCATAGAGATCACTTGATGGGATCATTAAAAAAAAGCACAAAGAAAATAAACAGAACAATAATAATTATTCCTGGGGAGGGACATCTGATCTCAATCTAGCAGGGACTGGATGTCATTGGAAAGCAGCCTTTTAAGGGTCATATAAAAAAGCAATCAGGTAAGTAGTTATTTAATGGCGAATACGGATGGCAAATGACACTCATGGCTTTGTATGCATTTCCTTCATCATCCCTCGTGGAATCAAACCTGCCCCCCACAGATCACTGGAGGTGGAGCCTGAGGAAATAGCTGTGGGTAGGGAAGGCGTTGAGGGTGGAGGTACATTGGAGAGTCTGAACATGGTTGATCCCTGGTGGGGGGCGGGGATGAAAAGGAATTCCTAAATGAACCTTCTCTCTCGTGTAACACGTGATTTCACCTACGTATTGCAATGTAATAACTGCCATAAGGAAGACCTGAACTATTTTAACTACATCCTTAAAGGTTTATAGATGCAAGCAGCACCCTCCAAAAGCAGTTCTCATCTTTTCTTTGGGAAAGTGGAGGGTCTTCCTATATTCAGATATGAAGGCACAAACAGTAATTACATAATACGTTATTTATTTAATTAAGACCGTGACACGTGCTGCAAAGAAGTGCCTGGTGCTCTGAGACCCAAGGCGTGTGTCTTTAAAGAAGAACTGCCTGAACTGCCACTGAAGGAAGGAAAGGAATTAACCAGACTGAGAGGGGACAAGCCAGGGCCCCCCGGGCAGGGAGAACAGCAGGTGCAAAGGCCCTGTGGAGATGAGTGGGGAAAGGCCCCACTCATGGGAGCCCAGATGGTGGGGGGCCAGACCTCACAGAGCCTCACGGGGATGTGGCTTCTCTCCCAGGGGCAAACCCATTAAAGGGTTTTACACACCAGAGCGATCCACTTCCATTTTTAAGAGAGGCTTCTGGATGCATCCCACAATTGTTACAATCATGCCCTAATTATTTGAGCTCCAGGGACCCAGCCACTCGCATTCCCTGCTGTCATTTCCCTCACTGTTTCAGGTGAGCTTTTCTTGAGAACTGGACTCAATTCCTGCGGCCAGGGCTCTCCCCTCCCTCCGTAACAGGGCCGAGCACGCAGCAGACACACAAAAAACACTACACATTCTTGCATTTGGAGCAAAGGTGGATACCACCTGTCTGGAAGGGGCGGTTATGCATACATGACCTCCTGACGGACAAGGAACAAAGGCCAAAGGCAGCCCCACAGGGAGCCAAGCCCCCGTGTTCCTCCACAGCCTGGCAAAGCTGCCCAGCGCTGCTCCAGGCAGGCAGGCCTGAGGCCAGGGGTCAGCCTGGGGGCCCGGCTCTCCACATCCGTGGACCACAGAATAACTGCAAGATGCTGTACCCCTCCACAGCCCGGCAGTGGCCCAATGCCCCTGCCCAAGGCTTCCATCGCATAAGTCACACGGCACACGGGGTGGCTTTTATCAGTGCATAAGGTGAAATTAGAGCAAAATCAAAATTTCCTTTAATATCTCTTATGAAGTCCAGCCACGCTGCTCCTGCCATTAAGCCGGTGGCTTGCACGCAGGGGCAAGTTGTATGATAAAAAGTCCTTAGACACAGGCCTCTCTGAGCTCTCTGAGATGCTCAGACCAGGAGAGGCATGTAGGGCACACTCCCTGGGTCTCAGAGCACCGTGCACTTCTCCTTTGCAGCACATTGTCACTGCTCTGAGATAAGTAGGAAGTGGGAAGCAGGACTCACAGGGGGATCATCAGATTCTTGACTCCCGTGCACGCTTGCCCCGGGACACGTACCCACTAAGTGGGAAGGTCAGCGGAAGCCACTGCACGATCTACACTGTCACCCGTGTCCCTCTGCCACTCCACCATGAATCCTAAAGTGGCCTGTGGAGGGTGATCCACCCAGCTGACTGGAGCTGTACCTGGGCGGGTGCCCCGAAGGAGCAGGACCTTGGCTGCAGCTCTGGGGACAGAAGACCAAGCCAAGGACCAGTGTGGAGGGCCAGAAGGGACCTGAGCCGCAGGAGACCGCCCCAGCAGTGATTGGCGTCGCCCCCGGCCTGGCTGGCCTCGCTGCGCACACGCAGGACGGTAAGGAGCCGCCGGCCGTCCTGGCGCGGGGTCTTTCACCCGATCACACTCCGAGGTACCGTGATAAAGAGAAATTCCATTCCGCTTAATCCCAGCGTGGTTCGGGTACAGCCTGCTCAGCGCGATCTCTCCCTCCCCGCAAGCAGCCCGGTTTGTGACGTGTCTGGGCTTTGTGTGCACGCTTCCAAACTGGAAATATTACCTTGCCTTTTATTTACATTTTCTGACGATGAAACGGGCTTTAAAAATGCCCCGCACCGCAGGGTGAGAGTGCACAGTGTGTGCACGGTGGGGGCGAATGGAGGGCTCTACTTCACCTCATCTCTCCTTTCTGCTTAAATATTATGCCACATCCTGATTAATACCAGACCAATAAAATCATCTCCACAATCTGGTTAGAGGCTTTTGTCTTCCCAGATGGCCTGCAATGTTAATGTGTGACAATTTCAACAATGAACTAGGACTGTTTTATGGAACCAACATTTGTTCCACTGCTTTTTTTTTTAGACTCAGAATTTTGACACAGATGGTACAAATTACTCAAAAAACAGAAATGTTCATTTAGAAGGCTTAAATATGTGGTTTTACTCAGGCCATCAGAATATTTTACATTTGCAATTCAGTAAATTTACTAACAACCCTGCTATAATTAAGGTCTGTAAAAAAAAAAAATCCCCTTTTTCCAGCTTTTTATATCTATAGAGTTTCATTAAAGCCAGAAAAAATATTATTATTTATTCTAGTTGTGCAGTGTTCTTATTTCCTTGTGACATACATTGTTCGTCTCTGCTTTCTGTTCCCTTCATGCTTCTAATTGCTGCTGAGGACGGAGGAGGAAGGGTGGGATGGGCTGCGGCTTCGAGGTCTCTCCCCCATCACCCCTCAAGCCAGGCTGCAGCCCCAAGTTCCTGGTCTCAGTGATTACAGACACGGCATCTGCTAGGACCTTCTCCTACAAGAAGGAGAGCATGTCCCCTTGCACCTCTGTTTACCGTCTCTGCAAGGGCAGAACCCACAGCACAGGACTTTTCAAGGCTGCAGTTGACTCTTTGTTTCCACGTGGACCCAGGTCTGCTTCTCAGTGCCACAACTATCTCCGTACCCCTGTATGCTCGTTCTGTGATGTGCACTGTTCACAGAAAGCTCGGTTTAATCCTCCCTGCAGCCCTCAAGGTGTGCAACAAAGTCTTGTTGCCATTTACAGGTGAGGACGCTGAGGCTGAGAGAGGTTATGTCAAGGTCAAGGCCTCACGCAGTTACCACCTTAGGAGACACGAGAGCACCGACGATGAATTGAGAACCGTATCGACAAATATGGGTATTTTCTGAGCGCTTACTCTGTGCCAGGCACTGTAGAGTCTTTTCCACGTGTTGTCTTCCGGGACCCTCCTTTTAAAAATGTGGTGGCCGAGCAGTTTAAAGGAAGGAGGTGAAGCCCACTGCGGGCAGAGGCAGTCAGGGGGCTAGGAATCCGTCGAAGCAGAGGGGACAGCCCAGAGGACAGAGGAGATCCAGGCTGCCCACTGTTTGGTCTCTCAGCTCCGGAAGGTGGATCTCACCAACAAGGTCACCCGGGAGGAGAAGCAGCCTGCTCTGACCTCAGCTCCCCGAAGGGGGCTACTCCGTGCCTTTTCCCTCTGCCTTTGCCCCAAAGCTGCCAACTGCTGCCCCCCACACAAATCTGAGTTCCTGGAAGACCTCAGCCACCAGGAAGCAGAGGACAGGAAGTAGAGAACAGAAACCTGGTGTCCCCATCTCTGCCCTTATCACCCAGTACTCAGAGCCTACAGAGTGCCAGGCACACAGTAGACACCAACTACTTACAAGACCCAATTGCAAAATGGAAGACACAGTCCTGGCTTTTTCCAAGCGACCTGAGCCATCTGAACCTGGAGAGAGCTCTTCAGAGGCTACCGTGTAGGGAGTATGTACACGGCTCTTTACCTCGTGTCTGGAACATGGGGGCACGCAGCAGGCGTTAGCTGTTGTTTTTGCCATCGTTACTACAATTATTCTTTTGGAAGTGTAAAAAGCCCACTGCAATGATCAAACTGCAACATTCCTGGGGCAAGGTCCAGATTCCAAAGGAATACCCCAATGGTGCTCCCCTCTTCAAGCCTTGTTTTGGGGGCTCCTGAACATGCTCAAATCAATCTCAGGAGACCCTCCAGCCGAGCAGACTCATCTTGGATGCATTTATTATTTTATTGATGAAAAAGCCCCTCCCCCCAAATCTAAACAGAGTAGAGGGTCCTCGTCATTTCTTCCTGCCCACAACTTGAAGAACCGTCTGCTTAAATATTTTCCAATAGTGTTTTGCCAAGAATAACAATCATAATAAAACCAACACCAATGTCCTGCTTGCCATTTCATTGACCAGAGTTTTGGTGTTTGCTTTTATGTACCAAGTGGTATCCCGTTCCATTTCCGCATTGGTTCCTGCTTTCCAATTCTGTAAACAAATAATTTATTTCAACTTCAGAGTAAAAAAAAAAAAATTAAATGCATCAACCATTGTTGTCCTTTGCTAATCCTTGCAGTAAGTACCATGCATTTCTGTGTGAGGCCTCAATTCATTAGAGCATTCTATTAACACTGCCAACAGAAAGTGCATTCTGAGTTTTTAAATGTTGTTTCCATTAAAATCAATCACTCCTCGCAATTAAGCCAATAGTCTCACCATTTTTGCTGTTATGAGCTAAAGCATCCTAAATATATTGACAGCTGTCTTCGATAGGATGACACAAATGAGGGGGGGCAGGCCTAAGATGAAATGTCACCAAGGGGAACACAACAGGCTCCTCTTGCTGGAACTCACCTCATTTTCATACCCCAGAAGGCATTTAGTATGCTTTTTTTTTTGCAATGGCAAAGTACAGTGATCAATGTTTTGCATATTACAATCAATAACACACTTAAATATTTAAGTTTTGCATTCTTTTGCAATAAATATTGATATATTACAAACTCTGTAAAAACTGTTCATTGGACTTTTTGTTTGCACTGTGTACTGTATCATTCAGCAAATAAGTGAGCTAAATATTGTTTGTTACAAAACAGATGTCAAATAAAATTATGCCATATGTGCTATTAAACACTTTTCTTATTTTTTTTTCCAGCAAAACCCAAGACTTAGTTTCAGAAGTGAATGTATTTGGCTTTTCGAGGATTTGAAGCATGACAGCAACATCTTTGAAATATTTTTAAACCTGCTGGCTTTGTGTAATCCAGTTTTGTGAACTAATTCTGAGTGTTATCATAGATTTGAAATTACAAATACAGGTAGATTTAATAGGGACATGGATACACCCACAACAGTCCAGGCAGGGGTGAAAATTGGTCCACTGTTGCAAAAGAGAGGGAAAATAAAGGAAACTGCAAAAAAAAAAAAAAATTAAAAATAAATTGTCTAGAGAGACAGGAAATCAGGAGTTTTTCTAAGTGACTAGAGACTTTGAGGAGGTAGAAGAGAGAACTTTGTCAGCTCAACACTGGTACCACAGAGGAAAAGTCTGAGGCCCGCTTGGAGATGTGGGGGTGATTCAGGAGGTGTCGGGGGGGCAGTCCGGCCCTGCGGGTCCTCAGAGGGTCTGGAGGAAGGGTGGAGGAGGGAGAGGGGTGCAGGGCACTCACAGGGGCGGGTGCAGGCACTGGGGAGCTGTCCCCACCCCAGGGTGTCCCCACTAAGCAAGCCTCTGTGAACTCCCGGGGTTAGGCCCAGCAGGGGTCTCCCCCTCCCCAGCCCTGTCAGAAGCGTTTGCGCTAGATGGATGGATCTCTTAGCCCGGGGAAGTGTGAAATGTGAAACAGAATGAAACAGAATGCAAGAAACATGTTGCTAAGAGCCACCGAGTGAAACAAAATCTGGAGGCCCCGGCACACTGGTGTTGGCACCAGCGGCCCAGATGCTTCCACCCACAGACGGAGGAGGGGTACACAGCCGAGCAGAAGAGCCCATCAGGGTCAGGGGCAAACCCGGAGCCCCGCCGCTCTCCCTCGCTACAGCTCTGCCCACACATCTTCGAAGGAGGCCCTGGCTTTCTGGTATCTCCTCCACCTGGAGGCTGACCTCAGAGAAAGCCAAGACACAGGTACCCTAAGAGGGCTTGTGGGGCCTAAAAGCACCACGATGCCCACTTCCCCCAGATCACTGGGTCCCTCAGAGACAGACACTAGTCCCTTGCCCCACCTTCTCACCCAGCCCTCACCTCGGGTCCCTCACTACCTGCTGCACCTGGGTGGGACTCACATGAGCCCCTATGTGGATATCATGCTCTGGGGTTACCCTGGCCAATAGAGGACAGCGCGGGTCGGTACGTGTGTACCCATTTTGTTCCCCGAGGTGGATAGCAGAGCGCTGCATGCGAAGGTCCCGTGGCTCCCATGAGGCATCCTTGCACTGGCTCCACCTCCCGCCCCGCCCCCACTGGCTCAGCTCTCATCCCCAGGAAGCTACCTGTGGACTCAGGTGTTGGTCTTGTGCTTGCATCCAGACAAAACCCGGGATGGGATGCCCCACACATCTACCCCCGCCTGATACTGAGCCCTAGTGCTTATTTTGGCCCCCGCCTAACGTGAACATCTGAAAAGGGTCCTTGCCCCAGGCAAGCATTTTGGGAGTTCTTTGGTTAGCAGACTTTTTTTCTCGGATGCTTTTGTTGGTCTGTTTATTACTTCTGGGGCTGAGGATTTTGCTCACTTCTGCATGGGTCCTGTCTTCCCTACACGACAGCAGTCCAGGAGACAGGGTGGTCTCTGAGCCTCCCCAGAGCCCCCGACAATGACCAGGACCCGACGCCACGACAGAGAGCTCCATGGGCGCCAGGGGGTGACCAGGACCCTCCCCACCGCACAGAAGGAATGGAGGCAGCCACGAACATCCTGGTCTGGGGAGGGAAGGTTCCTCAAAAGGGGTGAAGATCTAAGCCACGCAGGACGAGGAGGAGCCATCAGGAACAAAGGCTCAACCTGCCCTGCACTGGCCGCCGGCCTCACCTTCGGACCCCATGAAAGTTTTATCCTGAGAGCCACCCCTCCATGGTCTTGAGCTAACTTGACAGAGCTTCTCGCCCCGCCTCCAAACACACCTGAACTAAAACACCAAGTTAAGGAGTTTGGACTTCATCTGAGAGCAATGAGGTCTTTAAATATTTTAAGCTGGGGCTTAGGCTACTTACCGGATTTGCGATTTAGAAACCCCATTCGTCAGCTGTGTTGCAAATGCTTTCAAAGAAGTAAAGGGGCTGTGCCCACAGCCTGGAAGGAGTGGAAGGACCGGCAGGGGAGCTGGAATCCCAAGGATGAGGCAGCAGAGTCAGAAGGACCTGTGTGTGGCTGGGGGTACAGGCTGAGGGAAGGGAGGTAGCTAGGATGACCCCTGGGCTCTGGGTTGGTACCTGGGGGGATGGTAGAGCCCGTCCCCAGGCTGGAAGGGGTTTCGGGAGGAGCGGGAAAGGGTCAGCTGTTAGTTGGTTTAATCAGAGTGCTTTTGCCTGTCAGTAGGCTCAGCAGAGCAGAGCACGGGGATGGGGGCAAAAGTGGGGAACTGGTTTCTATGTTGTAGAGGATTTGGGAGCCTGCGGGAGGGGAGAGGTGAGGAGGGAACCACAGAGGGTCTGGCTGTCCAGAGGCTGCAGCAGGAAGCCGTCCGGTGTGACCTTGGTTCGGTTATTTAACTATTTCCCACTCTTAAACTCGGTTTCTCCAGCTGTCAAATGCCTTGGAATTTGGGCCTCAGTGACTTTTATCTTATGTGCTGAGAGAATGGAAGGCATCAAATTCCAACCGTTAATCTGGGGTTCGCAAACCTGGATGCCTTGGGGCCACGCAGGTGACATACATGAGAGACGGGGCCAAGGACAAGAAAGATCACGTGGCCCTCTGAGACAACCACAGATGCCCTCAGCCGCAGTGCCTGGGAGACTGCAGGGAGGGGTGGGGACCGTGGCAGTGTGAACCTGCCTTTTAAACACCCCCTTTTTAAACACCCCCCTTTTAAACACACACTTAAGGGGTGCCTGGGTGGCTCAGTCGGTTAAGCATCCGACTTCGGCTCAGGTCATGATCTCGCGGTCCGTGAGTTCAAGCCCCTCATCAGGCTCTGTGCTGACAGCTCAGAGCCTGGAGCCTGCTTCACATTCTGTGTCTCCCTCTCTCTCTGACCCTCCCCCATTCATGCTGTCTCTCCCTGTCTCAAAAATAAATAAACGTTAAAAAAAAATTTTTTTTAACACACACTTAAACTGTGAACCCCAGCACTGTCACATCTTCTGGGTATTTTTTCTTTTTTCAAAAAAAAAAAGTCTAGAAATCTAAACTTAAAAGCAAAACATACAAATAAAACCATTCCCAACCAGTCAAACAAAATCCTACGGAGGGTTGGATCACACCTACAAGCCGTGGATTTGTAACCTGTGCTTTCAGTGGAGAACTCCTAGCAATCTGAGCTCTCCAGCTGGCCCCAGGGATTCAGACCCTTGGAAGCTGGAACCCAGTGGATTCACCGTCTGTGAGGATGGAGAGAAGATAGAGGGGCTTCTCTGGGAACTAACAAAGAAAGATTTCTGAGGCCAGATCTCAAAATGTTAATCAGATTCAGAGACATAAAACATGACAATTTAATGGTGTTTGGTGGAAACTGAAAATTCTTTAAAGTTCTAACTATCCTACACTGAATTCTAATACTTTTTTAATTATTAGATATAAAATGCTTATAATTTTAGGGGGAAATTAGACTTGGTAATTTATATTTCTTGTTTATACAGTACAATTTGCTGATGAAAAAATGTGCTAAACTTATTGATTCATGACCATAATTGTTTAATTATTTATCATTGCAGAATGGTATTAGCATTGCTAATAATGCAGATGTGCACAAAGGCTGAGGAGTCAGATGCAGCTTTTGTTTGGGGTGTGCGGGGCTTGAGGAAGGTTGCTCTAGGCTGTAGGGCAGCCTGCCTGGGACGTGAGGTTCTTGGGCCACGCCTGTCTCCATCAGAACGACCACAGAAGGGTTCTGCATCTTGCAGCAACAGAACTGCGGGGCCACAGACTGGTCCTGCCACTCTGAATTCAGAGCTTGGGTTTGGGGACTGAGTCTCAGGCCACTGGGAGAGTCCTTTGTTCTGCCACAGCCAAGGTGGTCCTCATCCACACACCTTGCATGGCCCAGCTGACCTCCATGGGGTCCAAGAGAGCTCAGTGATGGCCAGGATCACAGACCCTGGAACGGGTCAACAGAAGGCTCAGCACCGCGCCCCCCCTTCCCACCCCGCCAAGACTGGTCACTGGCTATAGGTCTATGCTCTTCACCTAAATCTAGAAAGGGAACAACTCCAAAAGGAAGTCACAGGTGATACAGGCCCTCAACCCCAGACCTACTTTCAGAGCTAGTAGATCATCTGAATCAACCTGCACATTTCACGGACAAGGAAATGGAGTCTTAAAGAGAGGACGCAGGTGCTCTGAGTAATTCTCTCCCGTAGCGTCAAAAGGAGACACCAGGGGGGCACGGAACAGGAGTCTGAAGCTCAGAGCAGAGGACTGACCCGGACTGACATTTGGGAGTTGCCAACAAGGATGTGCTGGGGGTTAGATCGGTTTATTGGTCCCACTGCCTCATTCTCTTGTGATAGAATCATCCATTCACATCCTTGCCACAGCTCACAGTGGGTCAAACAGGCTTCCAGGCACCCTGACCTTGGGGTTGACCCAACGTCCGCCAACTGGATACAGCATGGCAGCAGCAGGATGAAGTGTCTGTGTGCAGTTGGCCTTGCCTGCCTGAGCTGTGGCTGTCGCCATGAGATGCTGCCTGTGTGGTTGGGCCGCAGCACGAGGTACGCGGTGCACAGCTACTCCGGCCACCCACAGAGCCACCGCCGAGAAGTGCACGCTCCCTGCTGCCTGATGCCAGGTCACCTCTGTTGGCTGCCCACAGTAGCAACTGATGCGGTGAGCATCCCAGCTCTGGGAGGAGGCGGGATCACCCAGGGAGAAAGAGTGATGGAGAAGGCCAAGGAATAAACACAAGTCAGGACTGCCCCAGAACCACTAGGCAGAAAGAAGAAAAACATGCCTGTGGGTCCTGGAGGCCATGAGAGGCATGTATTTCAAACAGGAAACATGTGCCCTGCATGTGACTAAGAGGTTGGCTAAGACGAGGGCGGAGAAGCCCATGGGACGTGTGCACATCCAGCTTGGCCGTAGTGGTCGCGTGACCCTGGGGGAATCCAGTGACGAAGGCTGGGCTTCAAGAGCCCAATAATGGGTCCAGGGGGTTCCCACACCAACAGAGGATGGGCGAAGAATGGGGGGAAATGGAGCTGCCCGCGTGGGGTGGCCCAGCAGCAGGTGGGCAGGACAGACATGCTAATCCCTTCATTGCAGATAAGTAAGTGAAGGAGCTATAGTCCCGACACAGGGGCTGGGGCAGGCGGTGCCACAGAGTCAGGTCTGGGCCAGCCCTGGGTCCTCCGCGGGCACGCCCAGTCTGGGGGACGCAGACCGCCCCCTGGGGAGGAGGTCCTGCTTCCACTGCTCTCTGATGCCTCCCCGGGGTCCTCTTATCTCCCGTCTGCCTACACACGCCTCGAGGACAGGACCTGCCACTCCTCCTCCCACGAGTTTGGCCCGTGGAGGGAAGGAAGGCTGGCCATCCTGGCCTCCGTTTGGACCTGGATTTAAAATCCCCAAACCATTTAAGAACCCAGCTGTGGCTCCAGAAGCCACTGCCACGGAGAACGGACTTGTCTGGGGTCCCCCAGACCCCCACCTTTCATGGCTCCAGCAGAAAAACTCGTCATTTGGCCCGAAGCTCCCTCTCAAGGTGTGTGAGAAGTTCATGCGTCAGAATGAATTTTTGAAAAGAAAAAGAACATTCCTGGCATAGTACATTTTTGTTGTGTTTGTTTTGGGGAAGTGGGAGGTTCTGTTGGGTCTGCCTCTCTTTTCCCTTCCCCACCTCAAAGCGGCAGCGCTGGGCATTTCAAGTTTATTACCAACCCCAGCCCCTCCAGCTTCAGTGTTTCAGACTCACTGAAGGGGACAGCTGAGACCCCAGGGGGCGTGGAGCGGGGGGTGGTGCAGTGCTGGGGGCTGTGAATACACAGACAGGGCCCAACCAGCCCACAGCAGGGAAGGAAGCTTGGCCTCTCCGAGCCTGAGTTAGGGGCACTGTCCGGCCAAGTGGCCACAGGAACAGCATAAATGCCATAGGCCTACACCTGTCCTGGGTTTTCCAGCACTTTATAGCCCTGAATTTTCGCCTGGCCTGTGGCAAGACAGAAGGGGGCCTCAGCGCTGTCGATGCAGTCTCCCTGCCAGCTGGGGCTCGGAGACTCCGCTCCATTTGGAGACAGTGACAAAAGGTGACCGTCTCTTTCCTCCAGAAGTCGTTGAACGAATCTGTGCCTGGAGACATACTGTCTCCCGGTGTGTGGCCCCAGGGCAGCCAGGTAGGCTAGGGGGGAGGGGGGGAGCATGCCCAGCCCCATGGGCACCTTATTCTCACACCAGGAACCCCTCTCCTCATGTCTCACTGTTCCCCTCAACCTCTCAGGCTGGCTCCCACCCTCTCGGGGCAGCAAACCCCACAGGCTGAGCCTGCTCTGAGCCCCAGCCTCCCCGGAAGCAGTGTTTAGTTCCTGACCTTTGCATTGCCAACAGTTTCTCGGCTTGGTTTTGGCCAAAACTTTCATTCTCAGCAGAAGGTACTTGTCTCTGAAACTCTGGCTTCATAGTCCCGGAGCACACCCCCTTGTTTTGTGTGATGCTCCCTGACAGCCACGAGTGCTGGGGGTCAAAGGTAGTGCTGGAGGCACAAACCCTGGCTTTGCCACCTACTACCACGTGTGGCCTTGGCCATTCATGCACCAAGAGGCCTGCCATGCGACCCTGGATAAGCCCTCCTCCCTGGACCTCCGTTTTCCTCTGTGAAGAAGTCAGACATGACAATTCCTAGATGCCCTTCCAGTTTGCAGTAATAACAGTGGCTAGCCTTTATGTAATATGCATAAATGTGGCCAGGCATATTTCTTTCTAGACTGTCGATGAGCTTCCCCCACCCCCCACACTCCCCCAGCACTGTGCCCCCCCCAGTGCCTGCCCTTCATCTCATCAGTGCCTGCAACCCGGGGCTGAGGGCTGGCTGGCCCGGACCACACCTGACGGGGGCGTGAGACAGGCCTCAGTGCTGAGGGTTGTAACACACTGTGGGAGCTGCCCTCACAGAGGACCTGTGGGGAATCACCTGGGCATACCTGTCCCCAGCTACCCCCGATGAGCTGCAGAACCGGACCGGGCTCAGTACCAAAGCACCTCCTCCCAGGCCACCAGTGGTGCGGGCAGGGGCCACACATGCACCCAGCTGCCTGAGCCCCGGCAGGAGCCCCAGCACAGTTAGCTGATGGTGAGGGATTTGTCTCCAGGATCCCTCCCTCAGAGTGGGGACCCCAGTCCCATGACCCCCAAGAGATTCAGGAAGGGTTTCCACAGGGCTGTCTGTGCTGTGCCCCCAGGACCAGGGCGAAGGAGCCCTCAGCCCAGCATGCAGAGATCTGTCCATGCCCTGTGTGGCCATGGCACAGACAGCAGGGGTGCACAGAGAAGGGTCTGGTGGGAGTGATCTGTGTTGGGATTTGCGATGTATGGCCTAGAGGACAAGACCACACCCCCCCTCCCCCACCGAGGTCAGGGACCCTGTGTGGTGCACATTCCCAGGGGCAAGTATCAACTAGACTTGAACTAGGCCAATGAGCCCTGTGACTCTGGGTCTCTCCTTCCCCCTCTCTGCCTTAAATTCTTTTTCAGCCAGCTGGGACTCCCTCGTGCATCAATGCCCAGCTTGCAAGGAGACAGGAGAAACTGGGGGTCAAGCTTGAGGTCAGCACTTAGCAGACCAGAAAGTACAGGGCGGGAGAGGGGACTGGGGACAGGAAGGATGGGGGCAAAGGGAAGCATCTTAGTGGCCACCATGCTCCCCGCTCAGAGGGCTGGACCCTGCCTGCCCAGCTAGGCTGTGCTCGGTGACCAGCCCAGGCTGGAGGCTCCTTTCTTGCCCTGCACACCTGCTCCAGCCCATCCTGAACCTGGCAGCACATCAGGCCCAAGCCAGGTAACTGACTGAATCACTCACGGCTTTGCTTTCCAGACACCCACCATACTGTGCTCGAGCATGGAAAGGCACCGGTGACCTGGCATGGCCTGGACAGCCTCAGCAAAGGAATGGAGGGTCCAAGACCCCCAGTGACCACAGAAAACAGGGTCATTGTGTGGAGCATAGTGGGCACGGCCCAGAGAGAGAAGCATCGACACGGCTCCTGAGCTCCAGGCTTGTCCCTGCGGCCAGACAGGTAAGCAGGCAACTAGAAGGTGGGGGACCCTGGGGGATTAAGGAGAGGTAGGAGGAGGCGACATTGGGAGGAGGAGGAGACATCAGGACAGTGCATGAGTGGGAGTGAGCCAAGCTAAGGGGAGGAGAGAGTGCTGATTGCAACCGCAGGTGGTGGAAGCCACAGCGAGAGGCGGGCTGGACCTGTGGCCATGACCGAAGCTGGAGAGGTCAGGAGGGACCAGCCACGTCCTGGGGCGAGTGGCGGGGCCTGCATGGAGCACGCACACAGATACAGGCAACCCCTCTGCACACAGACGTGCACTCACATCAGCAGGTGTGCACCCATGTGCACATACACACACACACACACACACACACACAGGGCCACATTTACGTGCACACACACATAGTCAACCCTCACCAAATGCCAAATGCTCCTATGGCAGGGTGCCATTCCAGATTCTTTCCAGGTCTCTACTGCTTTCACAGTGAACACCCCTAGCAGGTAGAGGTCATGGGTTTCCCATTGTACAGGTGGGCATACTGAGCCTGGTCAAGAGACTCCTGCTAGCAGGTGTGGGACTAGAGCCCAGTCCTGCTCTGTGAGGCCCTGTCTCACACCAGGCAGCAGCTTCTGGAGGAGACAGACATGGCAGTTCAACAGGAGGTAAAATGCCCTTTTGGCCAGAGATGCCCTCATTGGTCACCCCCTTGGAGCGAAAGACCAGATCCTGAAGAATGTCCAGCAAGTAACTGACCGATGCCCGGTCCCTGGGATGCAGGCAATGGTTCCCACCAGGGACAAGGCTGTGGCCAATGGCATCAGCCCCCAACCAGACCACAGACGTGACACCCACCTGTTCACAAGGGCCCAGGTGCCTCTGGCAAGAGTTCTAGTGGCAAGAGGCCTGGAGAGTAGGTGTGTGTGGTGTGGGGAGCACAGGAGACAGCTGGGGTCCCTAGCTACCTCGGAAGGCAGAGGCTGAGGTCATCCTGGGCTCCCTGCCCTGTACCATGGGGTCCCCTATTTCTGGTGCCGGCAAAGCACAGCCCCTGCTGGCACTTCTCACCCAGTCTTGTGCTGCCTGGCCTACTGGGCCCCTCAAGCCTCACTTTCCAGAAGATCTAGCCTGGCTGTATTACCAGCTGTGTCATTCACACGTTTCTAGAATATTTGCTGAGCGCCTGCTACGTGGCAGGCATAGAGCCTCCTGATCCCTGAGCAGGAGCCTTTCACTCGCTCTTTTTGGGAGAGTCAGTTTGGGAGGGCAATGCCCCCGTTTTCCAGAGCAGGCGCAGAGAGAAGCCCAGGAAGAGTAGATACCTCGCCTCGGGTCCCACAGGGTAGGCAGTTCTCTGCAACCCGCAGGCCTAAGGCCCAGGCACTGGGCATCCCCAGTGGAACTCGCCTCCCACCGTGGTCCCGGGAGAGAGCAGAGCAGACCTGCAGCACTCGACAGAACCCAGAAGCCACAGGGAGCTGGTCCAGCCAGGCTGCGTCCTCACCCCCAGGAGGCACTGGAACTCAATGGCTAACGGTGCTCAGCCATCCCCGCGACTCTGGTGAGCACCCCTCCCCTCCGAGGTTAACAGGATAAAGGCTGGGTAAAGAAACTACTCATTTCCCAGCTCGCAAAGAAGCAATTATGCGACTTTCTAACGTGGTTTCAAATATATTTTGCAAACTAGGACTCAGACAAATATTAATGGCAGCAAATTACAGTACTTAGCAGAATTATCACCTAGCAAAGAGGCGCTTTTAATCTATAAAAAATATCAACAAAAGATGTAAATATGAACCCCTCAATGGGTGGTGTATCTTGAAGAAAATATACATCTAATCTCACAGTGTGTTACTTCTAATACCTGGGGAGAAGGTTAACAATTCTGAGACATTCCCTACGGCTAGAGAATATATTTTGATGTAGATTTGTGGATATCAGAGACTTTAAATCTATTGTATAATCACAGGGCAGGAGGGAGGAGCCCGGCCACCTATTTCCCCGTGATCGGAAAGCGGCCCTTGAGGACTGTTTAAATAGCTGTTTCCCTCCTTGGAGCTCCTGGCTCACGAGGCTTCAGGAGGCACCCAAGGCCTCCTCCAGGGGAAACTGAGCTGCCTGGTCCTGGGCCCTGCGTGCAGGCCCAGCACCCCCTCTTGAAGATGGAGAGACTGGGGGGAGCCGCTGATAACAGGGTAAGGGAGCCCGCGAAAGGCAAAGTGTCAACCTCACAGTGTTGCTGGGGTGTCCAAGAAATAAGTGAGTCAAATAGGTGAACTTCACTGTAGTAGGATGCGTGTGTGTGTGTGTGTGTGTGTGTGTGTGTATACGAGAGAACAGGGACTCCCTACGACACCATCACAGGACACGTGGGGTCCCCCCAGCCCACCCATGGACTCCGCAAGGGCCACACTCAGCAGCAGGGCCCTAACAGCCATCCTGGGGCTTCCCTCTTACTCTCTATGGCTGGGACAGTCAGAAGGCAAATGTCCAAAGGGCCCTAACCAGCAGCCACAGCCACACTAGAAAAATGGCCCTCGGGAGGCTGTGGGAGAATGGCAATGCGATCACGTGGACAGGTGCTTCCTCCATGCCGGTCCACCGTGTTCTCCCTTGGACTCTGGACCTCAAGCCAGAAGAACCAAGCTCCGGGGGTAGGGGGACCCTACAGAGTTTCCCAGGGCAGGACCCCAGCAGTTTCATGGGCTCTAACCTGGGGTGCAGCTGTGGTCATCAGGGACCAGTGAGGACAGATGTGCCACTTGGGTTTCATTATCTCCTAAACTTGTCCTCATGCAGCTTTTCATGCTTTCCTCCAAGGGGAGTCTAACGGGACTTGAATTTCAATGATTGCTGTGGACCCAATGTTTGTGTCCTTCCCCTGCCAAACCATACATTGAACCCCCACTGTACTTGGTCTACTGATGGTATTTGGAGGTGGGGCCTCTGGGAGGTGATTAAGTCACGAGAGTGGAGCCTCTCTCTCTCCCCCATGTGAGGACACAGCAAGGAGGTGACCCATCTGCAAACCCGGAAGTGGGCTTTCAGTAGACACCAAACTGTGGGCACCTCGATCTTGAACTTCCAGCCTCCAGAATGGTGAGAAATACATGTCTGTTGTTAAAATGGCAGCCTGGGCGGACTAAGACAGTGATTCAAACAGAAAAGAAAAAAGGTATATTGGAGATTGATTCCTATTCATACATCACCAAGACGCATCATCCCTTTATTCATTACTTCTGCCTGTTTCTTCCAGTCGGGAGCCTGACTCACACTATTCCTGGTGCCCAGGACACCTCCCCTCCTTCTACACACATACCTTCACAGGTAACACCCTCAGGTCTCCACTGACAGCCCTTCTTCAGAGAGTTTCCTCTGTCACCAGCCCCTATTGGCCCCCACCCCAACCACCACTATTCTCCTAGGCCTCTCTCCTCTTGAATTCATCACATAAATATTACATTTATCTGGATCGTTCTTAAAAATTAATGTCTGGGTCCCCCGAGTCAGCATGTCCTAGGAGGGCAGGGGCCTGGGCTTTTGTGTGGTCGGTTTTGTTATTCCATTCTGGCTCACTGGCATCTCCCCGGAGACTGATGCCCATATTTTCTGATGAGTAAGTGAATTCGGAGCACCCCATGGGAGCCAGCCCCTTCCTCCTCCTGGTCGATTACAGCATTGCCTAAGGGAAATCCTGCTCCCAGGCTCTCATATGGAAGCCATGCCCAGAAGTTTTGGAGACCTGTGTCTCCATCCTTCCCCTCATCATCCTCACACTCTGCCCACAGGTGGAGAGAAGTTGCCAGCAAAGCCCCTGTCCGCACACACGTGGACCTCAGCCTTCCCTGGGCTCCCCACAAGCCATTGTCTCCTACCCATGTTCCCAGCATGCACTGGGTTCCCATGAGCTACTTGTCTTCATGGCACCTGGGGTCAAAGGCGCTTCTGGGGCTCCCGCTGCTTGTCTGCCAAGGGGCTTGGGGTGTTTGTAATTCAGCTGAGGCTAGCCCATAAAACCACACCATCAAGAGAGCTGCTTAACAAATGGTGACCCTGTTGATTGTTTCTCAAAAAAAGAGGTTCTTTATAGTTAATTTGTTCTATAACCCGTTGAGTGTACTGGCTTGGTAAGTTCTCTCGGTCACCACCACTTGTTATGTCCGGGAACTGTCATTAATTACTTCGCTACTTTCGGAGAGCTGTCTGCAGGACGCCGGGCCAGGAGTGGGGAGATGCGGTGAGGGGGCTATTCCTCTGGGTTCTGGGGGAAACTGTGACCTGGGCGCTCGACGGGAAATTTCTGGCACTTGTGTGAAAACTGGGCCTTTTTACCTGCCATTTGGAGCTGCAGCTACATAATAAATGCTTTTTGTGAGGACACCGATCCATTGCGCCCTGAAGACGACTCAGTTCCTGACTCTGTGGGACCTTAGGCAAGTCACTTAACCTGTCAGTGCTATAGTTCCCCAGCCGCAAATGGCGCATGACAGACCTGTCCCCACCTCTCTCACTGGCTATTTCCAGAATTAATTGGATAATGCTCACAGAGTGCTTTGAGCTTCCCAGAAAGAGGGGCACCTGAAACACAGGACAATTATTCTAATTATAACTGCCTCAGACCTGCGTACACAATTTTGCCTTTTAATGTTATCACTGCACATAATGGTAGAAGAGTCAAGGCCACTTTTCCCAAAGGGGATGATTTTAAGAAGCTCTATTTTCAAAGAAGAGCAGAGCTTATAAAACAGAAGCACACCCACTACTGCTGGTGCTTATAAAAAGTGCTCCCAGCCCGTCCACACAGAAAGCCCCGAGGTCTCCCCCCACGGTGGGCGGGGGGCAGCCAGTCAGGGACACGCGGTTCCTTCGCCAGTGACACTGGCCACAGAAAGGGCTCTGGGATGAAGGTGGCCACCTGCCATTCCAGTCCCTGAAGTGTGGTTGGGGGTGGGGGGCTCCTCCAGGCACGCCGCAGGGCGGTCAAGCTCACAGTGGGAGCCTGCTGTGTGCATCAGCGTGGTCGGGTTAGCCGTGTCCCCTTGCCTCATGCATGGCTAGGCCCGAGTAGGCATGTCTGCTCTGCTCCTTCAGCATGCAGTTAGTTCAGGGCTGGATGCAGGATCAGTGAGAACTGAGTTTGCTGACAGGTGCCACCACGGCGGGCTCTGGCCCTGGAGCATCGCGGGGCTTGGGCAGACAGCCGTGCTGGTGCGTGCACACCGGAGCCGACAGGGGCCACCGCGGTGTGTCCACAAAACCAGGTGCTGTACCTGAGTCTGTGCCCAGGAGGTCCCCAGGTCAGCATGGCTGGCCTGCACAGACAAGGGTCCCCAAGGGCACTTCTGCCCACCGCGTCTCTGATCTGCTGTGGCTAAGGCACATCCTGCCCAATCTAAAGGTTGGTCTAAATCTAAAGGTCCTTTAGACCTTTCCCCGGTCTAAAGGAAAGGCATTTATTTAGCTCAAGCTGGAGAGTTTGTCTGAGGAACCAAGAAAGCATCCGTCAAACTACCGGTCAATCTTTGCTGATGGCCAAGCCACACGCTCAGTCCTGGGGGGACTAGGGAGGTCATGGAGACGGCGATACTAAGACAATATGCTCGTCTGGCTCTGGGCCAGGAGGAGCCGAGACGACCAGGGGCTGGTGGGCAGGAAGAGGGGCAGGAGTGGACAAGCTGGAAGAAGGAAGGACCACTTAGAAGCAGAGAGGCCAGCTCGTGTCGGCACCGAGTGCAGGTGACGGGTCCCAGGCGCACCGTGGGCCAGGATGGGCAGGCAGCTTTGCACTCCTGAGACCATGGGCAAGCCACTAAACCTTTCCGTGCTTCGTCACTTCCTAAGTGATAAAACGGCGTCAGAGGACTGTGAGGAGGAAGCATGCTGTCATTATGCCAGGTTTTATGACTGGCAACTAACACTTAGCGAATGCTAACTGCACAGTGCTGAGTGCTTTATATGAATTATCCAAGTTTCACTCTCTCCACCCCCACCCAGATCCTGTAAGACAGGTACTATTCCCAGTCTAGAGAAGGGGAATTGAAACGTAGAGCGAAGGTGTCATTCGACCCAGACAAGTTGTGTTGGGGTCTGGATTTGAACCCTGAGCCTTTGCCCTAAACCTGGCTCCTAACCCAGAGCCGACTGGCTCATGCCTGGGCCGGCATGGGAAGCAGTGCTATCTGTAGACACAGGATGCCAGCCACACGGGTAATTTTCAGTTCTCCGGTAGCCACGTTAAAGAATCAGGAGAAATTAATTTTAATAATGTATTTTATCTAACCCAATATGCCCCAAAATATGTCATTAAACATGTAAGCGATGTAAAAAAATATTGAGATCTCTTGCATTTTTTTCTTCAAAATCTGGAGTGAGTTCACACTGACAGTGCGTCTCACCATGGACGAGCCACATTTCAAACTCTCAGTAGCCACGTGTGGCTCCTGGTGGACAGGACAGGTGTACGTCACCTTCCCAGCCAGGACAGTTGGAGCTGAAGGGAGATGTCATTAATAATTACGAGGGGGCAGCAGGCATAACCCAGGACTTTCCAGGCAAACCAGCCCCGGCCGATGCTTGGGAAACTCAGGTTCCCTTTGCCCACCCTCTCAGCCAGAGGCCTCTGGGGGTCTTCGCTGCCTCCTGCCTGCACAGTCTCCTGTCCCTTGCCCTGCCTGGGTAATCTTTTCAAGAACTTGTCTGTGTCTTTCTTACTTGCTCTGTTCTATTTTATAAGAGTCTGCTCTATTACTTTCTTTCTTAGGTCTTTGGGTTTGCTCTGTTTCCAATCTCTAGAGTTGAACAGTGAGCTCATTTGTTGTCAGCCTTTCTTGTTTCTTGGCAAATATATTTAAAAAACATACATTTCCCTCCATGTATGTACATCTTCCTCTGTGACCCACGCATTTTGATATGTAGCATCTTCGGGACCTTTCCATTCTAGGTTTTCCTAATTTGTGATTTGTTTCAAATGTTATTTAGCTTCCAGACACGCAGGAATTTTCAGCTATCCTTTTGCTTTTAATTTCTAACATTATGCCATTGTGGCTGGAGCACACAGTAGGTTATCTTACGGGTCCTTTGGAACATATAGAGACGTCTTTTATGGCTTATCTCATGGTTTATTTCTGTAAATGTCCCGCCTCTGGGCAAGTCCCTTCCCCTAAGAAGCCGCTTGCTGCCAGGTATAACTTCTTAAAAGCACAAGTTAATTCATGGCACCCTTTTCCAAACCCATCCTCAGCTCCCTGCCAGACATAGAGGATCCCCCAGAGTCTGGGCTTGACCTCACAGCCTCCTCCTGGCCAAGCCTCTCCAGAGCCAGGCATCTGGGGATGAGGGCTCCCCGCCGTTCACCAACGTGGGTCACAGTCACCCTCTTAAGACCCAGTGGTGTTCACACTCCTGGAGCTTCCTCAAAGAAACCTCAGCCCAGTCAACACCCAAAAAACAAATAATCCAGTAAAGAAATGGGCAAAAGACATGAATAGACACTTCTCCAAAGAAGACATCCAGATGCCCAACCGACACATGAAAAAATGCTCAACATCACTCATCATCGGGGAAACGCAAATCAAAACCACAGTGAGATACCACCTCACACCTGTCAGAATGGCTAACATTAACAACTCAGGCAACAACAGATGTTGGCGAGGACGCGGAGAAAGAGGATCTCTTTTGCATTGTTGGCGGGAATGCAAGCTGGTGCAGCCACTCTGGAAAACAGTATGGAGGTTCCTCAAAAAACTAAAAATAGAACTACCTTATGACCCAGCAGTTGCACTACTAGGCATTTATCCACGGGATACAGGTGTGCTATTTCGAAGGGACACATGCACCCCCATGTTTATAGCAGCACTACCAACAATAGCCAAAGTATGAAAGGAGCCCAAATGTCCATCAATGGATGAATGGATAAAGAAAATGTGGTATATATATGTATACACACATATATACATGTATATATATATACATGTATATATGTATATATACATATATATATAGTGTGTGTATATATATTATATATATATATGTGTGTGTGTAATATATATACACAATGGAGTATTACTCGCCAATCAAAAAGAATGAAATCTTGCCATTTGCAACTATGTGGATGGAACTGGAGGGTATTATGCTAAGTGAAATTAGTCAATCAGAGAAAGACAAATATCATATGACTTCACTCATGTGAGGACTTTAAGAGATAAAACAGACGAACATAAGGGAAGGGAAACAAAAATAATATAAAAACAGGGAGGGGGACAAAACAAAAGAGACTCATAAATATGGAGAACAAACTGAGGGTTGCTAGAGGGGTTGTGGGAGGGGGGAAGGGCTAAATGGGTAAGGGGCACTAAGGAATCTACTCCTGAAATCATTGTTGCACTAGATGCTAACTAATTTGGATGTTTAATTTTAAAAAATAAAAAATAAAATTTAAAAAAAAGAGAGACCTCAGCCCAGGAAGGAGCCACAGAAGGAGCCCCATTCAGCTGACAGCTGGGATAGAGAGGGTGATCTCCTATGCATCCAGGAGCCACCAGTGGAAGAAAACAAGAGTAATGGTAATAATAGCAGCTCACTCTTACTGAGCAATTACTAAATGCAAGAAAGCTGACCGCTTTCCGTGACTGTATTACTTCATTTGATGTAACAACCCTAACAGTATCCAAACCCCAGTCACAGCTGAGAAAACAGGGGCTCCAAAGGAGAGGCCACTTGCCTAAGGCTCTGTCTGGCTGCAAAGCTGAAGCTATAGGCTACCCTGTTGAGTGAACATGAGAACAAAAATAGATCCATTTCTCAGAAAAGAAAATGAGAGGGGTGCCTGGGTGGCTCAGTCGGTTAAGCATCCGACTTTGGCTCAGGTCATGATCTCGCAGTGTGCGAGTTTGAGCCCCACGTCAGGCTCTGTGCTGACAGCTCAGAGCCTGGAGCCTGCTTCCGATTCTGTGTCTCCCTCTCCCTGTCCCTGCCCCACTCGCACCCTGTCTCTCTCTCTGTCTCTCAAAAGTAAATGAACATTTAAAATCTTTTTTAAAAAAGAAACAAAGAAATAAAGGAAAATCAGAATAGGAAGGCAAAAGGGATCTACCCAGGCCCTAAACGTAGTCATTAGGGAGCTCGGGATCAAGCGGTCATCATTCGGGGCCTGCTCCCAGCCTCCAAGAAGATACCCTGTAGAACCTGGGGAGCCCCAGCTGCATCACGGGCACAAGGAGCCCAGCAAGATTGTAGCCACCGAAACAAGCCCATTTTTACGTGTCAAGGTGAAGCCAAAATCAGCTGGAAACACCTTCGAGTGACCCTCATAATCTGGAGGGCCCACGGCAGGGGGCAGGTGGTGAGGGACACTTGCCTTTTGCTCCTGGCCTCGTTTCCCTGCAATGGGCTCCAAAAGAAGCCCCGAGAGTATGGAAAGTTTACCGACAGACGGGCAGACCCTGGCTCCAGCCTCACAAATACAACCCAGCTAAAGCCAAACACAAACTCCGCCATGGTTCAGACACGTCGTTCCGATTTCCTTTCCACACCAGCGCCAAGCCCGCCAAAGGTCATATACGAGATAGAATTTGACACAGTAAGACTCCACTCCCATGTTAATGCCCCTCAGATCGGGCCTGCAGAAGTGAAATAATAAATTTAGGAAAACAAGCAGAGTGACCCGTCTGGTTGGTTGGTTTTTCTAGATACCATCTACATATTTTAGAAACGTACAACCTTCTAATAGAAATGAATAAACTACTCAACCATAAAGTTGCTATAGAAGATATGCTTGTTCTGATTCGAAAGGGCATCTGCTATCTGCAATATTGATAATACTTTTCAAATTTCATCTGCTTTTGTTTGCATTCTGTGTCGTCTGTTTAAACACACTGGGAATAATAATGAATCCCTGCATTATCTCTACTTTTTCAAGGCCGAACATATAACTTTATCACAAAAATAATTAAAATTCTTTGGCACTCTTGTATCTTTTCCATTAAACGTTATCAACCGGTGACAATAAACTAACATGAGCCCAAGGCTGGCCATGGGCCGCCTTTACAAAGAATGCATTTGTCCCCGGGCGAGAGACATGAATTTTCAGTTTACAGGGTCAGACGATGCTGAAGTTCTTTACAGTAGGAGACCACAAATCTATACCTCCTGTCCCCTAACAGGGGCTGGCAGCGGGCACAGGGTGCCCCATAAATTCTCAGACAAGAATACACTTTAATAGGCAAAAAACCTTGGCAGCTTAATAATTCTGAGTTGCAAATTTAAATATTTTACATATCATTAGACATTAAAAACAAAGATTTATGCTGCTCGTCTCTGCGGAGTGAGGACCCCGTCGACTTCACACACAGCCATGAATCTGCTCGAGGTTCATTAGCTGAACGTCTTCGGCTAAGGAAGCCCATCGAGTGGAGGCGACCTCTAAATCATGGCTTTTATTTTCCCACCATCAGGTGGCACTTGAGGAGGCCCCTCCCCTGAGGGATGTCCCGTGAGGGCGCCCTGACCCACAATGGGCAGCAACCGTAGGGGACAGACCCCCACCTCCCCTGCCCGCTTCACCAGAATGAGCAGACAGGGGGCAGCCCCGGGCTACTCTGTCTCCATGCCCACCCCCACCCCCCAGCACCTGCTCTGCATCCAGAGGTCCTGGGGACTGCCCTGACAAAATGCACTGTGCCAGGGAGGCTAGTGGGGGCCCCTCTCAGTACTTCTTAGTGGCCGGTTAACACACATAACTGGGCCCTGGCTAAGCCCTCTGAGGAGAAGGAGGGAGAGGAGCAGGAGGAGAAGGAGGAGGAAGAGGAGACGGATGGGGGAAGGGAGGCAGGAGAGGAGGAAACTCCCACAGCCATGCTCCCTGCTCCTCGAGGGCCTGGCCCGGAGCAGCCCTATTGCTCCCAAGAGTGCCTCCTTTGCCCACATTCTTATCCTTCCAGCTGCTCACAGCCCCCCACCCCTGCCAGGAAGCCCCCTAGCTGCCCACACAGCCACTCCAGCCCTTCAGCCCACCCCCTCCGGAGTCCTCACTCAAGGTGCTCTCCCCAATAGCCCAGAGGCTCCTGTGCCCAGCTTCCTTTCCCCAAGGCCCCAGAGAACCATCCCAGCCTGCCCACATCTACCCTTTCTGCCTGTCTTGTCCCCCAGCAGACGCTTCTCGCCAGCAGCCGGGTAGGGGTCACTTATTAACCCTGTCCTCTAGTCTCCATATTTCTGATGCCTTGACATCCGGGCCTAGCTGACCCCGCAGGGACAGCCCCTTCCACGGCTGGCCAGTCCCAAGAATCCCGAACAGCTCTGCAAACCAACCAGGCCACGGCCCACACCACCCTCACCTCCTCTAGGGGACGCTCACACTGCAGACCATTTTCCACCTGCCCTCTTCACCCCAGGGCCCGGTACCAGGCAGTTGCACACAGCCCTGTGCCCCTGGGCCTGCTGAAATTATCCGAACTCGCTTAACCTGCCTCACCTGTTCCTTGCAGTGGCAACACGATAAAGGCCCACATTTTCCCCTCACTCCGTCTGCCTCCCACCGCACTGGTAGCCCTCCTGTGGCCCTGTGTGGCATGATGTGTCCCCTCCTCGTGGGACTGAAGAACAAGCAGGGTTCTCAATGGCAGCCATCTCCTCTGTTGGCCTTATGGTACCTCACGTTTTCGATGAATACACTCTACTCCAAAACCGGCCATAGAGAGAGGTGGGTAGTTATACTAAAAACTTCTGTGTGTGTGGTGATGGAGAAGGAGCTGTCTGGCCCCCACCTCTCCCACTTCTGTCTCACGCACATCCCTTCCGGGCCTAAGGCTCATAAGTTGGGAGGCTCTCTTGGTGGCTGAGTATGAGGAGGAGGGAGTGAGCCAAACTTCTGGCTGGGGAGTGGGCTCCTGGGTGCTGGGCCTGGCAGAGTTAGCAGCGACTTGGGGAAAGAGGAGTCTCAGTTCAGCCCATAGATGTTCTGGACAAAACAGCAGCACCACTGGGCACCTCCAGCCCAGCTTCCTCCTGTGGGGTCTGTGAAGGGTTTTCTAGAACTCAACAGAACTCGGAAACACGACCAGAGCCGGCCAGGGCTTGAGAGGTCACGTCACCCGATCAGCCAACACTCTTCTCTTCCTCACCTGAGGAAACTGAGTGCGAGGACAGGGAAGGGCCTGGCACAGAGGGGCCCGGCACTCATGTCTTCCTGGGTACATGTGGAAGGTTCGGCACGTACGCGCCTCTCCGCTCTCGTGCCAAATGTCACTAGCAGATGTAAGAGAACGGAAAAAGCCCGAGTCCACAAAACAGAGAGAATGGGAAGAGCAGCAGGGAGGCAAACCCAGAGGGCTGACAGTCACCCCCGATAACCCCCCAGGCCTGGGCAGCCAAGAGCGCGCTCCCGCCAACCAGCAGAAAGTGGAACGGATTCTCTAGAGCGGTGAGCAGAGGCGGCCAGTAACCTGACCAAAATGAGGGGCACAAAGAAGCCTTGTAGGGAACAGTGAGCCCCAAGCCCTCGGACCCCAGAACTGACAGCTGTGCTCATCCACACCCCCCCCACCCCCACAGAAGACTGGAGGGGCTCTCACTAGCAAGACTGGCCCAAGAGAGACACCAGCGGGTCCCACACACACGGCAGTCCCCAGGGAATGGGCAGGTCTCCACTCAGTCGCCCACAGAGAGGCCCCAGGGGGCCAGTCTGCACACAAAGCTTCCAGGACTGCCTGTAGTCCCTCATTCCAAGACACGCGGATAGGCCAGGACCACCAGACGTCTGAAGAGAGTCTCCAAAACGTGAGAGCACAACAGAGGGACTCGGGAGACATGGGCAACACAGGAGCAAGAGAGGAAGTGCCCACAGATCTCTGAACAATTTCATGGTGACTGACTGAGACTCCACACCCAGGGGACAGCAAGCACCCCCCCATCTCCCCTCCTGCCCCCTCAGCCTCTATCAGCCTATCAGCTTCTGCACCCACCATTGTACTCTCTGCTTGTATGAGTTTGACTTCATAAAAGTGGGATCATGCAGCATGTGCCCATTTATGCTTCACGTAGTGTAAAACACATCCTTGTTAAAGAGGGTAGGTTTCAGGTTATGTGTTTTTTGCCACAATTTTTTTTTAATTTTTTTTTACATTGGTTTATTTTCGAGAGACAGAGCACAAGTGGGGGAGGGGCAGAGAGAGAGGGGATCACAGAATCTGAAGCAGGCTCCAGGCTCCGAGCTGTCAGCCCAGAGCCTGATGCAGGGCCTGGCCCCACAGACCGTGAGATCATGTCCTGAGCTGAAGTCAGATGCTTAACCGACTGAGTCACCCAGGTGCCCTGCCACATTTTTTTTTTTAAAGGAAATGCCCACAAGGTTATCATTAAGGCCTCAGAGAGGTAAGAAAAGGCATGACTCCCTGGAACAGGAACCATAGGCCGACAAAAGAAACATTCACCAAAAAAAGAAGGAAGAAAGAAAGAAAGAAAGAAAGAAAGAAAGAAAGAAAAGGAAGAAGAAGAAGAAGAAAAAGAACTTTTTAAAATTAGAGCTATGAGAGCAGGATTTTAGCAAATCAGCAGTTGGAAGCTAAAGTGAAGGAAATCCCTCAGAAGCTGAAGAGAAAGAAGAAAAGATGAAAATGGAAGACAGCAGCCAGAGCAGGAGGAGACAGGTAGGAGGCAGGTGACACGTCCCATGCGGCCAAGGAAAGCCAAGGCAGAACTCGTTGAAGGAGGTGACTGGAAGATACAGCCTGGGACGGGGGGCAGGAGTCTGCAGACAGAGAGAGAACATCACGGTGGGACTTCAGAACGGCGGGCGCAAACAGGGGACGTTAATGCTTTCAGGCCACATTGGAAGGAATGGACCAGGGACAGCATCAGGCTCCCAGGAACCACGCGGGAGCCCACATGACACGGGGACAACAATGGCGGGGAAAAGGTCCCCAACCTCGAATTCTAGATCCAGCCAAATGGCCAGTCAAATATACGAAGTCTGGAGAGGGGAAAGGATTTTCCAGGCCCCTTTTCTCAGAAAGTCACTGGAAGGTGTGTGCCCACAGAAGGAAGGAACACACAGGGAAAGAGGAAGATACAGCGACAGGAAACAGGAAGGACACAGGCGGTTCCCAGGCTGGGGTGAAAGGGAGACACCAGGAGGGCAGCTGAGGCTCCTTCTAGAGGGCCTGCTGCAGAGCGGAACACTGCGTGAGAAGGAAGTCCTCAGGGAAAATAAACTGGGAATGTTGGACAGCCTGATATGACACAACACTGTGGTTGCAATCGGAGTTGACAGTTCTGGTGGGAAATTTGAGCATAAGTTCATAACGGTACTTTTTTTTTTTTTTTTAAACCAGCAAGAACAGTAAGAAACAAAAGCAAACACAGTTAGGACCCCTGGAAGAGTGGAAAGTGGCCACCCTGAGGGGCTAAGTTGAGGGTGGGGAAGGGCAGGAAGGAGAAAGCCGGTCTTCTCTATAAGCGGAAGTGTTTCTCACCAGAAGCCAACCCATGCTTAAAATTATGCACATGTAGGGGCGCCTGGGTGTCTCAGTAGGTTAAGACTCAGGTCATGATCTCACGGTTTGTGGGTTCAAGCCCCGCCCTGGGCTCTGAGCTGATAGTTTGGAGCCTGGAGCCTGCTTTGGATTCTGTGTCTCCCTTTCTCTGTGTGCCCCTCCCCCACTTGTACTGGCTGTCTCTCTCTCTCTCTCTCTCTCTCTCTCTCAAAAATAAATAAATAAACTTTAAAAATTTTTTTTAAAAATTATGCATATATATTAGCTATATACAGATTAAATGCATAGAAAGAAGTTTGTCTGTAAATAGAATTATCTGTTAAGATCATTTAAGGAGAAGTTATCTTCAGGAATGTGCTTCACCAGATACCTCTGTTTCCCCAGTACCTGGCATGGAGATAACCAGAGCACTGTGGGGCTGACATGTGTCATCCTCAGAGCAAAATTAAATATCCTTTCAAGGCTGGTTGGCCTTGTCTCCGATTCAGATGTCCCAGGTCCTCAGGAGATGGGCACCTGGCTGGCCAGAGAGGCGAGGGCTCCGAGGCCCAGGAGGGACACAGCCCCAGGACTTGCCTCGGGCTCAGACACTCCCTTTACACCCTGTCTGGGGCAGGCTCACTGTGATGCCATCCGGCCCCTGCTGCTTCAGGGTCTCCGAAAACTTCCCTTCCTCAGGAACCAGGGGAAGGTGGGTCAGCTGGAAGCTTCCTGAGACCCTTGTGTGCGGCCCTTCGCTCTAGGCAACCGGGACTCTGGCTCAGCTGGAATCAGAAATCCAAACTTGTAATGTGATGAGATGTTCCTCAGCGATGGAGTTCCCTCCAATAGCCCAGACAAAAAGCAAGCTGACTTCCTGTGTCAGCACACGCCCACGTCCCCCTCACCAGCCCAGCCGGTGGTGGCTCAGCCCCGCGTGGGGAGCCAGCCCCCAGTGGAGAAAGTCATCCGCCTCCACGTACAGCCCTCAGCCAGTCCCAAAGGCTTTGTCGCCTGCTCTCTCTTCTTCCGTGAGGTGGACACCCGCGTTGCCACCTGCGTGTAGAGAGTCCTGCTCGGAGGAAGGACGTTCACACCATGGATAGCATTGTCCACTGTCCCTACCACACTGCAGGCGCCCCTCCTGGCTCAGTGGCCTCAGCTTGCCCGTGCAACAGAGACCACATGTGGGCCTGGACTCCCAGCCTCCTTCAGGCAGCATGGCCAGGCACCCGGGGGTGCGGCCAGTCATATTGGCCTGCTGGTGCCTGGGGGCTCCTGACACACGATGGCACGTCGACTGAGACAGACCACGAGCGCCCAGTGTCCCTGATCCCAGGCCCGGAGCCTTGCCAGCCCCCTCTTCTCTTCCTTTGGTGCCTGCTAGGTGACATTCTGCTACCTGGTTCCTCTGCTGGTTTCTTCCTTCTCCAACCAGCTTGACTATTTTTTTTCTTTTGTGATGTTTGGAATCGAAACAAAAGAGATTTTTTAAATTAGAACGCATGTTCTCCTCGGGCCCTGGACAGCCCAAGGAGGGGCAGGGCCTGAAGGGGAGGGGCAGCATTAGGAGCAGGGACCAGGCTGGCCCAGGGCTTTCAAGCACACTCACAGCCCCCAGCCTGGTCCTGTGGGTCCCACTCAGGTCATACAGGAAGCCTCCCTTTTGTACCTCTTAGCCCCTTGCCCAGGCACCTATGATCCAGAGGTCTGTGGGCATTTCCCTTGTGCAAAGTGACTCATCCTTCTTGGGTCCAGGTGTGCATGGACCTCTGTCTGACATGGTGGGAGCTGTCCAAGGACGGCTGTCCCAGCCTCAGAGGGGGTACATGGAGGCGGTATGGAGCCCTGAGGGCACAGGCCACGGTGGGCACAGGTAAGCAGGCTGGTCTTCAGGGTCTCCAGACTGTATGTGAGAGAGACAGAGACAGAGACAGGCAGAAAATGGGAGTATTGGGAGCTCGCAGGAGCATGTATGAGTGTGTCAGAGAGTGTAAACATATGTATAAAAGTATGGGAACATGTGTAAGTGGGAGCATGTGGGAGCATTTCCACCCCTGCCAGTGTTGTTCCATGGCCAGTGATGGCATGATGTAGCCTTCCTGTTGAAGCCTTGGCTCTGCCCCACAGCAGCCATAGTACACAACTCCTGGGGCACAATTCTCACGTTCACCTACATGGATGACATCACTCTTGTGGCTCAGTGCACAGCCTATGCAACTGTATGCTACAGTCCCACTCAGCCCCCACTGCCCTTTGCATATATAAAGGGAAGGGTCTGGTGAGCTCCAGGCAACCCTCCTCAACAAACAATCACAGCACCAAGACTAGCCCTTGTTCTCTTCTTCAAGAGGCCCCGGGGATTTTCCAACCCGGTACTTGAAATCCGTCTGACCCTCTTTTACCTGTTCTGAGGGCTGTCAGGCCAGGAGTTACTTCCTTGTTCTGTGGGAGGCCAAGGCAGGATGGGTATGAGTGGGCCTAGGGTATGGATCTGTGGGCTGCAGGAAAGAGCTTTCAGGTCAGAGAACGGGAACACACTAGGGTGGCCAGTGTAGACAGCTCGGCCACAGACTCCTCTCTGGGCCTCAGTTTCCTTCCCTGAAGGTAAGGAGCTGCACTCCACTGGTCTGTCCCTCGGGTCCCCATCCTATAGCTCTCCTGAAGGGTCAGCACCCTTCTGTTCCCACTGGGCTGCGTGGAAGCCGGGTTGCTGGGTTGAGGGCCTGCCCGCTGCTCTGTGTCTCTCAAGTGACTCACAGGGATGTCTCGGTCACATCTTCCAACGTCTCATCATCCACCTGACACCGTCGGCCCAGCGTGCCACCTGTAAATCCCGCTGCACGGGCACTGACGGGGGGTGTGCCTGCCCCTACCACACCGTGGGCCACAGCCCTGGCAAGGAGGAAGGTCCTCCGAGGTGGGAAGGGGAGCGTGGCCCTAAAGGAGCCCCCACTCTGAGATCCACAGCCCCCTACCTGCACAGCCTCCGTCTCGTCTCATGAGAGCGAGCGCCAACAAAAACTCCAGCTTCCTGCTTCCCGGGACCCCAGCAGGCCCCATAGGGGTGAGGCCGCATGCTGGGTGCAGGGGAGAAGGGCCTGGGAGTGGCAGCAGGGGCAGCAGCAACTCAGAAAGAGCTGCTCAGAAGCCCACCCTCCCCACCGCCCCTCCCTGCTCCCAGATCACAAAGGGCCGGCTTCCCATTCGCTTCCCATTCAACCATGTCTCTCCATTGTCAATAAAAGCCATTTTTAAGGTCAACTATCTCCTTCCATCAACCGCCAACCCCACACAGCTCCAACAGCACCAGCCCCAGCACCACATCATGAAATAAAAATTAAATTGTAGTTGGGCTTTTAAATCAACTCAATTAAAATAAAGAGATTCTTGGCTTGATATAGGGAAATATTTGTATTTCCAATTCTATTTGTTAATACATTGACATATGTGCTATTTTTTAAATGTAGCACTAAGTGCACTTTCTGTCAATGCCATAGATTTTTTAATAGACTGAGAAAATGCATTTCATTTCTTCTTATTTTCCTTCAATACATCATTTGGTTCTGCTTTTTTGCCTGCATGAAATTCATTTTCTAATGGAAATATTTGTTTTGTAAATCAAATATGTATTATGCACAAAATGCAAAGCACAAATTAAATTATGTTAATGAAATGAAAGAGATATGAAATGCATATTTCATGGACAAAACATAACCTCAGCAAACAACCATTTCTTGATAAAATCTTTAAACACAATCTCATTCTGTGACAGACATATTGTTAAAGTAGATAGCACCTCATTTAAATGGTTTCCTTTAATATGAGTGCTTAGTATATAATTGTAAATAACTTTTGGGATGAAAAACCAATAATGAAATACTGTCTTTAATAGTTTGCTATTGATGTCAGCATAAAATTTGTCGTAGTTGAATATTGGAAATTGGGAATGCACAGAAATATTCTCAAAAGCTGTAAATGATTGCATATTTAAATAGAGCTGACTAAGGCAAAGATGTTATAGATATTAGTAATAGGCAGAAAATTATGCTGACCTAACATTATTTGACAAAACCCACTGTTTTAAATTATATATTGGTTACACTTAATGAATAATAGATTTTGTAGGTGTTGTTTCTCCGATCATAATGCTGATGGTACGATATGTCGAGGATTTCTTAGTCATCTTTCTGACAATAAACACAGCCTCGGCTCACAAAGGTCGGGCGAGAGGCCCCTGGACGGCCGCTCTGTGCTCTCTGCTGGAGCAGGGCTCCCCCGGGAGGAGCCACCCCAGAAACGGACGGGGCCACAGCAACTGTCCCTGGCCCTCGGGGAAGCCGGACGGGCAGGCTCTCCTGAGCGGGACTTATTGGAAGGTCCTGTGGGAAGCCCAGCCCAGCCTGGGGAATGCCAGCACCGGGGAGTGGCCGAGGCCCGGCTCGGAGTATGGAGAAGGCACCTTCGATCGTCCATCTCCCCCTGTGTCACCTAGATCGCCAATCATGCAGGAGTGTGCGTGCACACAGGCCAGGCATCACCATGACCGAGAGCACCTGGGAGGAGAAAGGGAACCATGACCTCTTGGACCCCCTGCTCTCTGCTCTGTGCGTGACACACACACACACTGACACTCACACCCACATAGACCACGTGTGCTTCCCAGATTCTCAGAGGGCTTTTTGTGATTCGCAACGGTGAGCAGCAGTCAGGATCCCATCTTCCTATGCTATCAGAGCCGCACGTAGCCCAGGATTTTCCAGAGACCCCCCCACCCTTTGTCCTCGGGGTCTGCTTGGAACACGGGTGCGCCTGTGTGTGCCCTGTGTGGCACCATCGACACACACGCAGAGTGTGGGCAGGGCGCGTACTCTGAGTGGCCCCGGCCATGTGTGTGGCCTGGTGACTCGCCACAAACTCATTCAGCTGCACGTGTGGGGGATGAGGGCGAGCAGGTGTGGGCCGAGGGGGAGGATGTGGGAGAGAGAAGAGAGCGAGAAAGGGAGCACATGAGCTGGTATGAGAAGCAGGCAGCTCCTTGGATTCTTTCAAATGCTTCTGAAGAGCAAACACTCAAGGCTCTGGATTTAACGGAGGTAGAAGGAGAAAAGCAAAAAGAAAAATCTTGAAGTCCCTCTCCTACATTCTCCCTGCCAAAGCCAATGCTTTCTCAACCCCTTCTTCCTGCGAGAGTGAGTGCCTGAGCCCCATGCCACAGGGCTGGGGCCCTCTCCCGCCTCAGACCCTGACCCGCCATGTGGCTTTGGGTAAGTCGCTCCCCCTCTCTGTGCTTCTGTTTCCTCACTTGCCGCCAGGCTACAGAGTGGACTCTGTGATAGCTGAGGCCCTTCCCAGTTCTGGCAGCTGGAGGTTTAAAGACACCCAATCTGCCCCATGATGTAAGCTCCACCCACCACAATGTGCCAGGCACCAGACCATCGGGGGCAGCTGTGACATCACAGAGATGCTTGTGCTTCGGGGGTGAAGTGGGAAGCCCTTGTGACCCCCCCTTCAGGCCTTCCTGATTGTCGCCCCAAAGGCCCACACTGAGGATGCACCAAGGAGGAGCCCACTGCCAAGGCCTGCTCACCCCCCGAAGGGACCCCGAGCTTCCATCTGTCCCCAGGTCTTCCATAGCCACCCCTCTGCCCAAGCTGACGGCTGCACTCAGGGTTCCACCCGACTCCTGGCCGAGCCCTCACGTCACAGCACTGCCAGCACCTGCAGGCCCCACAAGAAGTAAAAATTAGCATTCCATCAGGCCAGGTTGGGGGTCTGTGGTTAGGATATGTCCTGTGTACACAGCCCAGCCCCTGGCACCATTCTGGGCAAACAGAAGGAGTGTAATGGATGCAGAAACAACATAGCACTCAGCCATTTCTCCAACAGCTACTCATAGGGCCCCACCAACGTGACCGACAGGTGTGTGGAGTGGGGAACATGCAGAGCACGCAACAGGGTTGCAGGACCGTCCCCCCACCGGCCCCCCGGACTTCACAGGATGTAATTGCGCGCTCATGGTGACAAAGCTGCACAGGAAATGCGTGCATGGCAGTCTACCCGGCTGCCCTAGCAGACGGCACTGAGTGAGGGGCGCCACAGCAGGAAAGTGTTGCCTCGCAGTCCGGAGGCCAGGGGCAGAGAGCAGGGTGTCAGCAGGTGGCCCTCAGAGCGCCTCTCCCTGAGCTTCCGGGGCTTTGGTGGCAGCCTCCGGGGGGGGGGGGGGGGCCGCAGCTCACGACACATCATCCAATGCGGCTTCATCTTCATGGGATGTTCTCCTGTGTCCCCTTTGTGTAAGGACACCAGTCATACTGGATCAGGGCCTCACCCTGCTCCAGTGTGACCTCATCCGAACTAACCACCTCTGCAACCAGCCTGTTTCCAAATGTTTCCACGCCTGGGGCACTGGGCGTTAGGACTCCAACACAGGAATGTGGACACAGTTCGGCCCTTAACAATACAGGAGCCTAGGGAAGGGGCTTGACTCGGTGAGGCGCCGGGGTGGCCTCCAGCAGGAAGGGGCTCAGAACTGGGACCCGCAGGGGAGAAGCCAGAAGAAGTAGGAGCAGAGAGAGAGCAGGTAGTCCAGAAAAGTGAAAGAAGATTTTGGTTGAGCCCGTAATAAAAACGAGGGTTGGGGGGACCTTGGGGATTCAGTGATGGGCCAGCAGAGCTCGCAGGGCACTGAGGGACGAGGGCTTGTTTGAGGTGGCATCCGCTGGAAGAGCTGGGGCTCCAAGCTCCCCCAGCTAAGGAGAGCCTTCCGTTCCCCCCCAGGGAGCCCAGCTTTCGTGCACCCCCAAGAGCTGGGAGCCCACAGGTCCCCCCGGAGAACCCTGAGTCTGGCTCTCAGCCTCCGGTGGGGCTGCAGAGGCTCGTCCAGAGCCGCTCCCGAGGGCGTGAGCACCAGGACACTGGCGGGCCCCTCGGCCACGACTGGTGGACGGTGTCCAGGCCCCCGGGGTCCCAGGCCCTCGGACAGGAAGGTCTCCGCCAGACCTCTGCTCTGTCCTCTGGGAACCCTGCCCGGGGCCTCCCGTGCTGCCTACCTCACAGCAGGCAAACATTTTTATCCATTCCCTGAAATTAAACTTCCCCATTTTTCATTATCAAATTCCGAGCTGGTGTCATCTCCCCCATGCCTGCGTACGGCACTCGTTTACAGCGCCCGAGATTAATATTAGGTGTTTGTAAAAGGCGAATATTAGCTTCTCCCTTATATCTGTCAGAATTAATAACTTCCCCATCACAGATAACTCCGGGTCAATATTAGATTCGCAGATGAGGCTGGAAATAAAATGTATGGAAATATAACGTCTCATTTGTACGTATTCAAAAGAGGCCCTTTCATTACTGAAATTCGGCGACAACTGTTCAAAGGTCAGAGGACTTTGTGGCCTGGAAACACCCACCATCTGGCCAGAGCAGTCACAGGCGAGGACAAATTGGTGGCCCTCCGCGGGGAGCCTGGGAGGATGCAGAGGCTGCTCTGCCAGGGACTTTATAGGGCAGAGAGGGATAGAGAGCTTACCCGCCACCGTCCCAAGCTCACGCTGGGACCGAAGCCAGGGCCTGGCGTGGGCAGCTCGCCAGTGGCCGCCGTCCATATGCCCTCCCCTCGTCGGTGCCAAATTGGGGGCATGAGGTCCCCTCCCTTCCCTCCAGCAGCCGGAGATTGGATATGCGGGCAACAAGGGGTTAACAGCCAGTGCTGTGGAAGGACCCACCTTCTCCCAGAAAAGCCATGCCACCCCCAGCCTCGCCCACCGAGTGGGGGGAGGCAGAAGCAGGCCTCCGAGACAGGCAGGCCAGCTCCCCGTTTGGCAATCGCTCATAAATCATAATTGACAAGCAGAATTTTTCCCTTGAGCGGCAAGGGTGCTTTATTTAGTTGTTTCTATTTTATCTGGTTGCAGGAGATGATGGGCCCCCCTCCTCACCACTTTGGCTGTTTCCCATAATAATAAAACCCTCCAGAGGCCAGGGTGAGATCTGACTCCGAGAAGCCCTCCCGCCCTGAGGAAGGGCTATCTTGGGACTCAGGCCCATGAGTGGGAGGTTGGAGGAAACAGTGAGAGTCACACTGTGGTGGGACGCACCAGCTCCCAGTGGGGAGGGCTGCCAAGCCCTGCCCCTGCCTCCTCTGCAGGGGGGAGCCCACAGACGCCTCTCCCCCTCAGCAAGGGGTCCAGGCACAGACAGACGAAGGAGGCCCACCCTCAGTCACAGGGGAAGCGGTTGGGGTGCCCAGAACAGAGCACCTGCCCATCTCCTTCACAGCACCGTGCTCAGAGCAAAGACCCATTGGTGCCTCCACGGTCAACTTGGACCCTGCTCCCTTCGGAGGCCTGCCTGGGTCATGTCCCAGTGGTTAGGTGCGAAAAGGGGTGTGGGCCTTGAGTGCACCCCGGACCCATGAGACTGACGCTGTCTTCAAGTTCCAGAGGGCAGAGGGCCCACCCTCCTCTCGAGGGGGCCGATGAAGAAAGCCCGGGAAATCCCCTCAGCCGGGCCCTCAGCCCTCCCCGGCTTGGGGAGGCCTTTCTTTCCTGTGCTAAGAAAGCCCTCTCCGGTTCCCATAAACGACTTAAGCTCTTCCCCATTAACGGGCTCCCTCCAGCTGGGCTGGCATTGAGGTCCTGGCTCAGGGGCCTGAGTCTTTGTGAGAGAGGGGCCCCTGCCCCGGGGAGGATGAAGAGGGAAAGCCCTTCTCTTTCTTTCTTTCTAAGCCCCTCAAACTCACAGTGACCCACAGTTAAATCCCCTTTAACAAGGCTCACTTCCTCACCCAGCCAGTTAAAACTCCAAAAATAAACAAGGCCCAGGACTGGCTTTTCCTACAGCTTTGGAGGCTGGACCGGGGAGGAGCGGACGGATGGTGTAGGTCCTCATCTGATGGGGTGGCCGTGTGCTGCCTTCTCACACGGAGGAGTGCTGGGCCTGTCACAACTGCGGGAAAGCTTCCTGAGAGTGGGCTGGGCGGTGGCAGCCCCTCCCCCGATGGCCATCCATCCAGTCGTCCCCCATCTGTCTGTGCGGGACTCCCCCTGGAGGACACTCACACTCTGAACCAAAGTGGGCAATGAGCCTTGGCCCTCCCTGCCTGACCCGTGGCCCTCAGCAGACGCATCCCATCCGTGTCACAGTGGCCTTACAGGCCTGTGCTCCCCAAGACTGGGGGACTGGTTGCAGTGGAGGCAGGGTGGCCCAGGCTGATGTGTTAGAGCACTAGTGGGGGCTAGAAGAACAGTGCTTCTCAGCAGGACAGACCCCGGGCCCCCAAACCCTCACTCTCTTCAGAGCCGGTCACACACCCAAAGCTGCCTCTGTGCACACGATCTGCAGCCACTGGGGCCGTCGGCACCACTCCGAGAGGCAAGCCCTAGAGCCTCCCCAGGGGCAGGTGGAGGGCCCTGGGATGAGACAGAGGCATGCCCAGGACCGTGCTCCCTCTGAAGCCTGTAGGGGATGATCCTCCCTTGCCTCTTCCCAGAGCAGCCAACCCTTAGAGGACCACAGGGATGGAGCTGGGACGCTCACACAGGTCCTGTGGCCTCACCCGAGCCATGCTGGTGCTCTGGGGGGTTCGGTAGGAAGGGCCTTGTGTGTCTGCCCCCTTCCCACAGCCCTCTTGGCCTGCCCTGGGCCTCATGGAAAGCAGCCCTGCTGAGAAACCCCCAGCACCCACATACTTTCTCTGCTCCACCCTAGGGTATAAACCCATCCCTCTACCCATCTGTCCGTCCGCCCATCCATCCCCAAGTATCTACTGAACATTTGTTACATTTAAGACACCATTCTGAGCAGAGGACATAGCGGCCATCATGACAACCAAAATGTTTGACCCCAGCACACCCGCGATGAGATAAACTCTCTGCACTTGCTATTGGAGAAAACCGGAGGACCCGTCTGTTTACTTGGTGGTCCGGGGAGCCTTCTTGCAGGAGGTGATATTTAGGCCGAGATAGCAATACAATGGCCCCAGGAAAACCTCAGGCCAGCGGACAACAAGTACAAAGTCCAGAATTGCAAAATATGTGGTATGTTTAGAGAACAGTAGAATAGGGGCGCCTGGGTGGCTCAGTTGGTTCAAGTGTCCGACTTCAGCTCAGGTCACGATCTCACGGTCTGTGAGTTCGAGCCCCGCGTCGGGCTCTGGGCTGATGGCTGAGAGCCTGGAGCCTGCTTCGGGTTTCTGTGTCTCCCTCTCTCTCTCTGCCCCTCCCCCGTTCATGCTCTGTCTCTCTCTGTCTCAAAAATAAATAAACGCTAAAAAACAAAACAAAACAGTAGAATAGTAAGCCCCACAGCTTATTAAGGGAGAGGCCAATGTCACTTGCCAAGACTGCTCCCATCCAACCATGCCTACTTCCCACCAGAGACACCCAAGTGGGCTTCAGTGAGCCCTGGCCTGCCCCTCGGCCGCCCCAAAAGGACCCTTGAGCCACCAGGAAGAGTATCTAGGGTCCTCGGGGGCCATTGAGTGGAGAGGGGAGATCTGCGTGTGGAACCCTTGATGACCTGGGGTGCAGCCAGCGTCTAAACAACTCACGACCCACAAGGACCTGGCTATGGGCACCCCTGAGGGCTCCTGCCTCAGTCCTCAGCTGGCATGGGGTGTCGGTTTCCTGGGGATGCAAGAGCAAACTGCCACAGGCTATGGCAGCTTAAACAACAGACATGTATCGTCCCACGGTGCTGGAGATCCAGGATCGAGGTGTTAGGCACACATGTCTTCCGGAGGGCTGGGAGGGAAGGATTTGTTCCAGGCTTCATCTTCCCCTTTCATATCTGCGTCCAGATTTCCCTTTTTTATGTGGACACCAGTCACGTTGGATTAGGGCTTCACCCTACTCTAGTATGGCCTCGTCTTAACAAGTTACACCTGCAATACACTTTTTCCAAATAAAGTTACAGACTGAGGTACTGGAGGTTAGGACTTTGACATACGAATTTGGGGTGGAAACATAATCCCACCAACAACACACGGGGTCCAGGAAGTCTGCCTTATCTGGCTTATCCTTCAGGGAGCCTGGCATCATTCATTCCTTGGCTGAGTGTCTGCCAGTGAGTGGGGCCTGGTGCAGGGCAGAACTAGGTGTGGGTCATGGTGCTTCCTTGTTAATCTCCTTCCTGAACCGCAAGTTTCCAGGGGACAGGGCTGGATCTCACTTGCCCACCATTGCATTCCTAGGGTCTGGCACTGACAAGGTGCCTAATAAATGTCTATCAAATGGAGGAAGGTGGAGGACTCCAGTTGTCCAGTCTCGGGGTACACGCCCACCCGGGCAGTCGCAAGTACGTGTTGGGTGGGACCTGACTGGGAACCCAGGCCCCCTGTCCTGCCCATTTCAGCTTGGGAGGGTTTGGGGTCCCTTTTTCCAGTTGGCCCCATATCATCAGCCAGCTGAGGTGTGAGAGCCATTCTCTCCTGGCAGCTGGTGAGATGGAGTGGTTTGCTTGCCACACAGCACAACCCTGGCTCATACATGTCCACTCTCCTGGCCAGAGGGTGGTAACAAAACTGGAAAACACTGTTGGCTGTCTTTCAGCTCCATTCACCAAGACCATATCCCAGTGTGTGAATTCTTGGGAGCAATGGGTGGATAGAGGGATGGATGGATGGATGGATGGATGGTGGATCGATGAATGATGAATGGATGATGGATAAACAGATGGTTGGGTAGGTGGGTGGATGGATGGATAGATGGATAGATGGATGGATGATGGATGGATGGATGGATGGATGGTGGATGGAGGAATGATGAATGGATGATGGATGAATAGATGGGTGGGTAGGTGGGTGGATGGATGATGGATAGATGGATGGATGGATGGATGATGGATGGATGGATGGTGGATGGATGGATGGATGAATGATGAATGGAT
>NW_026057588.1:21052184-21099684 GCF_023721935.1 Panthera uncia
TGGTGGATGGATGGATGGATGAATGATGAATGGATGATGGATGAACACGTGGGTGGGTAGGTGGGTGGAGGGATGGATGGACGGATGGTGGATGGAGGGATGGAGGAATGGAGGGATGGATGCATGGAAGGGTATGGGGAGGGAGGAAGTCATTAAGCTCATCCAGGCTCCTCTTCTGGGACTTTGCTTTATCTTTTCACTCCTTTGCTCTGTGAGCAATAGAATGAAGTCCATAGCTCTGCCCAGCATTCCATTTCTGGCCATTCCATGGCCTAACCTCCCCTGTTGTCCTCCAGGATCTCTCTGCTCAACCAGGTTGCCTCCTACACACTTCTATATCTCATTCACTGCCATCCTGCCATCCTGGGGGACACTAACGCCCCATGCTCCTCCCCGCTTAGAAGACTCTCTTTTCCCAAGGCCTGGCAGCAAGTGGATGTCCTGCAGGACATTCAGAGTGGTTGCTCCAGCCCATGAGGCCTGCTCCTGAGGTCCCTGAGCTGCTGTTTGCTACCCATCTGAAATAGACAATGCAAAGTGCTATCTCATGGCTCATCCTGCAAAGAGTGGGGTGGTGGGTACAGAGCAGGGCCCACACCCTGTGGGGGCACAGTGGCTCTGCTGGTAGCCATCCTTATAAACACCCACCATGACTCTTGGTGGGAAAGCTGGCTGCCATCTAACTCCAAGCTCTAGGGAGCTTCTCTCTGAGTCTCCCTATCAGCCACGTAGCTGCACCTGGGCTCCAGGTGAAGGTCTGAGCCCAACCAGTTTCCTGGTTGTGCAAGAGAAAATGTTTGGAAGATTGAAAATAGGACTCTCTGCCCAACTCTGTCCACCTATCAGGACCTAGCTGGCACCCCCACCCTCACCTCCTTCAGGAAGCCTGTCCTGGCCACTGCAGGTGTCAGCCAGCATGGCTGGCTCATAACCTCCTCTTACCTTTCTCCCTGTCTTAGGGTCACTAGCTCGTGTCCCTGGGGGAGAGCCCAATAGCTGGCTCTACCTGCTCCTTCATTTACATTCCCTAGGCTCAACCTGGCTCAGAAGGGTATGCAATAATCATGGCTTCGTTGGGATTGGTTGCATGAGGCTGAAGGACCCCAGGAAGTGTAAGATTTCCTGGAGAAGTGTGGAAACTCAGGCATGACAAATGTGTGACCTGCTTTGGGGAAGCCCCCTACCACTCCCTGCTCCCAGCCCTACCTCATTCCTCTTCTTCAGGTTGTAGCTCACGCTCTGTGGTTGGGAGGCTACATGAGCCAGGATTAATCAATCAGAGCACCATATCACCCTGGCCAGTGATAGGGTTAGGGAAGAGCGCCACATGACTTTTACGGGAACAATTATCTTCAGGTTGTTAAGGTGATAGAGGCTGCTGCTGGTGAGAATGAAGCCAATGTAGAGGAAAGTGGAGCTAAGAATGTTCAGGAGAAGCAGAACCTTGATTTCACTGTTTAGGAGCCTTGATCCAGCCATGCCTGAAGGCAACATGTTACATGAACCAATATAGTCCCCTTTTTGGTGAAGGCCAAAAGTTGGGTTTGTGTCACTTGCAACCAGACTCCTAAAACTGTGATAGATCCCAGAGCCAGTGTCACTCCCACCCTCTGGGATCCGGGCCCTCCCAGATGGCCATGGCCTTCTTCAAACCCGTCCCACGGGAAGTCTGGCTGGCCTCAGCCCATACACTGCCCTCGCTCCTCCACACACCTCCTGCTACCCCCTGCTTATCCGGGGATAACCCATGCACTTCCATGCAGGAGTGTGATCTGTCCCCACCAGTCCATGACACGTGACTTCAGAGCCAAGAGGTAGCCCTATCGCCTAGCTCTACGGCATGGTCCTTCCCTCTCTTCCCAAGGCTTGCCCTGCCTTCTCGGGATGGCTGCATTTTCATATCACATATTCTGTGGTCTCTGTGACCTTTCGGGCACATTTACTCCTGGCTCACTGGCCAAATGACAGGCCCTCCCTCAGAGACGCCCGGGTCAATGCCCAGTATCGACAGCTCCTGCCTCCAACCAGGCCGCCTCGTCACCCACCTCGCGCATCCAGCCTCAGCGCCCCGGAGCCCACCAGGGCCCCGGCTCGAAGGAAGGGCTCCCTGCAGGCCTGCCCCCACCGAGAAGGCAACAGTCCCTCGCCAGTTTTGCAGGACCTTCCCTGTACTCAGAGCCCCATGGCATGTGAGCAGGGGAGCCGCAATTTCCCCCGGACGGCGTGACCCCAGCGAGGCCCACTGTCCCCAGCCGTCTCTCTCAGGCAGCCCCCCTGGAGCAGCCCAGGCCCGTGCTCCTGCCAGTGCCCTGCGCAGCCGGCCACCCACCTCCTGGGGGGCATTTCAGCACAATGGGCTTGGCGGCCCTGCAGCTTCCCAGGCGGATGTGATGGCAAATAGCAGGCGCTTGGCATATCTTCGGGATTTCTGAGCATAACAGAAATGTCAGGCGGATTTTAATGAAAGGCTGTGTGCTTCTGGGGATTGACAGGCCGACACAGAATCCTAATTTTCAGATGGCTTGTTCTCAGGGCTTTCAGCACCAGGGGCCAGAGCTGAGGGGAGCCCCCAAAGTCCTCCCCGGGGGGCCCAGGCCATCCCCCCCATTTGCAGGAGCAGCCGCCCCACAGCCCTTCAGGGATCTGTCCCCGGGTGCTGAGTCCTGATTTAGAAACCAAATTATTTCTCTTCCTCACCCGCAGCAATTGGACACCTGCCTTTTGCCTACACTTGGTGAGCGACGTGTGGCGGAGGAGGTGGCGTCCGTCCCCTTGGCTGACGTCAGGAGGACGGCGGGAGCACAGCCGGCGCCCTGGGCAGGTGCCACGTGGGCAGGTGCCACACTGGCGGGGGCTGGGCAGGGCAGCCCGCGGAGGCTGCTGTAATCACCCTTAAAGGGAAACCCTGCTTTCTGGGCCAGCTCCAGGGTGTCAGGGGACCCTGACCAAAGTGCCGGCGACTAGGGAAGGGCCAGCTACCCTCAGCATGGGGTGGGGGGGGGGGTGATTGGCATGTTCTGGAAAGAGCGCCTCCCCTTTCGGTGAGCACTGCTAGCACCTGGGCCGGCAAGGGCCTCAGCGCTGCTGAGACACTGCTGAGCTAGACAGACAGGGCGGGCAGGAGGGACCTGAGCCCACCCACAATCCAACACCACCCTCCCTGGCAGGGCACAACTGACTCACCCAACCTGCTGTGCAAATGCCACTTGGTCCTCTCTCTTCTGATGAGATGACAGACTGCCCCCCCTCCTTCCCCACAGGGAAGGCCCCTGGTCGCTGCTCCCTGGAGCTCTGAGTGGGCTTGGAAGGGCACAGCCCTCAGACAAGCAAACCACTGAGCCAGGCAGTGATCCCTACCAGATATTACAGGGTGGTGTGGGAGAGGGCTGGGGAGGGCAACGGGGTGATTTGCACAGGGCTTCCTGGAGGGGACCACAGGGTTGGGCTCTCCCTGGCCTGCAGCTGGCCCCTCGCTCAGACCTCCGGGCCTGGGTGGCTCTGTTTCCCTTTACACACAGGGAGAGGAGTGGGCAAGACCCCCAGATGCTTTGGTTTGGCAAGAAGTCACTAAAAGAGACAGAGGAAGAGAGGGGGAGGGGATCTGGCAGCCTAGGCAGGCAGGGGTCCACGCCGCTGGCCACAGGCCTCCCCACAGCTCCCAAGCCCAGCTCCGAAGCCCTCAACTCTGTGACTACTCAGTCCCATCCCTTCCCCTTGAGAGGCCGAGCCAAGCTTGGAACTCACAACCGGGAGCCCCAGATCTTACCAAGAAACCTGGGCTGACAAAGGCCCCCTGCTCCAGTGAGCCAGGGGACAAGACAGAGCACGGGAGTCAGGTGACACCTGCGGGGGCACAATCCAAGAGGGCTTGCTGGAGGAGGCGGGCTCTGTTGGGCCTCCACAGAGGAGGGCAGGATTTGGATGGGGGTGGCGGGAAAGAGGCAAGCCCAGCGCAGGGACAGTGTGATGGGGTCAGGGGGTGAGGGCCCGGGTCCTCTCCACCTGCTGGGCCAGGGAGTGTGGGTAGACTTCTGACTCGGAGACACAGGTAAGGAGTGTGGAGGCCTGAGGGGGCAGAGCCAGTCCTGCTGGGAAACTTGGGAGATGAGGGCTGGCTCCAGGTGGGAAAAGTGGATGAGTGAGACCTGAGGGGTTCTAGAGGTGACAAGCCCACGGTCAACGCAGGGGCAGCTGCGTGGGGATAGCACAGGCACCGAGCATCACATCACGACAGCTCCCGGCACCCCCAGCCCTGGGTCTCCTCTCTGGGACAGCTGTAGGCCCTTCCCCGCCACCACTCACCCCAGCCTCTTCCAGGCCACTTGGACCTCCTCTCAGCTCCTCGAATGCGCTGGGCTCCCTCCCAGGCTGCTCCGCCTGCCAGGATGCCTCTCAGCTCCTGGCCTGGCTGATTCCCCTGCCCTTTCCCTCTGGCTCAGATGCTTCTGCAGGAAGGAAGCCTTTGCTCAGGGTGAGATCAGACTCCCTGCTGGCCATTCCAAGGAGTTTGTGGGGGGATCCCCCAGACGCCACACTATTTATGTGTGCAGCCTCTGCCGTCCACCCTGTTGGACCATGAACACTTGGAAAGTGGGGCCCGTGGTGGTTCCCAGAACACAGCCCAGGATTGGCCTGTTAAGGCATTCAGTCAGGGAGTATGAGGGGCAAGTGGGCAGTGCCTCCCTGGTGCTTCCCACCACTGGGAGGGACTTCCATCCACAGATCCTGGACGACTGCCCCCAGCAGATGGGGAGAGCCCTGTGAGCTGGCCAAAGTCTGGCCCTCCTCTGCGTCCCACGACACAGCACCTGACTGAGGGAGGGAGGAAGGGAAGGAAGGAAGAAAGGAAAGAGGGAGGGAAGGAAGGGGAGAGGGAGGGAGGGAGGGAAGGAAGGAGGGAGGGAGGGAGGGAAGAGGAAAGGGAGGGAGGGAGGAAAGAGGAGAGGGAGGGAAGGAAGGAAGGAAGGAAGGAGGGAGGGAAGGGGAGAGGGAGGGAGGGAAGAGGAGAGGGAGGGAGGGAGGGAGGGAAGGAAGGAAGGAAGGAAGGAAGGAAGGAGGAAGGGAGGGAAGAAAGGAGGGAGGGAGGGAGGAGGGAGGAGGAAGGAAGGAAGGAAGGAGGAAGGGAAGGAAGGAAGGAAGGAAAGAAGGAAGGAAGGAGGGAGGGAAGGAAGTAAGGAGGGAAGGAAGGAAGAGGAGAGGGAGAGAAGGAAGGAAGGAAGGAGAGAGGGAGGGAAGGAGAGAGGGAGGAAGAGAGGGAGGGAGGGAGGGAAAGAAGGAAGGAGGGAGAAGGGAGGGAGGAAGGAAAGAAGGAAGGAGGGAGGGAGGGAAGGAAGGAAGGAAGGAAGGAAGGAAAGAAGGAAGGAAGGAAGGGGGAGGGAGGGAAGGGAAGAGGGAGGGAGGGAGAGAGGGAGGGAGGGAAGAGGAGAGGGAGGGAAGGAAGGAAGAAAGGAAGGAAGGAGGGAGGGAAGGAGGGAGGGAAGGAAGGGAGGAAGAAAGGAAGGAAGGAGGGAGGGAAGGAGGGAGGGAAGGAAGGAAGGAAGGAAGGAAGGAGGGAGGAGGGAGGACTGATGAGGTGAGCCCTGCACCAGCCTCCCCCACCACTGGGCTCTGCTACCTCTGCCCCCCGCCCCCCACGGGGTCCAGGTGGGCAGGGAAGGGTGCAGGGAGCTTGGCAAGAGGGGGACCTGGGTGCTTCTGAGCAGCACAGTTCTGCAAACCGCGCTGCTCACTGAGCTCTACAAATAACCCCAAAGAGGAGCAGAGATCAATGCGCTGCCCTATTGACAAGACTGCAGCCGTAGGGCAGATCGCTCTCACATTTTTATTGTGTTCATGTATGTTGATTCATAGTGGTTTTGTCAATAAAAAAAATGCCACACAAAGTCTCACAGCAAAACTATCACGAAAAATTATTTATTGCTACGATAACAGGAAATGATATATTGAAGGAGATTTGTGGTGGTGGGTGGGACAGAACGCCAGAGAGCCGAGTGGCATCTGGGGCCAAGGCGAGGGTCCCTCTGAAACTGGCACTGGTAGACCTTGGCGCCTTGTCCCCACCCCCCCACCCGTCCCTGGGCCACACCCTCCTCCGCAGGGGCCGGGGACCCCACCCCCCAGGAGCACAAGCTGGGGGCCAGTGGGAGTCTGGGCAGTGTTCACACCCATGAACACAGGGAGAAGGTGATGGACGCAGGTGCCCAGGAGCGAGAGAGGTCACTTTGCCCAGTTGAGCCAGGAAGAGGGACAAGATCAGGTGGGTTCATACGTTCACCTCCATGAGCAGGAGCCAGCACGAGCAAACGCTACAAGGCAAGAAAATGCGTGCCCCGTTCCGAAAACAAGGTGGCAACACGCTCGGCACATTTCAAACACGTGACGAAGGGACACAGGGGCGACCCTGGGCCAACAGCCCTGACGCGAGCCTCTGCTTCCTGTCCGGCGGTGGCCCCCGTCGGCGGATCTAGTCAGTCACTGAAAGCGTTTTTATACATTTCTTCCTTGGGAAATTTACTCCCTGGTTCTGGCATTTCACGGGCAAAGTATCAATTGTGGAGGTGGCACAAACTATAAAAGCAAGCTTTTCTTTTAAAATATAAATGTGCCAGAGGTGCAGAGTGCGGAGGGGTGGGGGGGGACCTTAGATCATTAGTGGCTCCTGCCTGTCTTACTGACAATAATTGGTGGGCGGGGAGCCGGCCGCGGGCTGGGCGGCTGGAGCGGGGGGGGGGGGGGGGGGGGGAGGGGGGGCCGGTGCTTCGAGGGTAAATGGCACCCGGGCCAGCCAGAGGCAGAGAAATCGGAGGGGAGGGGAGGGGAGGGGAGGGCAGGGGAGGGGAGGCGGTGCCTCGTCCAGAGCCAGGCTTGCTATTTGGGGCAATTAACAAGGGGGCAGGGATAATTTTTTTTTCCCTGGAACGTCTGCTTGGGGGCCAGGGATTTATACTTAACACCAATTGGTTGGGTAAGTGGGAAAGAATACGTTTTTTGTGTGTGTTTTTTTTTTGTTTTTTTAAATCAGTGGAATTTTTCTGCTCCATACTGGCAGCCCTTTCCCTGCACATCTTTCTCTTTATGCGGTTTTGTCTCAGTGATTTGAACATGTTCTAATTTTGTCATTCAAGCCATCTGACTTTCACTGCTCTATACAAACAAAACCTAATTTAGTCTGAGATGTTTTAAGTCATAACAATGACGGATGGCCAGGGTTCAGGTGTGGTGGAATATTTAAATACCTAGTCTATATTTTTCTGATATAAAGACAGGCAGCTTTTTGTACTCTGATTAATTATGATTTTGCATTTCAGAAAAAAAATAGCTTTTCCTATTCTACATTATTAATTGGTTATTTAATTAGGAATTCTCCAAGCTTCAGATGTTGGGAAGCTAAATCTGTGAGTGGGTTTAAAAAAAGCCGAGCTCCATCCTGTTGCCTTTTTGTATCTTATGAAGGTCACAATAAGACGTGATTGTTTGGCATAGCGGCAGTGAATTATGCCACCCAGACAAGCTTTTAACCTATGTGCCTTCACTCTGAGTGAGACACACGGGCATGTGCTCTCTTTAAACCGTTCTCTATTGAAAAGGATTCAATCACCATAATGAATCTGAGGCCAGGCAGCAATCTTCCGCACTGAAAGAATTTCTAAAAGATTGTAGAATTTGTAAAACGAACAGCTCGCAGACTAAATGGCTGTGTGGGTGAATCAATTATTGCAAGGTCCCGAGTAGTCATAATATTTAGTACATATCATAGAGTGTTTCAGGTACAATAAGATATGCTCGTTTTTCCCCGTTCCTGCTGGAAGTGGTCCCGGATGCCTGCAAACCACCCCAGCGGATCTCGGCATCCCGCGAGAGCCAGGTCAGGCCGACTGCGTCCACACACACACACACACACACCCCACACACACACTCAGACACCGGGGGGAGGCTGGGGTCTGGAGAGCAAGGGGGTGGCTGAAGTGCCCCTGCATCCCATCAGGTCTGCCTCACCAGCCCACGGAGATGCTAAGTTGCTAGTTCTCTTTTCCAGAGCCTGGTTTTGAACCGTTTCCTTATTAATACAATAATTATTTTTCTCTGACAGCACCATTTATAACCATCTACTCTGTGTCCAACTAGCCCTGTTTTCATTAATCAATGGACATGGAGACGACTGTCATCACCTCTCTGGATTATGACTTATCGGCCCCGCGCAGGCTCCTTTCGGGTGGACACGAGTCGGATGAGGATGAAGCCTTTTTTGGCTCCTGGAGGGGAAGTTTCTGCCACACGGTCCTAGGTACTGTCTAAAGACCCCTGCTTCAGAGAAGGGCATCCAGGGAATCCCCAAGGAATTCTGGAAAGACTGGCCCACAGTGCCTTAAGGCATCACAAGACACTGCTAACACAGGCAGTGCCCACCCCCAGCACCATGGGAGGGCTGCCCTGGGGCCCTTGGGGAGCTTAAAACACTGCACAGTGTCATCAGGCAAGAGTCCCCAATTGCTGGACTATGTGCGCAAACCCGTCACAGGGTGAGAATGTGTGAAAGGGGGACATCACAGGGACTTGGGCTGGGGCAGGGCCCCGGGGCCTGACCTAGAGTGAACCCGGGGGATCCCCCAGTGACCACTCTCCTCATCGGCATTCTGTCCTAAAGGGAACACGTCCACAACTGCTCAAAGCCCCAGGAGTGGCGCTGCTCAACATCTCCTTAACTCGTGCTCCCTGGATGAATCGTGCCACTTTGAAGCCCACGAAACCACAGCTGCAGGGGGTGGAAACATCTGTTCCATGATGATCTGTAGCCCAGCTTTGCCCCCATGGTTGCATGTTGGTCACAGACACTCTGACAATGTAGCAGCTCACCCTTCTCAGCCGGTAAGCAGATAAAAAGAAAATCACTCATCTAGCTCCGAACTCCATGCAGGCCTTTCCTCCAGTGAACGTCACCTTTGAACACCTTTGCTGATACAGAGCAAAGAGGTAAACCTTTTTTTTTTCCTTTTTTTCCTCACAAGGAAGGCTGCCAGTAGACTGCAGAGCCAGGACCCAAGCAAGCCTGGATCTCAGGAACCGTTCCTTTCTTCCTCCCATGGGGCATCTCCTGGCTGGGAGCTTCTCCCCTACCTAACCAGTTCCTCTCTAGATCACCAGGGTACCCACGACTCCCCAAAGAGCAGATGCTGTCCTCCTAAATGGACCCAGAACAGGGCTCCCTCACTAGCTCACTCAAGTAGCAGCAAATGGGCCAGACATTCTGTTCCGAAAAATCCCCTCAGGCAAGCTCCCAGCGGCTTCTTTCTCATACTCTGCTAAGGGAAAAGGAAATAAGCAGAACCATGTTGGAGGGCTACACGGCAAAAAGACCCATGGATGAAGAATATCAAGTGCCTAGGAAGACATCTAACAAAATACGTTTATAACATCTACAGGAAAATTTACAGGACTTGACTGTGAGCTCTTAAAGAAAGTCTCACCTAGAGAAATATACCATACTCATGGATACGAAAGTGTAACATTGCTTAGACATCACTTCTCCTCCCCATGTGTTGATTCAATATTATTCCATTTTACACTGGAAAGACTAGCCCACAGTGTTTTAAGGCATCACAAGACAATATAACACAGGTAGTACCCACCCCCGGCACCATGGGGAGGGCTACCCGGAGGCTCAAGGGGAGCTTAAAACACTGCACGGTGTCACCAGGCAAGAGCCCCCAATTGCTGGAGTATGTGAGCAAACCTGTCACAAGGGTGAGAATGTGTGAAAGGGTGACATTGCAGGGACTTGGGCCAGGGCAGGTCCCCGGAGGGCTGCCCTAGAGTGAAGCCAGGGGATTGTAAAGGAAACTTGTTAAATGATATGGAAGAATAAGAAGTCAAAAATAGCCAAGATACCTTTGCAGATGAAGAGTAGAGAGGAAGGACTTGCCCCACCTTATGTTGGCACCTAGTGTGAAGCTATAGTAATTCAGGCAGTATGGTATTTGTGACAGGAGAAACAAACCCACCTGAGAGATGGAGAGTCCAGAAACAGAACCTCACACTTAGGGATGTGATATTTAGTACATGAAAAAAATCATGTCAAAACAGCTGAGGACAAAAGGAACTGTTAAATAGGTAAAATTGTGAAAAAAATGATTAGCCATCTGGAAAAAGAAGAAATTGTACCTTCTCCTCACACCATGTTGGAAAACCAAGTCCAAATGGATTAAAGACTTAAATGTTAAAAACAGAACTTTAAACTTCTTAGTAGAAAATACACCTAAATATCATTTATAACTTGGGGTAGGAATAAATTTCCTTTAACAAACATCTGTGACTATAAAGAAAAAGATAAACACATTTGACCATATTAAAATTAAGAACTTTATTTTTTTTAATGTTTATTTTTCTTTTTGGTGGGGGGAGGGGCAGAGAGAGAGAAAGAGAGGATCCCAAGCAGGCTCCGTGCTGACAGCAGTGAGCCCGATGCAGACCCACAAACTGTGAGATCATGACCTGAGCCAAAGTCAGACACTCCACCAACTGAGCCACCCAGGTGTCCTAAGAATTTTATACTTATCAAAAAATAACTTTGAAAGTAAAAAGACATAACTGACAAAAAATTAGTGCCACAAAGGTATTGAACTACATTATCAACAAGAGCATAAGGAACCCAATGGAAAATCGGCAAGAGACAGAAAGAGGCATTTCACAGTAAATAAATGGGGCCAATATGTTTATATTAAGAGAAGATGCTGTAGAATGAATGTGTTCCTCCAAAATTTGTATGTTGAAACCTAAGGCCCTGTGTGATGGTATTTGGAGGTGGGCCTTTGGGAGGTGATTAGGTCATGAGGGTGGAGACTTCATGGATGGGATTAGTGCCCTGATAATAAGAAATGAGGGAGAGATGACCTGTCTCCACCACGCGAGGATACATGCAACAAGAAGCCAGCCTTCTGCAAACTATGAAAAAGGCCCTCACCAGGAGCCAGATCCCCCAGCACTGTCATCTTGGACTTCCTGGCCTCCAAAGCTGTTTTAAGCTCCCCTGCCTATGGTATTTGTTAGGACAGCCAATGCAAACAAAGACAGATCAACATCTTCGGTGATGGGGGAAATGCAAAGGAGACCATCATGAGAGACAATGTTGTACCTATTTGACTGACAAACAGTTTAATAACGCCAAGTGTTGGAGAGGATGTGGACCCACAGATGCTCTTATACGTTGCTGGAGAGGCAACCGCTTTAGAAAACAGCTTGTAGTCGTCTCCTACCATGGACTAATCATAGTAATTCTACTCGTAGGTGCATCTCTCCAGGAGAAAAGTCCTGCACGTGTACAAAAGGAGACACAGGTGAGAATGTTTGTTAGTAGCAGCACTGTTCAGACCCCAGAAACTGCCCGTATACTCATCAGCCCGAGAGTAGATACCTGGCGTGTACTTGCAGTCAGTGGAACACAGGACATGCGTGAGATACAACATGTTGAGATACAACAGCGTGGCAGAATCTCAGCAATTGAATACCAGCTTCAAAAACTAAGTCACAAAACACCACACCCTCTGAAAGCTAAAAACAATGAAAGGAAAACATTTGATTTTAGGAATATAATGTAGGAAAGCAAAGAAATGAATGGAGAATTAAGAAGATCATTACCTTGGGTGAAGGAGGTGAGGATATGGGGGAGTCATATATTATTGCTAAGTTCTTAGTTTGCGTTTTAGATGGTGGGCTCATGTCATTTAAAATACTGCTTCAATAATTATACTATGTACAGGCCTAAGGATGAGCACATATGAACCAAGGACCGTGACAGACCCGTTCTACACATGCAGGTCCGCTTGTGCAAATATATATATGCTTTGGTCTAGCGATTCTCCATCCGGGCACCCACCCTAAGGAAAAGAATCATGTGTGTGCCGAGCGGTGTCTGAAGCTATTCAGGACCAGATTCTTTCTAATAGCAGAAAATTGGAAATAACATTAATGTCCAACAATCGGGGACCGGCTTAATCATAAGGTGCCATCAAGCTATGGGATACTAAAGAAATTTTGAGAAGTGAGGTGAGATGTTGTGCATAATTCATTGTTGGGGAAAAAAAAAACCTAAAATGCTCTACAGCAGAAAAACTACAATTCTGATAGCATGGTGAGATTACAGGCAACTTTTTAGGTAATTCTGTAATTGTAAGATTCTAAAACGTAAGAGAATGAAAGAAATGGTGTCACAGCTGGGGCATGGAGAGGCCTCTTGTGTGGATACTGAAAGGGCTATTGCCTCATACAGGCAAAAGGAACACTATCATTTTTTTTCAGTTTATTTGTTTATTTTGAGAGAGAAAGCATGATTGAGGGAGGGGCAGAAAGAGAGAGGGAGAGAGAGAATCCCAAGCAGGCTCCATGCCGTCAGCCGGGAGCCTGACATGGGGCTCAAACCCACAAAACCATGAGATCATGACCTAAGCCAAAACCAAGAGTCAGAGACTCAACCTACCGAGCCACGCAGGTGCTCCTTTAATTTATCATTTTAATTGTTTATATTTTATATATTAAAATTTAAAAGCTATGTTTATTATAGACACTTGGGAAAGAGAGAAAAGTATAAATAAATGCCCCATTATCCCTCTGACATTGACGTTCTTCCTTCTGGTGTTTTTTGTCATTACTGTAAGTTAATTTCATGTATCACCTCGCTAGGCCACAGTACCCAGTTGTTGATGTTGTTTTGAAGGTATTTTTTTAGAAGTGATTAACATTTAAATCAGTAGGTTTTGAGAAAAGCAGATTACCCTCTGTAATGTGGGTGGACCTCATCCAATCAGTTGAAGGCCTTAAGAGAAAATACTGAGGTCCCCCAAGGAGAAGGGAATCCCTCATATTCAAGATGCAACATCAGGGCACCTGGATGGCTCAGTTGGTTAAGCGTCCAACTGTGGCTTAGATCATGATCTCATGGCCCGTGGGTTCGAGCCCCGCATCAGGCTCTGTGCTGACAGCTCAGAGCCTGGAGCGTGCTAAAAATTCTGTCTCCCTTTCTCTCAGCCCCTCCCCCGCTTGCGCTCTGCCTCTATCTCAAAAGTAAACAAACATTTTTTAAAAAGTTAAAAAATTTTTTAAAAAACAGATGTTTTTAAAAAACAACTCTTCCCTGGGTCTCCAGATTTTGGGCTTGCCAACCCCAACAACTGCATGAGCCATTTCCTTAAAATAAAACTCTCTCATTCTCTACAGCTATTACACTCCATGTATGAGTGAGTGAGTGAGTGTGTGTGTGTGTGTGTGGGGGGGTTCTATTTCTCTGGAGAATGTTGACTAATATAATAACTTATATTTGCAGTTAGGTCCTTTTTACAAAATAGGGCTTTCATATAACATTGGTGTACATCATGAGCATTAGCCACTGCTCTTTTAAAAGTCTCTAAAAACCATTTTAAAAGCGACATATCATATTTTTATAATTCATTCTTAACCAGTCTTCCTGATTGTCAGACACTTGGATTTTCCCCATATTATACTTTTATATGTAATGTTACAACTAATAGTCTGGAGACATAATCTTTTTATTTTTATTTATTTGGCAGGGCGGGGGGGAGCATGAGTAGGGGAGGGGCAGAGAGAGAGGGAGAGAAAGAATCCCAAGCAGCCTCCACACTGTCAAGTGCAGAGCCCGACAATGGGGCTTGAACTCACGAACCATGAGATCATGACCTGAGCCCAAACCAAGAGTTAGAAACTTAACTGACTGAGCCGCCCAGGCTGGGATCTAATCTTCACATTTCTGATTAACTTGTCTGTGAGAGACATAGTGAAGAGACTGGATTAGCAGGCACGGCCCATGGTTCTAGAACTGGTTGGACCCCCTTGAGCAGGAGTTCCACCTCTTTGGCCACAGCAGGGTGGATGCCTGTTATTTTCAGGAGCCTTTTCAGCCACTCATCCTCAGACTCCTGGGTCCACTGGTCTCACCCCTGTGGAGCAGGTGCACTTTGCCCCTGCTCCAGCACCCCTCGGGCCTGCTCTCCCTCTGGACCAAGTCCTGCTGGAGGCCCACCTCTGGAGTTTCCCCGTCCTGCGTCCTCCCTCGGGCCGCCATGGGTTACCGCCCCTCTCGTGAACACACGTGAAGAGCTGCAGCTTTGTTTCTGGTCGGCATCCCTCTGTGCCTTTGTAGAGCAGTGCCAGCACATGAGCAGCGCGTGAATGGAAGTCCCGGCTGGTCACAACACATGAGGGAGGTCCAAGGAGGAGAGGTCAGAGCAGGGCAAGAGCTGTGGGTGCCCTGATGGGTGCTCCACAGTGGGGTGCATTTCCTGAGTGCCTCACGTGGCCTGTTGTTTCCCAGGACCTCGGGTGTCACCGAGCACCGCACTTCTCCCCTGGCTCCTGCTTCTCCTTCACTTTATGGCCATCCTTATCCTGCGCCCAAGCCAGCCGTGAGGACAAAGTGCTCTGGCACCCTCCCCACAGGCGAGTCCCCCAATTCTGACCACAAAATATATATTAAATTTGTTCCCTCCATCTCCACTGTTGCAACGTCCACACCACCTGAGTGATTGTGACCACCTTCTCCTGGTCTCCCTGCTCCCACACCCAGCTTCCCACAATCACTTCTGAAGGGAATGGATCCAGGGATTTTCTTTAAATGTGAGTCAGATCCAGTCACTGTCCTTGTTCAGAACCCTCAGAACTTTCCCCCTGCCCCAAAAAAACACCAGGCAAGGCCCAGGTGACTCTCCAAACACACCTGTGCCTTCTCTCCGTCCTGCACCCTAGACCCCAACAACATATGCCTGCCTCGGGGCCTTGGCACTGGCTGCCCCTTCCTCCCAGCTCCACCCCATGGCTCCCTCCTGCTCATCCTTCAGATCTTGAAGCTGCCGCCCACTCCCGTGGCCTTTCCTGGCCTCCGGCTCCACCCAGTTACTCTCCAGGCCCATTTTACATTGATGTGCTTGTCTTTCTCACTAGACTCAAAGTTCCATGAAGGTGGTGCCCAGACCCATCTTGTTTACTATTCTGTCCCCAGTATCCATCACATATGGGAGCTCCAGAAAGACTTTGACTAAACAATCAGGGACCCAAGTCTGGAGAAGCAGCATCCTCTTCAGGTCAAGGAAGCCACACAAGCAGGTGCTAACCTCTCACAAAATGTTCAGACTTTGGCCTGTGGGAGCCTTGACAGGGGAAGGGAAGAACTTCAGGGCACTCAGGTTCTGCCCAGCGACCGGAAGGAGATGGTCAACGCCAAATGCATGTTCTGGTTTAAAAAGATGGATGGCCCACAGCTCCCTCCAAAATCTCTCTTGCTTCCCCTAGGTGTGCCTCTTTGTCCTTCCCAGGACCTGATGGAGCTGAAGATGGCAGGTGTCCCCCACGTGGGGTGTCCCTGGGTCCCAGGCGGGCAGGGGAGGGAACTGCCCGGCTCCAGTCTTTCTCAGGTGATCAGTGAGCAGCAGGAGGAGTTTAGACCAACCTGGAAGAAGGGGGTATGTGTGGGGCTGTGGTCCAGCAAAGGTGCACAGGTAGAAATGCTGAGCCTCTCCTTCTATGGAATCCTGCATTCTAACCAGGCAACCTGTAGTATCCGCTCCTGTCCAACCTCAAGGGCTAAGGGAAGGTGTTCAGACTGAACACTAGGGCCTCGGGAAAGCTTTTCCTGCTCTGAGCCTCTGAGCCTTCATCACTTGAAGGCCCTGTGGATCCCTGGCCGCCAGTCCACAAGGAGGGAGAGGGCAAGGTCACTGGATCAAGGAAACAGGGCCAAAGCAAGTCTTCAAAGGGCAAAGGAAAGTCGTGCCTGCCCCGCCCAGAAAAAGTTGACACTCCCCATCTTCCATGTAAACACTACACACAGTCTCCTGCACACGCAGCCACACAGCCTTCCACGTGTGCAATCCTGATTTTTGAAATGAGGAAATGGCTCAGAAGTATGACAACTTGCCCCAAGGTTCCACCAACTAGGGAGGGGCACAGCTGGGAGGTGATATTGGGCGCTCCCCCCCTTCCCCCGCCCCCTGACCCTACCCTTCACATCACGGCAGGTACGACCAGAGTTCTAAAGAAAAAGCCTTTTACGTTCAGCTAAGGGGCTGGTCCACGGTTCCAAAAAGTGAAAGTCTCCTAAACAGTTCTCTAGCATTCTCTCTGACACCACGAAAGCCACAGAAAGATAAAGACATTCCCCCATGGGCATGGAAATGAAGTTCCCCCCAAAGAACATAAGCCAGATAACCTTTTCTAAGGCAGCTGTCAGTCACCACCTCAGTCCCTTGTTCCTGGGACTTTCTCTGAGTAGTTTACACAATACTGATTCTTTAAAATTTAGAAGCCGTAGAGGGAACCTTTTTTCTTGAGGAATTCTTGACATGCTCGCACTGCAAGCTTGTGGCCTTCGTCCCCTCAGTGCTGGGACCCCGGGCTCCCTCCTCACCCCCCACACGTACACATTACACACACTTGTTTATATGGAGCTATAGCACTCTCTTGATTGCACAGCAGTGCGGCCTGCTGATGAGGTCTGCTGTTGACATTTCAGCATTAGCTGGCTTTTGTCAATTGTGGCAGCCTAAGAAATTCTATCTTAAGGGCTGCTCTTTATTAAATTTGCAAGATACAAAACTGTGACTGACAAATAGTCTCCTTTCCCTTTGCAAATGCATAAATACTGGTCAGCAACTCTAAAGTAATTAAAATGTTCTAAATTTAAACAAAAATGCGATTGCCAAAGAGTTTTACAAAGACTGGGGTATCCTATCTTTGGCTCAACAAAACATTTTCTTACTATTTTTAACATTTATCAGCACACAGAATTTTGGGGGATCCCAGTGTCGGGGAGAAGGCAGAGGAAAGAACAGTTACGTGAGCCTCCTTGTTCTGTTTTACCAAACTTTGTCACAGAATCCTCTATGCAACTCTTTTATGTGTGATTGGTGACATAATTCCCGTTTTTTTTTTTTAGCCAGCCATTATATATGATAAATAAAACAATGCTCTGAAAACACTGAGATCTCTCATCAATGTCACTGTGAAAAGGGCCCAGATAAATGAGTCCTGGAATCAAAGGCAGATGACACGGCTGACCATGTATCATCTCCTATGTATTGAACGTAGTCTTTGTAAAGATAGAGCGGTAATAAAAAGTGGTATTGTGTGCTCTGAAAGGCTGTGTGGGTCTGTGCATGACTAATCTGTCTTTCTGCATTATTTTATTCAATCTTCTCTGACTTTATGCCTTTGACATTTTTGCTACACTCAGTAAATTTGAGTGAATAGGCAATTTTAAAGAATTTTTATAGGGCTTCAGAGAAGTCATATGCAGACTGTATCTTTGTTCAAATTTAACAGTTTAAATATTTCCTTTGTCTAGGGTGCAGAGTAATCTTTAGACAAAAAAAAAAAAAAGAAAAGAAAAAAAAGAATGATTTAACCTTAAGATTTTAACAATGTTTCCTGAAGCAATTCAATTATTAAAAACAAAACAAACAAAAAACAAAAACAAAACCCAGAATAACAAGCTTATAATCAAGGAGGTGCTGATTTCTTCTATTTTATCATTATTATAAACACGAGACTGGCCTCTTTCTAAAGATTAAGGCATTCCTTCTTTCTCCAGAATCCAGAGATGCAGAAGACGTAATTTTCAAAAAGGCGTGATTTTAAATCTAGAGTTCAGAACAGACTCGGAGATCACCCCCTTTTGCTGACTTCTTACTGCAAGGGTAGTTGTGTCTAAGTAAATAATGACTTCAGCGCATGTCTTTAATTTACTGTGTAGCATGTTATCAGTTCATTATCTAATCTATAACATTAGCGAAGCACTTGAGTTTAGATAATTTACACTACAGAATATGCAATATGAAATAAAGAATGATTTCCTTTGCTAAATTGGGCAGAAGTCCTCGCCTGAAGTATATCAGATCACTACATTTCAGGAAATTCACTCCCTTCCTTTTGGCTGTTAAACTACTCAGAGGAAAACTGGGATTCCTTGATAAAACTGTTTGGGCTAGCAGGTGCTAGCCTCATAGTTTTGGCCTATAAATACTTTCAAGAAGATTAAACTATTTAAAGTAAACCTAAACTTCAGATGAACCCATCCTGATAGATTTGTATGGCCAATTACATTTTACAATATCTGTAAGATCAAAACCATAGTCTACATATTATGTTTTTATGAATCGCCCCATAAGCCTACATCCAACAGGGTGACTGGAAACTTATGTGTAGTACATTTGAAGTGCTCTCAAGAAACTGGACCTCAGGATTTCCTTTTGCGGGAAGTGGACAATTCAGGCAACTGATGACCCGCATGCTCTCATGGTCCCGTGCCATTGAGCCGTAGGGCCCATATCCTGGAGCAGCAGGGCAGAGCTGGGTCAGTGGAAGGCAGTTTTCCCCAGACACAGGGAAGGCTAAGGGCATAGGGCTTTTTGCTCCGACGTCTTGCAGGACTGAGCCAGCCCCTGCCCGCGCTCACTGCTCCCATACCTGACTGGAGCTTCGCTATCCCACACGGCAGGGCAGGCGGTGTTTAGATTTCTCGAAGGGGAAGCAGGACGTGCCATGCCAGTTACCAGAGGCGGAATCATGGATGATAGCAGGGGAAGGCCGTAATGGGGCCTGAGAATGTTCCTTCACGTTCTCTTTCTCAGAAAGAAGGAGACTGCACAAAGTATAAGAGGCTCCAGAAACACAGAAGCCTGGTCAAGGTCCACATACAACGAAATAATCAGTCACAAGCACCTCTGGTGTCCCCTCTTCCTCCCCCCCGCCAAACCACACACCCTCCACCACGCACACTGAGTAGAAGACAGTTTACATCTCACCTAGGATGCACGGTAATAAATACACAGGTCTGATGCAGGGTCCCGAACACTTTTGTAATCATCTAGCAGGGAATGAGATCTGGATGTATCATGTCTGGGTTTGTGACTTCTGCCTTGTAAATGGATAAACACTTCACATCTCAGTGTAAGACTGAGACAGGAACCCCCTTATCCTTTTTCAGAGCAGACACAAACAAATACTACATTTTATCACCTGCAAAGCACTTGATGTAAGTTCATTAAAATGAAGGATTTTGGAGAGCCCCAAAATGTAGGATATGATTCATGCATAGATCCCTGATAAGAGATGTGGCTTCTAATATTTTCCTACCACATAAAGAACTAATCCTGCTCCTGCAGGAAGAATGTGTTACCTTCTTCTTTATGAACCATCTTCATAACACTGAAGAAACAACAAACACACCCATGATTAGCTATGACAGCCTCCCATTGATTTATTTGACTCAAGTCCTAAGCAGAGGTCTGGTTTTAGGTCTGTCTCTGCACATTTTTATTAAATAATAAAACTTAAAATGGAAATGACCCACTATTTCCAAAATAGAGAATAAAATGTTCTACAACTTACAGAGATCCTAGCAATGTTATCAAGCAGAATGTGGAATCTGCCTTTCTAGAACCCCGTCTTTAAAAGTGAAACGGTGGAGAAGGCCCCCTCGCCGGTGTGCTTTCCAGCCCAGCCTGAGCTCTCTATGCTCTCTATGCTTGAGAGCACCTTATGATGCTGTAACTAACCTCAAACCTGCAGCAGCAGGGGGCCAACAAACCTCCGAATACAGCAATGTCATGCTTTACGGGCACTCTCTCAGCAACAGCATGAATGAGGGGGGAAATTGGTTGCCTAGGAAACCCTCTAGTCCTGGTAATTATTACTGTAACTGACTGCACACCCCACCTATAACAGAAATGAATAATAATTTATAACCGCTGACTGGCAGCTTTCTGTCGGTGCCTCTGCTCACCACTGCTACCTACTGGCTGCAAAATTACTCACATGCGAACAGTGGGGTTTGCCACAGAGCAAACCACCGCTAGAAAGAACCTTCCTCCCATCTTCCTCCACCAGTTTCTGAATATAGTTCAAGCAAATTGCTGCTCGATCAATAGAGCAAAAATGAAAAGTGCTTTGTGTTCGTGTATACAATGGGGGTTGAACAATCTAATGGAAGCTGGTCATCTCAATTAAAAGCAATTTCATATTGTGACATGAACTAGACCAAAAAAAAGGTACTTAATAAGGTTAACAGAAGCTAAATAAAAGCGTATATCTTAATGACCCCGCATATATGACTCAACGCTATTTAATACGATAGAATTTGATACTAAGCAAAACTGCTATAAATAAAATCCTATCTGGTAGTTTTGATCAATTAAACTACATAATTAACAAAGATGGTCCATTTATCTTAGGTTGTCTAATTTGCAGTACAGTGTTAAAGCACCTCTACTGGAAGACTAGTTTGTTTAGAAATTAGAACATTCATAGTGATTTACTGGATTTGATTTAAAAGACACAGCAGGAGTTGGCAAAATTCACATATCATGGGGTTAATGTGGGTTAGAATGTAGCTATTTGTAATACAAAAATATTGCATACCAAATACACACATCTGATTTCTTTTAACCCTGGTTCATCTTTTCGCAGAAGTCGTTACTTTCCTAAAATGAACAACAAAAACAGCTGCATTCACCACTATTAGGACACAGAAATCTGCCATTTTCAATTTCCAAAGCAAGAAAATGCTGGCATGGTAATGAGTCAAGCACTGGGTACTGAGAAGGCATCAACTGACCAATAGCTTCCTCGGCCCCAGTCTGATCCACAAAGATGGATATTTCCACTGAAAGCCAACCAGCTCTAGCCTGTAGCCGCCATGCTCCCGGGCTCTGTGGCTCCCTACTTCTGTCTGGTCAGTGCATTTCAAAGTCAAGAATTCAGAAGAAAAAGGACAAAGAACTCCAGAGGTTGCTGAAGCTTGGTGAACTATCACCAAGATGGAGGGTGTGTGAAGTGCTAATAGAGAAACACTCAGCTCATCCACGGTGCAGTACACGCTCCGTCCTCGGAACCCTCCAAGGCTTCAATGTTGCTGACAGATTCCCTGTCATGAGGGAATGCTCCCTAGTGCCTCTGATACTAAGCATCATGGAATTTCCCAACCCACGCCCTAATTAGCTTAATTACATTGTAACATAAAAAGTAATTTTCCAAAGATATCTTACGGTTTCAAAATCAACAGATTTATTTTTGTTTTCTTCCCTTTAATCCATTCTAGGTATGGTTCCTGAGGACTTATCTCCTTGCTTTTCAGAAATCAGCAAACTTCCAAAAAAGTTCCCTAATTCAGACATTTTGCAGCTCCAACATTGGCATGACCTCTGACAGTTACTCTTACTAAAGGACGCCTGGAGATCAAACTGGGAACATGCAACAACCATGCACAAGACACACACAAGTCTTAGTATGAGACACCAGGATGCAGAACAGAGCGGGGTCCTGCAAAAAGCCCACAGAGATCAAACGAGGCCCCACATTTTTAAACACATTTACATTTCAAGTACTTACAAACTTCACTGTTCTGAAGAAGGTCTGAGTGCTATTCCTTGTAGAAAATTAAACTTACTCTTTTAGCCTGTGTGACCACAGACAAATCTAGCCTATATATTGCTTTATATCTTAGAATTTCAAACATTTTGTTTTCACTATAATTTTCACCAGATTGAACGATTCCCTCCTTGCAAACAGGATTCACCAAATCATCACTGGCATGCCACTCTTATCTTAGTCTAGCTTCCAAACCCCAAATGTATACTGGCAAAAAAATTCCAGATCCCAAGAAAACAGTCTTCAAAAATACATGTGTACTGATTAATTGACTCAGGTTCTTCTAACTTGCACATAGCATAAGTAAAATCCCTGAGAAGGTTCTAATTTTATTAGTTAAGAATACCAGGATTCTTCCCATCCTGTAAATCCTATTGAGCACTATCCTACCTAGAGTACCTCCTCTGATGTGAAGCAGTTGTCAATGTCCTTATTTCAAAGAGGACATAAGGCTCTAGGTTTGGATCCTCGCTGTGCATATCTTATAGCCATCCTGGTATTCTTCTTTGACCTAGACATTGACCTGCCTTCCCAAGTAACACAGACCACTTGAAGGCAATGGATCACTTCCTTAGGGCTTAGAATGCTACCTTACATGGAGAAAATGCTCACGGATACTATAAACGATATACTGTCAGCCCTCCTGCTATAAAATCTCTAGAAATGCTGGATAAAATATGACAAACATCTCCTCAAATGTAGAGAACCTGGTCTGCAAGAACAGAAATCACCAGTGGCTTTAAAAAGTGAAAACAAAACCCAAAACCGTTAGCAACATGACAGAGCTGTTCTAGGAGCTAACCAAGAGATTTATGGTTTAAAATCTCGGGCAATCGGAGGCAAATCCTTGAGGTCAATGAAGGAGTCAGTCAGAACTGAGACAAGACCCATGAAGCACTGGAGTTGAAGGACACACTGGGAGAAATGTTCCCACTACCAGAACGCTGCCAGGAAATGGTTTCTATCTGCCTGAGCTCTAGGTGGGGCGGGCTAGGGTGGAGTCTCCCCTGGGAGTGCGTTAACCACAGGCTAGCCCTCCTGCAGGTGGGGGTTTGAGGAACCACAGGCAATGAAATTAACTGAGAAACCTAATCAATGAAGGTAACATAAAGGGGTCCTGCCAAGGACTTTTGATTCTAGCCTGAAATAAACTGGTACAGAACTTGTCCTTCTGCCATCTGCAGCCGAAAACTGCACAAAATCTAGAATATAAGGGTCTTCAGACACTAGGACAACAGGTAGTAAAGCCTGAGATCCCCAAACAAAAGGAAACAAAGAGGTGAGTCCTATAATCCCCCTGGCTTTCTCTCCAACATTTTTCTGGACCACCGCATGAGGAGGCATCCAAGCAAAAGAAGACCAGTCTTACAGGAGAGAAGCCAACCAACAAGCTAATCAAGTGATCAAGATTAACATCTTGATTGTGATGTGATGAACAGAAAGACACCTCATCTCTATGATATTCTTCTAAACTCTTAACTCCAGGCTTATCATAAGAAAACACTGGACAAACCCACATGGAGGAACATCCCATAAAATTAACCTGGCCAATACTCTTCAAAAATATTAAGGTCTAAAAAACAAGAAACTGAAAAATTGTCACAAATAGGAGACAGAAGACATGACCACTAAACACAATGTGGTATTCTGGAATGGATTCTGGAAAGAAAAGGACACTGGTGGAAAAACTCATGAAATACAAAGGAAGTCTGTAGTTAATAGTATTGTGTTGTGCCAATGTCTTCGTTTTGACAGATGCACTTTGGTAATGTAACACAGTAACATTGGGGGAAACTGAAATTGGGTGAGGGATGTATGAGAACTCTCTGAATTATCTGAAACTTTTCTGTAAACCTAGATTTACTCTAAAACTTAAAACATTCTGGCATCAAATAAAAAATTACTAAACATGAGAATAAGCATCAAACTCTGACCCATAATCAGGAGAAAAATCAGTCAGCAGAGCCACAGACATGATGAAACAATGATAAAAATGACAGAATTAGCAGACCAGGACTTTAAAACAGATACTACAAATACATTTAACGATTTAAAGGAAACTATTAGCATAATAAAGAGGGAAACGAATGACATATTAAAAAAATGGGAATTCCGGAGATAAAAAAATATACAATATCTGAATCAAAAAATTTACTGGATGTGATCAAGACCAAGTAAGATACTGCAGAAAACAACAACAACAACAACAACAAAACAGTAAACTTAAAGACCTAGCAGGGTGTGTGCCTAGCATAGTTGGTAGAGCATGTGACTCTTTTTTTTTTTTTTTAAATTTTTTTTTTCAACGTTTTTTATTTATTTTTGGGACAGAGAGAGACAGAGCATGAACGGGGGAGGGGCAGAGAGAGAGGGAGACACAGAATCGGAAACAGGCTCCAGGCTCCGAGCCATCAGCCCAGAGCCCGACGCGGGGCTCGAACTCACGGACCGCGAGATCGTGACCTGGCTGAAGTCGGACGCTTAACCGACTGCGCCACCCAGGCGCCCCAGCATGTGACTCTTGATCTGAGGGTTGGGAGTTCGAGTCCCACACTGGGCATGGAGCTTATTTCAAAAAATAAATAAAAGTAAATTAAACCTTAAAAGATCAATAAAACCCACCCAAAATGAAAGACTGAGGGAGGAAGGACTGAACAAAAATGAACAAATCCTCAGTGACATTATGGGACAATAAAAGCAGTATTATATAAATGTAATAGGTATTTCGAAAGGAGAGAGAGGTGGGGGCCAAACAGTATTTAAAGAATTGATGGCCAAATCTCTAAATCCACAGATCCAAGATGCTCAACAAACCCCAACAAGATGAAATACAAAGAAAATCATTCATATGCACATCATTATTAAATTGCCATAGGAAAAAAAGATAAACATCACATGCAAAGGAACAAAGATAATATAGCAACATAAAATGCCGAGACTGTGGAACAATATCTTCAAAGTGCTAAAGGAAAAAACTATCAAATAGGATTCTCTACCTAGCAAAAATATCTTTCAAAAATGAAGGCAAAATAATAACACTTTTTCAGATAAAAATAGAATGTTCTCAAATGGTCTGTCACAGTAAAAGAATTGTTAAGGGAGCCTCTGTAGGCTGGAGGAAAATAAAATCAGATGGAAACCTGATTGTAATGTACAGAAAGTAATGAAGAGTAGAAATGGTAAATTCAGGAGTAGACATTAAAACTTTTTATACATTTAAAAAAAAAAATTGGGGGTGGGGTGTGTGCCTGGATAGCTCATTGATTAAGCATCCAATTCTTATTGAGTCAGGTCATTATCTCAGGGTCATGGGATTGAGCCTTGAGGTGGGCTCTGCGCTGACAGCACGGACCCTGCTTGGGATTCTTTCTCACCTCTCTCTGCCCCTCCCCCACCTTCCAGGAGCACACTTTCTCTTAAAAAAAAAAAAAAAATTAACAGATAATTGAAAGGAACGGCAAAGTGAGGGCCTTTGTTAATACTTTCCCCAAAGAGCAAAGATAAAATTGGACAAAATTGTCAAAGACAACTATTTCAGAACTCTGAAAATTGACCAAAGGCATAAAACAATTTGAGTATATTCAAGAAACTGAACGTTGGATAATGATGATGCAGTATGTGACATTTTGGCCACCTTCTCTCACCCAGCTCCTTCAGAGCAGTTCTAGCAAGGACAGTCTGTGAAAACCAGAAGCATTTACCTGGGCTGTGACTGACTAGATCTACAGCAGTGTGGAAAATCTGAGTGCCGAGAAGCTTTGTCCAAACAAATGGGAAAGACCGACGTCACAACTGACCTGAGGTTGCAACACTCTTGGTCCAACCAAGAAACCAGCCAGACTGGTTAGAAATTTCACAGGAAGATCTAGGGACTAAGACAACCATGGGCCTTGATAAGCTCACATTTTGGAAGCCTGTGGGCATTAGGGTATGTGTACGCACATGCTCATGGGAGACCAGAGAAGGCTCTAGCTATTTTTACATCTCTGAGGCCTTGCAGGTATCATGCACACATGTAAGCACAGACACATGCACAGAGGAGACACAAGAATGCCTGAATGAAGTAAACATAAAAACTGGGGAAGACTTGTAAACTGCATGAATTCTGAATGAATTCTCCAAACCACACACAGGTGCACTGACAAATGATGGGAGCCTTACTGCTCAAGATGTTTAACCATAACCTCTGACCAATCACTGGCTGGCCATTAAGATTTACTGACCCCAAGAGTGACCCATAAGAAGCTGGGCTTAAAAATAAAAATAAAAATAAAAATAAAAAACAAAAACTGAAGAGACATCAGAGGTCATACATTGTGGAGGAAACAAATTCTACACAATTAGTTCAGGCAAGAGGGGATCAGAATCCAGAGTTGTTAAAATGCATTATTTGAAATGTCCAGTTTAAAAAGGGAAAGTATGGCCTACACACTTGAAAAAAAAAAAAAGCAATAAATAGAAACTCCAGTATTTTGGAGTTGCACTTAGCAGACATAAACTTCAAAGCAGTCACTATAAATATGTTCAAGAAAATAAAGGAAACCATGTTTAAAAAATTTTTTTAATGTTTTTATTTTTGAAGGAGAGAGAGAGAGAGACACAGCATGAGTGGGGGAGGAGCAGAGAGAAAGGAAGACACAGAATTCAAAGCAGGCTCCAGGCTCTGAGCTGTCAGCACAGAGCCCAATGCAGGGCTCGAACTACCGAACTGTGAGATCATGACCTGAGCCGAAGTCAGACGCTTAACCGACTGAGCCACCCAGGCGCCCCAAAGGAAACCATGTTTAAACCAAGCATGAAAACAAGGACTGACAGAAGAGAGAACACCAAGAAAGAGACTGAAATTATAAAAGAGAACCAAATGGAAATCCTGAAGTTGAGAAGTCCAATAACTAAAGTGAAAAGCTCACTAGATGGACTAACAGCAGAACTGAAAATTGGCTGAAAGAAGAATGAGTGAAGTCAAAAATAAATCAATAGAAATTATGTAATCTGAAAACCAGAAAAAAAAAAAGGAAAAATGAATTAAGTATGAAAGACCTGTGGCATATAACCAAAATGATCGACATATGCATAACAGGAATCCCAGAAAGAGACGGTTCTTCAGATTGTATAATTTCTATTGATTTACCTTTGAGTACATGTATTCATTTTAGTTACTGTACTTTTCAACTCCAGTTTGAAATTCAGTAGACTGTGATGTTAAAATGCATATGCCAGAGCAACTACTGACAAATAGTTTTAGAAAAAAAAAAATCAAAGAAATTAAAAAGTTATACTAAAAAAAAATGTATATATCTAACACCAGAAGACAATCAAAGAGAAATAGAAGAATAAAAAAGACATAAGACATAAAAAACCAAACAGCAAAGTGGCAAATGTAAATGATCTATAATTACATGAATTAATAAACACTCCAATCAAAATGGAGACTGTCAAAATAGAGTTTTTAAAAACAAGATTCCACTGTATGCCATCTACATGACACAAATGCTACGTTCAAAGACACAAGTGGGTTGGAACTAAAAGCGGCACCATGCAAATGCAATCCCACAGAGCCGAAGTGGTGATGATGATAGTATCAGAGAAGACATACATAGACTTTAAGAGAAAAATGTTAGTAGAGAAAAAGAGGGGCACTTCTAAATAACAGCAGTATTAATTCATCTAACAATGACAAATATGCACCTAACACTAGGGCCAAAAAATAAATGGTGCAAAAGCTACCAAAAATAAAAGCTATGACAACTCAACAGTAGTCTGAGACCTCCATACCCCACTCTCAATAATGACAGAACAAGTAGAAAACCAACAAGAATAGAGAAGACAGTGGAATCAGTGAACTTAGCATGTACAGAACACGCCAACAGCAAGAGAATACAGATTCTTTCCGAACACAGAGAATATCCGTTACCCATAAAAAAGTCTTCATGAATTTAAAAAAAAAATTTTTTTCACATTTATTTATTTTTGAGAGACAGAGTGAGACAGCACAAGTGGGGGAGGGGCAGAGAGAGACGAGACAAGAATCTGAAGCAGGCTCTAGGCTCTGAGCAAGTGTTCAGCACAGACGCAGGGCTTGAACCCACGAACCGTGAGATGGTGACCTGAGCTGAAGTCGGTCACTTAAACGACTGAGCCACCCAGGCGCCCCTTCATGAATTTTAAAAGACTAAGGACATAATAAGTATGTTCTCCAGACACAACAAAATTAAAGTAGGAATCAATAACAGAAAGAAACTTGGGAAATCCTCAAATATTTGGAAATTAAACAATACATATTTAAATAATCCATGGATCAAACAAGACATCTCAAGAGATATTAGAATGTTTTGAACTAAAGGAAACTGAAAACACAACAGATCAAAATTCACTGGTTGTGGTTAAAGCAGTGCTTAGAGGTTAATTTATATCTTTAAATGTCTATACTAGAAAGGAATAATCTCAAATCAACACCTTAGTTCACACCTTAAAAAAGCTAAAAAGGAAGACTAAACTAAGACCAAAACAAGGAGAAAGAAGGAAATAATAAAGATTGGAGTAGAAATCAATAAAATAGAAAACAAGAAAAAGAGAAAAAAAAAATCAATGAAATACAAAAATGTTTCTTTAAAAAGATCAACAAAATTGACAGACCTTTACTTAGACTGACCAAAAACTAAGATGACAAAAATTAGCAAAATCAGAAATCAAAAGGGAACATCATTACCAATCGTACAGAAATTAAATGGATTATAAGAAAATACTATGAACATATGCTAACAAACCAGACAACTCACATGAAATGGACAAATTCCTAGAAAGTGAAAATTACCAAAATGGGCTCATAAAGAAATATAAAATTCAAATAGACTTATAACAAGTAGAGAAACTGAATAGTAATTATAAACATTCTCACAAAGAAAAGCCCAGGCCCAGACATTTTCACTGGTAAATTCTACCAAACAAAGAAGAAATACCACCAACTCCTCACAAACTTATTCAGGAGTAAGAAACACTTCCTTATCCTGTTTTACAAGGCCAGTGTTATCCTGATATAAAAGCCAGACAAGACATCACAAGAATAGAGCACTACAAACCAGTATTTCTCATGAATATATACACAAATATCCCCTACAACATATCAGCAAACCAAATTCAATAACATATAGACAGGATTTTACAGAACACTGAATTAATTACACAATATACAACAAAAGGATTATATAATAACATCTAAAAAGGATTACACAAAGTGGGATTTATCCCAGGAAGGCAGGGTTGGCTTAACATCAGAAAAACAATTAATGTAATGTACCATATTAATAAAGGGAAAAATCACATGATTATCTCAACAGATGCAGAAAAAAAGAAAAAATCCAGCCCCATTCATGATAGAAAACTCCAACAAATCAGAAATAAAAGGAAATTTACTCAACCTAATAAAAGGTATCCATGAAAAACCTATAGCCAACATGACACTTAATGGTGAAAGACTGAACACCTTCTCACCAATAAGGAAAAAGATGTCCATTCTTACCACTTTTTAAAATAAGTTTTATTTATTTTGAGAGAGAGAGAGAGTGCAAGCAGAGGGGGGTGGTGCAAAGAGAAAGGAGAGAGAGGCTTCATGCTGTCAGCATGGAGCCCAACACGGGGCTCGATCTCAGGAACCGTGAGATCATGACCTGAGCCAAAATCAAGAGTCAGATACTTAACCACCTGAGACACCCAGGCACCCCATACCACTTCTATTCAATACTGTACTAGAGGTTCTAGCCAGTGCAATCTGTCAAGAAAAAGAAAAGGAATTCGGAGGGGGGACAAAAAGAAGTAAAGCTCTCCTTATTCACAGATAACATGATCCTGTATGTAGCAAATCCTAAGGAATACACACACACACACACACACACACACACACACACACACACATCCTTGTGACAAAAACTAATAATTGAGTTCAGGAAGGTCACAGGAGACAAACACAATATACAAAAGTCAACTGTACTTCTACATACCAGCAAAATGACAGGAAGGAAACAATTCTATTCATAACAGCATCAAAAATAAAAGACTTAGGATAAATTTAACAAAAGAAGTTAAAGAACTGTACACTAAAAACTACACCACATTTTGCTGAGAGAATTAATGAGGATCCAAATAAATGAAGAAATGGTTCATGTTCCTGGATTAAAGACTCAATATGAACATGGCAATTCTCCCCCAAAATTATCTATAGATTTAATATAAATCCTGTAAAAAAACAACAACAACAGGATTTCTGCAGTCGTGGATAAGATGATCCTAAAATTTACATTGAAATGCAAAGGACTCAGAATAGCCAAAAACATTTTGAAGAAGAACAAAGTTGGAGAACTTAACAGTTCTTATTTGAAAAATTACTATAAAGCCACAGTAAATAAAGACCATTTTGCTCTGATATAAGGATAGACAAAGAGATGAAACATAATTGGGAGTACACAAAGAAACAGCTTCACATTTACAATCAAATGATTTTCAAAAAAGATGCCAAAATAACTCACTGTAAAAAAGACAATCTTTTCAACAAATGGTTCTGGGACAACTGGGTTGGTATCCAGTTGAATTTAGACCCTTGTGTCATGTCATACACAAAAATTAACTCAAAATGATCATAGCCCTTACTCTAAGAGCTAAAACTATATTAGAAGAAAACACAGGAGACAAATCCTTAGAGTTCTTAGGAAGGAAGGAAGGAAGGAAGGAAGGAAGGAAGGAAGGAAGGAAGGAAGGGAGGAAGGAAGGAAAGGAAGGGAAGGAGAGAGGGAGGGAGGGAAAGAAGGGGAAGGAAGGAAAGGAAGAGGGGGGAAAAATCCATAAAAGAAAAAAATTGTCAACTGGACTTGTTCAAAACCAAAGACCTGTGCTTCAAAAACACCATTTAAAAAATCAAAGTCACAGACTTAAAATATTTGCAAATCATATCTGATAAAAGACTTGTATTTAGACTATGTAAAGAACCCTTACAACTCAATAATAAAAAACAATCCAATTAAAAAATGAGCACAACTGGGGCGCCTGGGTGGTTCAGTCAGTTAAGCATCCAACTCTTGATTTCAGCTCAGGTCATGATCTCACAGTTCATGAGCTTGAGCCCCATGTCAGGCTCTGCACGGATAGTGTGGAGCGTGCTTGGGATTCTCTTGCTCTCTGCCCCTCCCCCACTCATGCGTGTACACACTCTCTCTCAAAATAAATAAACATTTTTAAAAATGGGCAACAAATCTGAATAGACACTACAAGGAAGACACAATGGCTAACAGCACATGAAAGTTCTCAACATTGTTAGTCAATACAGAAGTGCAAATTTAAAACAATGAAATAATGCTTTATAGCCACAAGAATGGCTAGAATGAAAAAGACAATACCACGTAACCAAGGATATGGAGAAACTAGAAATCTCATACATTGGAGGCATATAAAAATATACTTGGGAAAACTGTGTAATGTCTTAAAAAGCTAAACTTAAATTCATCATCCAGTCTAGCAATCCCACTCATACGTTATCTACTCAAGAGAAATAAAGAACGTATGTCCACACAAAACCTGGCAGAATGAATATTCACAGCATTTATTCATAATAGTCAGAAAACTGAACAATCCACATGTTCGTCAACCAATGAAATAAACAAAATGTGGTATGTCCATACAATGGAATACTATGCAGGACCAAGAAGGAACTACGGACACACAAGACAACACAGATGAACCTCAAAAACCTGACGCCAAATCAAAGACAGATGCAAAAGACTACATATTGTGCAATTCCATTTATATTAACTGTGCAGAAAATGGAAATCTACAGAAAGCAAATTCATGGTTGCCTGAGGCGGAGATATAAATAGGAACTGACTGTAAATGGGTACAACGGATCTTCTTAGCATGATGTAAATATTCTAAAACTGGGTTGTAGTGATAGCAGCACAACTTGAAGTTGAAAAACGCTAAACTGCACACTTAAAAATGGATGCTATGGTATATAAATTATGCCTCAATAAAACTGTTAGAAAAAAAACAGAACCAAAAAAAGATGCACATTTTCATAGGAGAGTGTCAAAAAATTAAAATATAGCAAATACATAATTTCCAAATCAGTAGAGATAACAGGAAAACAAAAAGCACTTAACCTGAACAGTAGTAAAGGGCACTGTGTGGAGGCAATAAATAATCAGGGTAAACAGAATGCCCAAATAGCAGAGTAAGTCCTAGTAAGAGTGATTACAATAAACTTACACTAAACCTGAGTTAACAAAGCATTGTCAGGTTAAGAACAGTTTACAGTAACAATATAATATTACTATTATGCCCAGGTATGTATACAGAAAAAGACAAAAACAGAGAAGTATCACAAACACACAAAAGATGTAAACTGTTATACTAGAAAAATATTTAGCTAGCTACATTAATGTCATGTGAAATACGGTAAGGCAAAAAAAATATTAAGGACAAGGAGGGTCACTCTGAGGTCACTGGATTGTGAACATACTAATTCTATACTTAAACGCACGTAATGCCTAAATTCACATTTTAAAAATGTGTCGTTTCTCCATGAAATACTGGTACAATGATTACTTCTCTTTATACTTTTCCTGTTCTCTCTCTGCACACTCCTTTTTTTTACACATATGGCCAAACAACATAGTTGAAACTCCACCTCCATTCCAAGTCAAAATGAACTCTCTTAACGTGTGTTTAAGAAACAGAGCAGGTTTCCAATTCAGATTTTTAAAAAGGGGGCCTCACAATGAGTCAGCAAGTATTCAGATGTTCTAGAGATCACATATTTTCTTACTAGCTACTTGCTCTTGTTTAGAAGGTAGACAATTTAAATGTCAAAAACGTGTGTTAAGAGTGCTGATTATGGAGCAAAGCTGCTGGCTTTAAATCCGAATTCCACCACTTTAACAGCCCTGTGACTTAAAATGTTGCTTAATCTGAGTTAGTTTCCTCATCTCTAAAATAGAGGGGATTAAAAACAAACAAACAAACAAACAAACAAACAAAAACAAAAAACAAAACAAAACCAGTATCTACCTAACTGGGCTACTGCATTAAATGAAACAGTCCATATAAAGAACACAAAAAATACGTGACACACAGTAAGTGCTCAAAAATATTATGCAGTTCTTTACAAATCCATCAATTATTTAAGGGAACTACAAAAACTCCTTCATATCCTAATGATCTTCCTAGAAGATGAAATTTAAACTGAGAAAGCATTGTAAAATGTAAAAACTCGACAATATTCACCAACAGATTAAATACATAAACCACAAATATCTGTTGTAGTTAAAGAATTCATTCAACAAGCATTCAATTGAAAGTCTATATGCTACTCACCAAAAGAACACACAGATAAAGATTAGTATCCTTGAAAAGTTGTTCCTTCAAAGAGAAAAATAAATCTAATACAATGAGGTATATGCACTTCTAAAATGTGGACATATTCCAGGGCCACCTGGAATGGCTCAGTCAAGTTGAGTGTCCAACTCTTGATTTCGGCTCAGGTCATGGTCCCAGGGTCGTGGGATTGAGCCCTGCAACGGGCTCCTTGCTGAGCATGGAGCCTGCTTAAGATTCTTTCTCTCTTTCTGCCCCTCTCCCCTGCACACACTAAAATAAAAACATTTTTTAAATTAAAAAAAATAAAATTTGGAAATATTCCAATGAATGGAAAGCTCTTATAAATCACATGCATGACCAATCTCCCCAAAAAGTAAAATAAATAAAAATGTAGCAAAATGAACATGATCACTATACTTAATTTAATATTTTTGACTTTTTGAAGTCCCTTTAGGATACTAGCGTCCCAGAGTTATTATCAAAGAATCATCAATGAATGTAGATATGCAAACATACATATTAAAACCATGTCCTTAATATGAGAATACATTCAAAAACAGACTTTACACTGTTTAAAAGAAGTCATAGAGTAATTATGCACATGGCCCATCAATCCTACTTCTAGGAATCTACCTTGAAGATACCCCTTCAATGCACAAAGATACACATACACTGAACTTGCTCATTGCCATCGTTGTTTGTAATTGCAAAATACCAGGAATAATGCCCAAAGAAAGTGCTGAATAAACCATGTTACAACTACCTAAGAGAATACAAAATCTGTTTAAAAAAAAAAAAAGAGAAAGATCTCTATAAACTGACATACAGTGATTACCAGAGCATACTATTAACTGAGAGGAAAAAAGTGCAATGGAATGAGAAAATAGAGAGACTGGTATGTGCAGTGGGTAGGTGGAGAAGTGATAGCAAGATGGGAATGGAAGCAGGGTAGCAGGCAAGAAGAAGGTGTGACACTTCTCCATGTTTACCTTTTTATGTAGTTGTGACTGTCAGAACCACATTAAAGTTCACATACCCCTCACATACCACCAAGTTAAACCATTAACACCAACAAGGATGTGGAGAATCCAAACTGGAACACAAACAGTAACAAATGAACCTAATATCTGTAACATTTGTAATATTCATATTACAAATGAATAACAATCAGTGAGGGGAGTGAGAAAGAAAAAAAACTAACAACTTTGGAGAAGTTTCTTGACTAATAGCTAAAGAAAAAAAATAACATAAATAGTGCAATGTAGTTAATGAATGTTTCTCCTGGGAATAAGAATTAGCACTCTGAAACTACTTTTATGTGCATATATTTTTTTTAAGTTTATTTATCTTGAGAAAGAGAGAGAATATGAGAATGTGCACGTCCACACATGCCTGGTGGGGCGGGGTGGGGAGAAGGGCAGAGAGAAAGGGAGAGAGAGGATGGATGGGGAGCGCCTAGGTAGCTAAGTCGGTTAAGCATCCGAGTCGATTTCGGCTCAGGTCAATGATCTCATGGTTCACAGGATAGAGCCCCACATTGGGCTCTGCACTTGACAACGTGGAGCCTGCTTGGGATTCTCTGCCTCTCTCTGCTCCTCCCCACCCCCCAAGGGCATACACATGCTCTCTCTCAAAATAAACAAACTTTAAAAATTTCCTTAAAAAAATAAATAAAAAATAGGCAAATACATGGTAGATAGTAAACAGCAGGTTTCTCACTGTTGGGAGAAAAAAGTCACAAATAAGGAAAAACTGGAACAAATCCTGTGGCGTTAGAATCGAAGTGTCAGTATAAACTTGAATGTTTTTTAACATACAGAAACAGACAAATATGTAAACACATGCAGTGGTTATAATTTCCTAGCTCTAGGGGCGCCTGGGTGGCTCAGTCGGTTAAGTGTCTGACTTCGGCTCAGGTCATGATCTCACGATCCGTGAGTTCAAGCCCCACGTCGGGCTCTGTGCTGACAGCTCAGAGCCTGGAGCCCGTTTCAGATTCTGTGTCTCCCTCTCTCTCTGCCCCTCTCCTGTTCATGCTCTTTCTCTGTCTCAAAAATAAACGTTAAAAAAAAAAATTTTTTTTTTAAATAAAAAAAATAATTTCCTAGCTCTAACTACTGAAGAAGGGTTTCTAGCAATGACACCACAATGGCAATACCCACACCCACATGAGAAATGGTGGTTTTTAAACAACTTTCTCCAATAAAAGGAATAAGGGCTCCCTGGAGAAGTGACTGATGATGATCTTAAGGCTGGAGCAGGAAAAATATAAGATAAGCCTGTACATTTTGTGGAGTTAAAATATTCAAACAAAAATATGGTGATTTCTTGAAAGAATTCAGGGTCAGGTGTGAACTCAAAGAAGTTCCTAATGGTCAAATGTAGAACAATGTGAACAAACAAAACAATGATAACTGGATCTTAACCCATAGACTAAAATAAATATCCAAGTTCATACTGATATAATTAATAAACAGTAGGGGTGGGGGTGGGGAGAGAACAGCACATCTTTTCATTACAAGAGAATTCTAAGGAATAAATGTAAAGAATAGATAAATAAATAAAGTACCCAGACACCTTGATGTTAATAAAGCTAATTAATTCTCAACAGAAGCATTAAAATAGCTTCAGAGGAGCCCCTCCACTACATTAAATTGGGGGTGGGGTGGGGAGGGAAGGAAGGAAGGAAGGAAGGAAGGAAGGAAGGAAGGAAGGGCAAAACAAAATCACCATTAGGCAAATCCCACAGTAATAACTGTTGCAGACAAGATCTACCAATGAATGCAAAAATTATTGGGCTTAAGATTGAAGAGAAAAAAAAAAAACAATCTGCATAATCTCAAAGTATCTCCTAAAAGGTATTTATTAACTACAAACGAAAAGACAGTAACTTTATAGTGGAGAAACCCAGCAGACACCACCTTAACCAAGTGATCAAGGTTAACATAATGAATTCTGGACCCCTTGAAATGACACAATGAAATGCACCTCTTGATATGATGCATTTCTGTGATATTCTTGCCAAAAATGCAAAACCTCATTCTAATTATGTGAGTACATCAAACTCAAACTGAGGATCATCCAACAAAATACCTGACCAGTACTCTTCCAATACTTCAAAGTCATAAAAAACAACAAACAAACAACAAACTGTCAGACTAAGGAGCAGTAATAAACAAACGCCAAGATGGGATCCTAGATAGGGTCCTGGAACAGAAAAAGAACACCTAGTGAAAAGTTGGTGAAATTCAAATAAGATCTGTAAGTCAGTCAATGGCACTGCACCAACATCAAGTTTGTGGTTTTCATAACTGTATTGTGGTTATACATTATAATTTAGCAGAAGCTAAGAGGTATACAGAAACTGTACTGTTTTGCAATTCTTCTAGAAGTCTAAAATTAGTTCAAAATTTAAAAAAAACTTCTGCTATTGTTTTACAATGGTCTAAAAGAGAACACTTATGACCAGCTTCATTTTAACCCACTGAAATGTGAATTTAACATGATAAATAAAGCTATACTAAGTTAGAGCTGAAACTCTGTTGTAAGACTGAGGCTATGAAATGGGGCTACACCACTTCATCTGGTCTTCAGCAAGACATAAGAAAATGTTATCAAACACTTTTTCTTTGCTTCTACTACCATCTTGTTCTATGAGGGAACATCTTATTTGCAAGAAGTAACATAATACATAAACAACAACAGGCTCAAATTATGAAAAATTATTTAATGACAGTACTCTTGAAATTACAGGTCTGTAAAGAATATCACAATAGTCCCACAACAAACTTTGTTACTGGGGGAAAGATCTAGCACAGCTCACTCTAATAACATTTCATTTGGGAGTCAGGAGCTCCTTTGAGTGTGTGTGATGGTATTCTTGTTTTTTTGTGGGGGAGGGGCTGAGAGAAAGTTTTAACTAAAAATATATGCACAGTTGACTAAAATTTACTAAAGAACAAATCTTCTACATTTCTAGGCTATCTTTCAAAATCAGTCCTCTGTTCTGAATTACCCATTAACTTGTGGAGATTCAGGCTCACCCCCTTATTATTAAAATACATATTCATAAAACTTTTACAGTTGTGCTGTTCTAGTTACAAATAGCTTCTACTTTTCTAGGACATAATTTCACTTTGTTTAAGCAAGAATTCATTAAAGAAACTATAAATAACCTTAAATATTTAGCCATGAATAGAGGGTGGACTGGCATTGATGGCTTATTTTAGCACTAATGCAGAATGCTTTTTAAAAGCTTCATTTCAGCATGCATCAAGCTAATGGTTAACACTTGCAGTATAACTTTCAATGTTAGAATAAATTTCTCTTTATTTTAAAGATTTTTGCTAACAGTCAATATGTTATTTCAATTATTTACTAGTAAGAAAGTAGCCCTGGAGAATGACAATGGTGGAAAAATTAAAATTAAAATTTATTTTTAAAAAATGTTTTTTTTAGCATCTACACAACCTCTCCTTCTCTCCCAAAATATAATGCCAGTTAAAAGTGAACAACTTAAGGGAGAAGAATTGCCTATGGAATTGTAAGAATTCAAGGATTCATTGTGTGGTGCATGTAGCATACATATGAATCAAAGACATTTATTTCTATAATTCAACTCTGAATCATAAAGCTCACATTTTAGAGACCAAGTTTCATAAAATTTTTACTTGAAAAAAAAATGTTTTACAAAATACCATTCTTCCAATCAAAGAAACTTTCCCAAAGGGTACATGTAGTTTTCTGCCTCAGAGATGATAGAATGACAGTCAAAGGGGAGAGAGAGGTTTTTTAAATAGCCACCTAGCTGCAAAACCTACTAGAAGTAGATTTTTTTAAAGTGCCTTTAAAATGCTAAAGTAAGGAATATAATTGTTGAATCTATTTGAAATTTTAAAAGTTTCCTTAAAATGGTCCATATGGTATGCACAACTTCACAGCTGGCACAAAACTGCCTGTATTTAGTTCAAAACACAAAAACAATACATATGAACAGTATTCTTTGAAAAATAATTCCAAATACTGCCACCGCATCCTAAGAAAACTTAGACAACAGTATTGACAGTATTCAGAGAATTAACAAAACAAGCTGAATATTAAAGTATTCAAACATTTACTTTCTTTTTAATACCACTGATAACAGTAAGAGAACTTGCTGCCAAGTGCATTCAGGATGCCTTATTTCAACTACATGTAACATATTTTGCTATACAGATTCTAAAGAAATGCAAAACGAGGTTCTAGGATGTAAACTCCTTGGCAGGCCCTAGTTTTTCTGCTGCAATCTGGCAGCTTTGAACTTTGAAACCCTCTTGGTAGTCTCCTCTGATATTTCTGACAAGACTTCTTTTCGTTCTGGAATGGTGGGTAACACAGGATGAACCATGGTTGGGTGTGGTGTTAAGGAGGGCGATAGAAATTCTTTTTCTATTACAGTTCCAGAAAAAGCCTAGAAGACAAAAGTCAGATTATGGTAATAAAATGCAAATAAGATGCCCACAAAATCTTGATCCTGTATTTGCCAATTAGACATTTCCTTTCATTAGAAGTAAATTCTTGGGGCGCCTGAGTGGCTCAGTTGGTTAAGCGTCCGACTTCAGCTCAGGTCATGATCTCATGGTTCATGGCTTCGAACCCCACATCGGGCTCTGGGCTGCCAGCTCAGAGCCTGGAGCCTGCTTTGGACTCTGTGTCTCCCTCTCTCTCTGCCCCTTCCCCACTCACGCTGTCTCTATCAAAAAATGAATAAATGTTAAAAAAAAAAAAAATGAATTCTTAAGATTCTTGGATAAATACACAAAAGTATAACATCAAAATATAAACTGTTTAGAGAAATCAGCTACCATTAAAATGTATCTTAATGACATCACCAAACATAAATAGATTTTGATAATATACATGTAAGAAAGCAAAATGTAAAATGAATGTTTTATCTGGGATTAAACAAAAATGGGTATGTAAAAGGTCCCCAATTTTCATACATTCACGTCCAGACCATGACGTGAAAACTAATGTATTAAACTAAAAAATGCTATTAGGGTGTCAAACGTGAGCTGACGAATGAGCTATCCTATGGAGGCCATGCTGCCAGCTAGCCAATAGCTTACTTTTCAGCGGTAGTGACATCTCTTAGGTGGTGTTCATGTATGCAATTACTTGGAATATTTTATTGCATCTTGCCTCAATTTTACTCAAGAGATCAGTGTAAACTGAAAAATTAAGTGCTGATACTAGTGGAGGCAGCATCAGTCTCAAAATTTGCTACACTTAATTCAATGATGGAAATCAGATGTTCCGCACACTCTCACTCACTCACACTCACACACACACACACACACACACACACACACACACACAATGGTTCTTTCGTTTCAGCTGGATATTTGCTGGATGTAATGTAGTCAACTGTTTGTTCAACTGGAACAAAAATAATGTGTACAAAATGATGGAAATACAACCAAAGATACATCTTCATATATCTTTTTACATAAAGATCTGTAAAAACCAAGGATTTGATAACAATTTTATTTTTAAGGTCTCTGGTATTTGGATCCCCCCCACCTTTCATCTTCTAAAAACTCACTACATACAAAGTAAAATTTGACACGTAAACTTTCATGTGTATTTTGCTTGCTTTTGTCTACCAAGAGTACAAACTGAGTTAAGACAGTGTATCACCTGAAAAGTTTAAAAAGCCATCCCCTCCACCTTGCCCCACCAAAGAAATGAAAAAACAAGAATGCCCCTACCCTCCCACAGTATTTCAAGAACTTGGGTGAAATCCAAGCTCTTAAAAGAAACTTCAAGTCTACTTTCTCAAAACTCCTATTGATAAAATAGGATGATAAAATAGGATGATGCTCACTGAGCCTTCTTACTATATTAAAAATGCTTTTGAAAAAAGAGACACTTCAGCGTTTAAAGATACTGAAAAGCAGATCTTTTCAAGTACTTGTCATGTGCATGAACTATTTGTTTTCATGTTAAAAAAAATTTATAGCATCTAGAATGCTAACAAAAACTGTTCAATATGAAGTACAAAGCTAGTTAGAGTGAAATAAAACTAAGTCCCAGACTTGAGGTCTAGCTATACCATGATACACTAAGTCCTTATAAAGTAAAAGTTGGGCACCTGGGTGGCTCAGTCAGTTGAGTGTCTGACTCTTGATTTCAGCTCAGGTCATGACCTCATGGTGCTGAGATCGAGCCTGCACAGGGCTCTGTGCTGAGTGTGGAGCACACTTGGGATTCTCTGTCTCCCTCTCTCTCTCTCTCATAATAAGTAAACTTAAATAAAAAGTAGCAAAGGTCTACATCCATTACCTGTTTTTCTAACAGTATGGAAGACTGTTAAATTGGATACTTTCTACGTCAACTGAGATGATTATATCAGGTGATATAATGGGGAGGAGAACATTCTAATTCTAATCATACATGCTGTCCCTAAATGCTAATGATCTCCATCCCCAGTGACAATTTAGTACTATTATTACCATTAAGTTACCATTCAGTATAAGCAATAGAAGTTTTACATATGCTTATTTATATATAAACATATATATTTTATATGTATTGAATGTATGCACAAATGGGTATATCAGTTTGATACAGGTATGAGTTCCCCAGTTTTTCTAAATACTTTATAAATTGAAAATTTGAGATACACCCAGAACAAAAACAATTGAAGAAATCATCCCCGGGAATAATGGAAACCCTAACATATGACTATCTCATAGATAGGAATTTTTGTTTTGGGATCCCTCAGTACCATTCCCCCCACACACAAGTGTGTGCAATGTGGTGGATAAGAACGTATATGTGTGCACTGACTTTTTCTGAGGAGAGGATCTACAACTTTCTTTAAACTGTAAAATGGCTCCATAACCCCCAAAAATAAATATGTCACTGGCACAGGCCAAAACACAGGACTTCAGATAATTACCTGCCATACAGTATTTTTTCTTTAACTAAAGCACATAAAAGAGAAAAGTATAATCTGCTACCTATAAACTATTATAAAATGACTATAGTTTGGTCTAGTAGTAATTCATTTAAAATAAGCTGCTAAATGATCTTCTTGTCAAAAAGGTAATGTATATGCAAACTAAGATACTTTAAAATTCTTATTTCACAAAAATAGAACTTTAAGACTAGTAATACTTTTCCCCAAAAAAATTTTTCTTGAACTAAGATTATAATATCTGCATTTGTGTGTTTGCTAGTGGCTATTAATTTTTTATAAATTATTAATTATCAAAAAAGAATAAGCTTAGAATTAATTAGGGTCCATGACTTTTGAGATTAAATGTATGTATCAGCTAAAGAAGCTATAAGATAAACAATGTCATTACTCAGCTGATTAACTTCAATAAATAACTATACAAAAAAAATAATAATTTAGAGATTGTAAGATTAAAGATTTATAGACCATACCAGGGAGATATAGCAGCTGCAATTTTTTAAAAAGGAGAGGAGAGCCTCTTTTAAAGAAATAACTTTTCGACTCCAAAAGTGAACTGTGAAATCAGGAAAATGAATGATATGCCCTTCTGAAATGGAGCTACCCCCACTTTTTTTTTTTTAATGTTTATTTTTGAAAGACAGAGAGAGTTGGGGGTAGGGGGAAGTGCTGGGACAGATGATCCAAAGCGGGCTCTGCGCTGACAGCAGCAAGCCCGATGCGTGGCTTGAACTCACAAACCACAAGATCACAACCTGAGCTGAAGTCAGACGCTTAACTGACTGAGCCACCCAGGCGCCCTGCTATCACCACCTTTTTAAACTCACAAAAAGTGATGAAAGATACTGTATGAAATAAAGAGTTAACAATACACACACACCTCAGGTGTTCCTGATAAAGGCAAAAGTTTCTTGTGATGGTTTTCTTCCTGTTCCTCTTCCAAAATACTCTCACTGGTGTCACTACAAGTGGCCTCTTCGCAGCTAATACTCCTCAGAACTCCCCGTCTGTCATCAAAGTCAGCAGCACTGCTTTCACTGGTGTCACTGCAAACACTGTTCTCTCTGCTGCGAGACTTCAGGATGGACTTACGAGGAACATATTCTCCATTCACAACATCAACAAAGACTCTATGATGTCCAAAAACATATACACGCACTTTAGGTAACTCATAAACTGAGGATGAATTTGTAAGATTTTAAAAAATATTTTTTAGAAATTAGAGTGTTTTTTTTCAAACTTACATCTAAAATTTTCATAATCAACAATTTTGTAGCTTCAAATGATGTATTTTACATTCTTTAAAATATGATTTTTTGGGGCCTAATACAGCACTTTATTTATAAGCATGTTCTGGGTGACAACAGTCTAATTTGTCGAAATTCTACATGTAATCTAGACCTACTTAGAAAACAATTTAGCAATTTTAACTATTTTACAAATATGGGTCATGAAAACAGTAGGTATTTCCAAATGATAACTTTCTCAACAAACAAGACAACAAAAAACTGGAACAGCAATACTTAACTTACTTCGCGGAAAGGCAAACCACATGCAAGCATCATCATAGCTGTGGCAGGAAAGCACTGCTCCAGCCCACTGGAAACCCAAACTTACATTTCTAAAGTTAACATACTACGATTTTTTCACTAGAAAGATTGAGAATGTTTAAAAGCATTGGCAAAGAGGGGGGAAAGGGGAAACTCATGCAATGTTCCAACTGTTCTGAACTGGGCAGTTGTGGTGGCTCAGCAGCTCCTGGGAGAGCCTTTAAAATACTAAGCCAACCCGATCAGAGCCCCTCACCTGTCCGTGATGGACAGGCTTCTGTGTTACAGGCAACCTGCTCCTGTAAATGTTCAGTTACAAAAAGAGGTAAGGGGACGGCAGCTTGTCCTGTTGCCCGTGAATACCACTCACCTATAAATGTCAGCGGGAGTCCTGATGGTAGGCAGTTCCTGGGCAGAATGACCACTGCCAGAGCTGTTCTTTCGTTTACGTTTGGCTTCTTCTTTCTTCTCACTGAATTTTAAAGTGGTATTTTTTCCAGTATTTATTCGGACCTAAAAATTTCACAGCAAATTACAAACCTTCTGAGAAATTAAATCAAAGCCAAAACTAAAACAAATAAACTTTATAATTAAAGAAGAGAGACAGTTTTTGACATGAAATGATGTACACTATTATAGGATTAAAAAGTCCTTACCTTAACACACTTCTACAGCATTAAATTATATCTTCTTTAATGACCAATTCTAGTCTTTAGGGATTTTATTATTGTATAGAAAGCAAATTACATTTAAATTAAATGACAGATTTATTATAAGTTTTCATATCACCCCATTACTTTGATATAAATTTTTGGCTTAAATCATGCATTTCAAAACAAAGAACATAATTAACCAAAAGAAATATTTGGTAAGAAAATATAAAATTTAAGTCATAAAAGCAATATTAGATAATGCTTAATTATTTGGAATTTTTTAAATACCTCTAGTTTTTAGAAATTGGACTAAAAAATAAAAACCAACCCTGTAGGATTATTATGTCATTCTTCTACTCAACACTAACACTACACTTTCCATATTAATAATGACTGCTCTTCCTCACAAAATTCCTACAAATATTATTTATTCTTCCTATTTTATCAACATGCAAATAAGGAAAAATTTAAAGCATGAAATAAGAATCCTAAAACAAATTTCTTTTTCTGGCTATTACATCAGTTTTTTCTAAAGAACTCACAAGATGCTCCCTTTAGTCTGAAGTATTAACATATAAAAAACCATAAATTATTTCACTTCATACTACAGCAGGATAACTTAAGGGACCTTAGAAATATCAGATATGTTTTAAACATGTTTCATTAAATAATAATCACAGACACTTAAGATTGATACCACAGACCCTTAACTGTGATACAGGCAATCCCTGCACGGATATCTAGTGGTACAAAGACCAGTGCACTGAGACAAAGGACTTTCTGTTGTATTACTAGCCAGGTCTATGGACTTATAGGCCTTAAGTATAAAGATGAATTCCCAGTTGCTACTCAGAGCAGCACTGGGAGCAAGGGAATGGATTTAAGGTAGTCTATCCTTCCAATCAGAACTAACTGTTTTGATTTATTTTAAATACTGGGATCCTACAGTAAGTACAAGGGGAACAAAAAGTCTTTTGATACTAAAGAAAAGCTTAAAAACCCTGTATTAGAAGGTCTCTACAGGGGCGCCTGGGTGGCCCAGTCGGTTAAGCATCCAACTTTGGCTCAGGTCATGATCTCACAGTTCATGGGTTCAAGCCTCACGTTGGGCTCTGTGCTGATAGCTCAGAGCCTGGAACCTGCTTCAGACTCTGTGTCTCCCTCTCTCTGTCCCTCCCCTGCTTGTGTGCTCTCTCTCTCAAAAATAAACACTACTTTAAAAAAAAAAAAGATCTCACAATAACCCCCAGTTCTTAAATGCCAAAATTCTAGAGTCACGATTACCCACAGATGTTTAGATTTACTTTATCTGAAAAGAAGCTACTTTTTACTTCCTCCTGAACTTTTCCACTTTGCTCATGATGCTCCTATTCATGTCATGCCCACACAGAAAGTAACAACCTGGCATCATTAAAAATGTAGCTAATATAGTCACTTTCAACATCCTAAATACACCAAAACACCCACAATATAATTAACTCTAGAATTCTCAGAAAACTCTCTGAATGAAGGACAGGTGGAGCTACAGTAGTTGCTACTCAAATCTGATTCCTTTCCAGACCCCAAACAATTCAAATTCCACTGTGTCTTCAAAGAACAAAGGACCAATGGGAACTATCTAGACATTGACTTTTTCTCCCCGTTTTTTTTTAGATAAATTGGTCAGAACAAGAGGCAAAAGATGATTTTATTATTTGGCACTATCAACAATATTAATTACTCTAACAGTGTTCTTTTAAAGAATATTATAGAATATATTTATATTAAATTATGTTAATATTTAAATTATACACAAAAAGCATACAAACCCTCTTAGGTTCGACAGTGTGAGAAAAATATATTGTTGGTACAGAATGATCTCCAACCCCTAAAACATCATTTTCATTATCACCATCATCATCATCATCATCATCTTCTTCTTCTTCATCTTCATTACTGTGATAAGAATTTGAACCAATCATTGAACAGTTCAACTGACTATTCACTTGGCCATTGAACAGTTCTGAATGTGTAACATCCTTATAACAACTGCTGGAATGAACAGAGTCTGTTACTTGGTGCATCACATGCACATTTATGTTCTGATCTTCCTTTTCTTCTTCAGAAGATGTATCTTCTCCATTTGCAATCATAGTATCAGGCTTACTAATAAGAAAGAGAGAAAACTAAGATCAAACATACACATCAAAATACTACATGTTCTAATTTTCAGTTCATTTCAATGGGCAAAAATTAAGATTTTGAATAAGATATTTTTAACTAGAATTCTAGCTGATAAGAACGCTTTGAAATAACAACAACAAAAAACTCTATGCTAATTCTGTATGTTGTAGTTACTCAAACATAAGTAGAATATAGATGATTTTTTTACCTTTGAAAGAGGACACTGGCCACACACAACGTAAATATGATATAAATAATACAATCAAGAAATTTGCAAGAAATTCACAGAGATATGTATTTAAAGACCATAAATTATAGCCCCAGAACATTAACACTGGGGCTAATTTATTTTCTGTTTATTAACACTGGGGCTATTTATTATTATTTTCTACTTCTATATTTGGAATACTTTAAAGCATGTATTATTTTAACTTTTTATAATGAAGGATTTATATGTATGCACATGAATATAATTATATTTATACACACACATGTACATTTTTCATGCTTCATTTCTACAAAGGATTTGAAGACCTTACAAAAATAACAAAATCAAAAATGCAATAGAACTGAAATAACGTCATGCAAAAACAGAATCATGCCCAAGAAAATCACAAGATTCAAGATGGATCTTAAAAAATGGAATATTATCAGTTAATCAAAAAGACCTAAGAATTTGTAGGTGAAATGTAAAAAGATATACATATATCCTTCGTGCTTCATGTCCTATTTTTCACAGAAACTAATTACTGCATACGGTGCATCATTTAAGCAAAATAATATAGGAACTTTTGTAGTAATAGATTTCATTGAGTATTTTGACAATTCCAAGTGAGTGCTAATGTATATTTCAAACAGCAGTTTGGAAAAGTTGTTCATATATATAACTACCTGACCAAATTACAAACTGCCTGCTCGATAAACAGAAAAGTTTGTAAAGGAAAGCAAGGATAAACATTTTACAGTAACACACAAATCCACAGCAAATTTTTCTTTTTAACAAGTCATTTAGATATACAGCATTATCCTGGCTACAGTATAAAAATAATTCAGTTAAATTGTAAATATTTAAAACACCCATAATTATTATGTCGACTATCTGATATACCTTAGTACTTCATTATACAAAACATAGCTGAATCTTGTTATTAAAAACACAGGAATACGGATTTTAAGTATTTCTGTACCCACACATATGCATGGGCATGTGCATGAATGCACAAGTCCTAACAGAAAATATTCTAGAAAATTAATATATATTTTCGAGTGGGAGGATTATTGATATTTTAATATATTATACTTTTCTGTATTTTCTTCAATGAGCATGTATTGTTTTATTAATGAGGAAAAAGACTAACAAGGAAATGTGTTTAGAAACAAAATCTCTTGGAAAGATAATTTGTCATTCGGTACCTATCAAGTTCACCCAGCAATTCTTCTTGTCTCTCTAGTTCTTCAAGTCGAGCCCACAGTTCCTTATCAGCAAGCAAATCCTTGGATTTGACATCATTTGCAAAATCTGCTTCAAAAATATCTGAAGTTTTTGGTTTGGAGTGAGGTTTATGGGCAATTCGGTGTTTTGCTATTTTTTTTTAAAAAAAAGGAAAGACATGGCTGTTAATAGCCACCTTTAAAAAAGCACAAACCTAGACTTAGTGAGACTTTCTTCTGAGAAGAGGGGATATGGAGATGGGGGGAGGGAGGGGCAGCGAGGGGGGGATGCATGGCTTTTAAGCAAGCAAGACAACTCCAAGGATCCGTCTCTCTCATAATCTTGCTACTCAAAGTGTGGTCCAAGGACCAGCAACACTGATATTCCTGCAGAACGTTTCAGAAGTATATACTCTCAGGGCTACCCCCAGATCTGCTAAATCACAATCTGTGTTTTAACAAGAGCCCAAGAGGATTCATATGCACATTAAAGACTGTGAAGAACTGCCTGAAAGCTTCAAAAATGCATTAGCAAAAATGGTCACAATGTACCCTAGTTATAACACAAAATTCAACACAAATAATACACATCTTCCATCCTTACTCAAGAGAATTCAGTTACTAAAGTAACACATCAAAGCCTTGTCACAGGATACTTTCAACTCTAGGCACAGCCAGGCATAAATACCCTAGGAGGAATCTATGGAAGCTAATCCCTGGAAAGTTGGACTATAATTTTGTATATGAACATTTCTCCTCTTTAAATTACTTTATCTTATTTGTAATCCTCATGTGAGGGCAGGAGATAAAGAAAATCTGAACTCAAATCCATTTGCTTTTCATCTGAAAAAAACAGACTTTTTTATAAAGCAAATTATAGCTTTGAAGAAGGCAATGGGAAGAAGTCTAAAATGCTGTTATGAGATATGGTTAACGATGACCTCCATCATACATTCAAA